>NC_058133.1:475454387-475568941 GCF_016433145.1 Gracilinanus agilis
GAGGGAGGGAGGGAGGGAGGAAGAGAGAGAGAGAGAGAGAGAGAGAGAGAGAGAGAGAGAGAGAGAGAGAGAGAGAAGAAAAAAATACACATACACACACAGCTGAATAGAGAACTATATTTCAACAGAGAAAGAGAGAAAAAGGTAGACAGGAAGATAGATTTAAAAGTCTTAAGCAAAACAAACTCTTAATTGAGATGCCAGAAAATATTCATAGCTTCTTTGAGATGGTGGAAAGTGAGAATTTGAGATGTCCATCAGTTAATTATGTTATGATATATATTTTGGTGAAACACTTATTGCACCACAAGAAATGATGAAGTGGATAGTTTTCATTGCTAGGAGGATTTTTAATGATATAGATTGAAGTGATTAGAACAAGGAAAATTTACAATGATAACAATCTGGTAAAAACAAACAACTTTGAAGGAATTAGAAATTGATTAGAGCTATGATTCCAGAAGACTTATGAAAGATTCTACCTTCTAATAGGACTCTGCAAAGTGAGGCATATATTTTTGGACATGACCAGTGGGGAAATTTTCTTTTGATTTGACTCTAAAAATTTGTTACAGAGGTTTATTTTTATTTTGTTCTCAGTTAAGGAGAGAGGGGGGGGGGAGGAGAGAGAGAAAGAGAAGGGGGAAATGGCAGATTTTTGCTGATTGAAAAAAATGAAATATTTTTTAAAGAGTAGGGGCAAGGCAGAGAAATGAGCACACTAGAAGTCTACAACAGGGGCAGCTAGGTAGCTCGGTATATAGAGAACCAGGCCTAGAGAGAGGAGGTCCTGAGTTCAAATTTGGCCTCTGATACCAATTAGCTGTGTGACCCTGGGAAAGTCTTAAGTTGCCTATCCCTTACTACTTTTTTTTGCGTTGGAACAAATACTTAGCACTGATTCTAAGACAGAAAGTAAAGATTTTTTAAAAAGTCTTAAGACAGCATGGTTCATGTAGAAGAACAGTGAATAGGACGCTCTTTTTACTGGCTGTGTGATTTTGGTTAAGTCATGTTACTTGCATCTGAAAATGTTATAGTTGGACTAGGTAATCATCAAGATCCCTTCTGCCTCTAACCCTGTGATAATTTGCCATTAATCACAGTAGAGAAGACCAATATAGGACACAATAAAGGCTATTGAAGACTTGAGTAGTCTGAAAAATAGGATAATTTAGTATTGATAAAATTATCGTTGGCTTCTTTCCCATGAAGATTCTTTAAATGACCTTTATGGACCTAAAAGTGTTAAAATGTAAACCTTGAATCACAATTTTAGAGGCTGCAAGGAGAGAAAATCATCAAATCTAATCCATTCATTCTCATTATGAGAAAACTAAGATGTAGAGAGATTGTAATTTGCCCAGAATCAAATGGTAAGTTGTTGCTAATAAGTCTAAGATTCCAGGTTTTAAACACTAGTTCTATCTGGAAAACCATACTGTGTCCTCAATTATTTTAACTTTTAAAATCAATTTTATAATAAAGCAGTGAATTCTTGATGGCCCCAGTTCCCTGTAATATAAAACAAAACTTCATCATCAAATATAAATAACACCAAAAGACCCTTTTATAAAAAGTACTAGAGAGATGGGGGCAGCTGGGTAGCTCAGTGGATTGAGAGTCAGGCCTAGAGATGGGAGGTCCTAGGTTCAAATCTGACCTCAGACACTTCCCAGCTGTGTGACCCTGGGCAAGTCACTTGACCCCCATTGCCCACCCTTATCACTCTTCCACCTATGAGCCAATACACAGAAGTTAAGGGTTTAAAAAAAATTAAAAAGAAAAGTACTAAAGAGGGTTGGTGGGGGTCTCAGGCCTTTTAAAAGAGATATTGACATATGGAATATCATAACTTTTTTCAAACCTTTAAGACTTAAATTTTCATTAAGGATTTGGTGCTAATTTGCATTCATAGCCCTGCACCACAAGCAAATTAGGTCATATCTCTCACACTTTCTTCCACAGTAACATGATGAAATTTTTCAGAGATGTGAGGTAAATCTGATCATGAAAACAGGAATTGTTACTGAAAATTCATAAACCATGTTAGAGTATTCTGGTTCTTACAAATTAGAATATGGTTAGCATGTCTTCTTCCCAACTCTAGCAGTCTTTTTAAGAATTAAGTTCTTTTCAAGTTCTTAATTTGAGATGTTTAAGAGAAGAAAAATCTGTTGCATATCAGCCTTAAAGTACTACACTCATTTCTCAATGTGTAACTGCAATTTTTTTCATCAAAAGGACATTACAACAGTTGGTCAACCTACAAACATTAAGCAGTGAGCTATTTTAACAGATAGTAAGGACTTTGTTGAGAGCATTTTAGTTTGGCAATTAAAACAACCTCTGATTGTTTTGTAGGATGAATCTGGCCCAATGTCTGTGTATTTATTTCCCCTTTACTCTTCCTTATACCTGAATGTTAATGTTGAGAGATTCTTAGATGATGGATTAAGAGTATGGTAAAAGGATGGTGCTAGAGTCTCAGAGATCATAGCCTATTAGGTATATGTTGTTGCTATCTCTTAAGTTGTGGGGCCTCTAGAATCTCTGCTGACTTATTTTGCTGAATGAGAGAAGAACTTGAGGAATCCTTGTTATCATTTCAAGGGAAATTGTCTCCATTAGTTACATGAATTATTGATGTGATTGTCAAAATGCCCAGATCCTAGCTGGATGCATTTGATGGACAGTTTGTAGAGTGCACAGAAAAAAATTTGCTCAGCTGCCTCTCTTCGCCTTTTCCACTCACTTTCTTCCCTCTGTTGCTCTCCTTCACTCTCTTCTCACCCCCACTACCCCCCCCCCAAATTCTTGATATTAAAATTGTGACAAAATTGTTAACATTTAGAATTACAAATACATTCCCAGTCAGCAATAAATAAAATGCCCTAGACATTTTGTGGCAAATTAATTATCAATCTCGCAAAAATAAAATGAAGGAAAAGTGACTTAAACAGCAGTTCACATAGGGGTGGGGGGAACCCTGAGAGTTTTTAGAACACTGAAGTTGAATATGGATCAGTAATGTGATGAGGTAGCCAAGGGTTCTTAACCTTTTGTGTGTCGTGGACTTTGTCATTGTAGTGATGCCTATGAACCCCTTGGAATATTTTTAAATGCATTAAGTAACAGGAATAATAGTAGCTAACATTTATACACTATAAATGACACACTTGGCACTGTCCTGAGCACTTTACAAATATTCTTTCATTTGATCCTCACAACAACCCTGGGAGGTAGATGCTGTTAATGATCCTCATTTGAAAGTTGAACAAACATGTAGCCAGAAATTAAATGACTTGTTCTGAGTTATAGCTAGTGAGTTTCTAAGGCTAGTTTGGAATGCTAGTCTTCCCACTCTAGGTACAGCATATTAATCTTTGTTTCATCAGCTGCCATGTATTACACACAACATATAAGTGTCCTAAGTTCAGACTTGAACTCACTCCAAACCCAGTGCTCTATCCATTGTGCCACCTAGCTACCTTTATATTACGTAGGAAATAAATTATTTTGGATACAATTGTTAAAATAAGTTGTTGTTGTTTTTAATTTAGAGACTCCTAGATTAAGAGCCCTTGGTGTAACTGAAAAAGCAAATTCAATCTTAAGCTATGTTAATAGACAGGGCTCCTTGAAATAAGGAACTATTTTTTTTTCATTTCTTTGTATCCTTAGCACTTCACAGTGCCATACACATAGTAGGGGATTAATAAATGTTTGGCAGATTGTCATTGGCTTGGTTTATAGGATCTTTTTTCCCAGGATGATAGAGAAGATACTGTACTCTGCCTAAGGCTCTCATCTGAAGTATTATGTAAAATTCTACTTTCCATTTTTATGAAAGATTTTAACAAATAAGAGAGGAATGATGAGGATGTTGAGAGACCGGGAGAGAGGTTGTTCCTTGAAGAACTAAGAATATCTAGCCTAGAGAATTTTTATAAAATTTAGGGCAATTACACAGGGCAAGGGATGAATGTCTTGAAATATTTGAAGGTTTTCTCATGGAAGAGGGATTAGAGTTATTCTGCCTGATGTCAAAGAACAGTAGATTGGATTTATAGGGAATTCAATTTCATATCAAGAAAGACATCTTAATAATTGAATTTAAAAAAAAAATGAAATGGACTGGCCTGGTAGGTAGTAAATTCCTTGTCACTAGAGATGTTTAAGTAGAAGATGGATGATTATTTTTTTCTTTTTTTTTTTTCTTTAAACCTTTTTTGGCTTAGAATTGCTACCAAGTATTGGTTCTAAGGCAGAAGAGTGGTAAGCATTTGGGTTTACTTATTTGCCCAGGGTCACACAGCTAGGAAGTGTCTTGGGCCAGATTTGAACCAAGTTCCTCCCAATTCTAGGGCTGGCACTCTATCCAATGAGCCACCTAACTGCCCCTTGGATTATTATCTCTTTAGGATTTTATGAAGGGAAGCCATCTTTTTTATTAAGACTGGGACATTTATGTCCTTAGGTGACAAAATATTTCAAATATGCAAAGCAATGAATACTCTTGGTTTATTTTTAATAAAGTCACAGAATCCTAGATTCATAGGGACTTCATGGGTCATTTAGCTTAACCGTAACCAAACAAAGCTGGAAGTTTCCTTCTTGTCAAACAGAAACCTGTCTCTGCCCCTTAAAATTCAATTAAACAGACATTTATCTTCTCTGCCCTCTGGAATTAAACAAATTAAGTCTAATCCATTTTTGACAAATAATATGAAGATACAAATATATGTTCCTTCCATTCCTGGCTTGCTAGTCTTCACATCTTCTTGAATAAATCCTTAGAGGGCATGATTCTTTTCACATCCTCTGGACACATGTAAGCCCGTTAATATTCTTCTTTTTAAAAAATTAATAGAATTTATTTCCAATTATCTCAGCCTCTTCCTCCCCTCCCCACGCCATAACAGATACCATCTAGCAAACTAGATAAGTTTCCATTTTTTAGTTCATTCTCTGGAAGTGAATATTCACAAGTTATTCTTCAAGTATTAGGTCTGTAGTTGTATATAATGTTTTCTTGGTTCTACTCACTTTACTATTAATTGGCTCATGTAGTTCTTTTCAAGTTTTAAAAATATTAGCCTGCTCATTTTTTCTTATGGTGTAACAGTATTCCATCACAATCATATACCACAATTTGTTTAACCATTACCCAATTGATGAACATCTTGATTTCCAGTTTTTTGCCACCACAAAGAGAGCTGCTTTAAATATTTGGAACATATAGATTCTTTTCCTTTTTCTCTTACCTTCTTGGGAAACAGATCTAGCAATGATATTGTTAGGCTTTAGGATATACCCACTTTTATAATTCTCTGGGTGTACTTCCAAATTTTTCTCCAAAGTAGTTGGATCAGTTTACAATTCCACCAACAGTGTATTAGTGTTCTAATTTTTCCACATCTCCTCTACCTTTTATCATCTTAGTCAATCTGATACGTGTCATATCTCAGTCTTGTTTTGGTTTGAATTTCTCTAATCAGTAGTGATTTAGAGGGTTGTTTTTTTTTTTTCCGGGTACCTATATATGGCTTTGATTTCTTCATCTAAAAACTATTTCATATCTTTTACCCATTTATTTATTGGGGGATGACTCTTACTCTCATAAATTTGACTAAATTCTCTAAATATTTATGAGGTCTCTTTTTGAGAGCCTGCCTATAAAATTTTTCCCCCAGTTTTCTGTTTTCCTTCTAATCTTGGCAGCCTTTGTTCTATTTTTGCAAAAACTTTTCAATTTAATGTATTCAAAATTAATCCATTTTACTTTTCACAACTTTCTCAATCTCTTGCTTACTCAGAAGTTCCTTTCTTATCTGTAAATCTAATAGGTAATATGTTCTCTGCTGTTCCATTTTACTTAGTCATATCTCCTTTTATGTCTAGATCATGTATCCATTTATATCTTAAATGGCATAATATTGGTCTATACCTAATTTCTGCCAGACTACTTTCCACCAGCAATTTTTAACAAAGAGTAATTTCTTATCCCCAGATCGTAGATCTATGCTTTTGTCAAATACAAGGTTAATATATATAATATGTTTCCATAATGTAATATATAATATATATTTTTAGTATTATATTTCTGTTCTGTTCCATTGATTAACCTTTATATTTCTTAGCCAATACCAGATAATTTTGATTATTACTGATTATAATACAGTATAAAATCTGATACTACTAGACCTCTTTCCTTCACATTTTTAATTAATTTTTTTACATTCTTGATCTTTTGTTCTTTTTTTTGTTTTTTGTTTTTTTTAATCCTTACCTTCCGTCTTGGAGTCAATACTGTGTTTTGGCTCCAAGGCAGAAGATTGGTAAGGGTAGGCAATGGGGGTCAAGTGACTTGCCCAGGGTCACACAGCTGGGAAGTCTGAGGCAAGATTTGAACCCAGGACTTCCCTACTCTAGGCCTGGCTCTCAATCCACTGAGCTACCCAGCTGTCCTCTCTTTTGTCCTTTAAATGAATTTTGTTATTTTTTCTAGCTCAATAAGATAATTTTTTGTTAATTTTATTGGGATGGTATTGAATAAGTAGATTAGTTTAGGTAGGCTAGTCACATTAGCTCTGCTCATCCATGAACAATTAATATTACTCCACTTATTTAGATCTGACCTTATAATAAAGTGTTTTTTTATTATATTCATGTAGTTCCCAGATTTGTTTTGGCAAGCATACTCCCAGATATTTTATTATATCTGTGGTCACTTCACTTTATTTAATTGGGTGGGGGGAGCCTGAAATTTTTATTTAATTAATTTAATTAGGGTATTTTTCCATGGTTACAAGATTCATATTCTTTCCCTCCCCTTCCCATAGCTGACTGGCAATTCCACTGAATTTTACACGAGTCACTGATCAAGACCTATTTCCATACTATTGATATTTGCACTAGGATGATTGTTTAAAGTCAATATCCCCAATCATATCCCCATCAACCCATGTGATCAGCAGTTGTTTTTCTTCTGTGTTTCCACTCTCAGAGCTCTTCCTCTGAATGTGGATAGCATTCTTTCTCATAAGCCCCTCGGAGTTGTCCTACATCATTGCATTGCTGCTAATAGAGAAGTCCTTTACATTGGATGTACCACAGTGTATCAGCCTCTTTGTTCTGCTTCTGCTCCTTTCATTCTGCATCAATTCCTGGAGGTCATTCCAGTTCACGTGGAATTCCTCCAGTTCTTTATTCCTTTGAGCACAATAGTATTCCATCATATCTGTGGTTATTTTAAATGGAGAATCTCTTTCTATCTCTTCCTGTATAACTTTTTTAGTAATATATAAAAAAGCTGATGACTTATGTAGCTTTACTTTGTTATCTTGATATTTTTGTCAATACTCTTCTTAAAAGGTGGTATCCAAACCATAACACACTAGCACTATATTGGCGAACCCATGGCACACATGCCAGAAGGGGCTGCACCCTTCCCCCTCTCCACAGCAGCCCAGTGTGAGCACTTCCTCCCTCGCCTGCCTGGGGAAATGCAGGAGGTGCTCACAAGCAGCTTCAAGGTACAGTTTGGGCACACAGTCTCTAAAGGGTTTGCCATCACTGTACTAGTATGTTCTAAAATATAGGAGTATAATCTCTCTTGTTATACTTCTATTGAAAGAAGTACCTGGGAAAAAGGATGTTTCTAATTGCCACCTCTTAGTTAACTTGATTAATTAATTACCATATATTAACTCAGCCCTTAAAGATGAGCAAGGACTTAAGAAAGTGGGTAACACCTAGAGGAATGGCAGTTAAATCCGTTGAACTGAGTACCAGCCAGAACTAGGGTTCTTGTTAGAGAATGAGGAGATTAGACAGGAAGCAGTAACAACTGTTTATTGAGGGTAAAGGATTTAGGAAGGTGGGTAACAGGTTTCCCTAACTGGGTAACTAATAACAAATAATAGGACAAGGAATCGAGTACTACACTAAAACTTTAGCAACAACAATCAAGCAGGATAGTGGTTTGGAAATCTCACTCCTGGGTCTCTGACTCCTCCAGCGTTGTTTCTCTGGTGTCTCAGTGTCTCAGTTGATAATCAGCCAATAGATCCAGTGGGGTAAAACAGTGAAATAGTACAAATTGAAGGTCCACCCTCCAAGTTGCAAATCCAAGTTCTAGTCTGTTCTTCCACAAAGATGATGGTATCTTGATGCTTTCTCCCGGAGATCAAAATACACAGGCTTCTTCTTCAGTGGTAACCAGCTGACTTGGACCCAGGTTCTGTCTCATCCCCTTGCATTCTAGGCTTCTCCAAAATGCTCAGTTCATCCTACTTAGCTAAAACTTTTCTCTCTATACTTAGATCTGTCTATCTTATTTCCCTACAACACTATTAAATGTATTTATGGGCTTATCAACTTCTTCAACTCTAATACCACATTATTGACTCATGATGGGCTTGCAGTTCAATAAAATACTCAGGATTTGTTTGTGAGGGAGGTGGATTAGTTAATCTGAGTTGTTGTCTAGCGTTGTCTCTACTATCCTATACTTATGTAATTAATTTTTAAAATTTGAACATACTTGTTTACATTTGTCATTGTTAAATTGTATTTTTTGAGATTTTGACCATCATTCTAGCCTGTTGAATTTATTGCAAAGTATAGTGGGAAAAGTACAAGACTCAGATTCAGAAAAACCTGGTTCCAAATTCTCACCTTTTTCACTTACTGGCTGGGGGGAGGGGGCACTTTTGTAATTATTAGGTGCCCTGTGAGTGTGAATTACTGTTATTGTTGTTATTTTAATTAATGCTAAGTATATTGATAAGCATAAGTATCCTCCCTATCCCCAGCTTCATGTCTTCTGAAAATGTGATGATCATACTATGTATATGTATATATATAAATTCAGATCACTTATGAAAATGTTCACCAGATTAAAACAAAAAACAAGAGCCCTGTGTGACTACCCTATAGACCTAACACCAGGTTGATATCTGATCCATTTTATTACCTAGTCACAGAATCTCTTAATTTGGAATGAGCCTCAGAGTTCAACCTATACCTGGGAAGGGAATAAGCATTTCTATGATACCTACAGTTCGCTCAGCACTTTACAAATACTATCTCATTTGAACCTCACAAAACTTGAGGAAGGTAGGTTGTCTTAGTATCTCCATTTTATAGTAGAAGAAACTGAGGCAAGTACAGGTTAAGCAACTTGCCTGGGGTCTGAGGTCAAATTTAGGTTCTTCCTAACACCAAGCCCAGTGCTCTATTCACTATACCATCTTGCAGGCTAAATTATATAAAAAAAAATATAAAAATATATAATAGTGCCAACTACTGGTCATCAAGTAATTTTAAAAAATTTTATTTTTCTCAATAACAGGTAAAAAAAATGTAACTTACATTTTTAACATTTTTAAGTATTACAATTACATTTTTAAAAAAATTTTAATAATTCTCTATACCATTATATGGTCTGTACAGAATAATAATTTTATTTCCTCATTGCCTGTTTTAATTCCTTTTTTTCTTTTGTTGCTACAGCTAGCATTTTTTTAGTACATTAAATAATAAGTGATAATAATAGGCATCCTCACTTCATTCTTGATTTTACTACAAAGACTTTTACCTTATTATCCCTGTTGCAATATAAGGTTTGCTCTTGGTTTTAGGTCAATATTAGTTATCATTTTAAGAATCCATTTAGTCTCCGTTTATTCTGATGTTCTCTAGTGTTTTAGTTAGAATGAATGTTATATTTTGTCAAAAGCCTTTTTTTTGGTCTAGTGTGGTGATGGCAAACCTATGACATACGTAGCCATTTTTGATGACATGTGGGCACATACAGAGAAGTATGGGGTCGCATGCCGAGGATGAAACATTTGCTGTAATGTACTGTAGACACTCTGTGCACTATAGATGACAATTCTACCTATATTAATTTACCTATTTTGGTTTATTAAATAGTTATATATTACAATTATACTTTTTTGTTATTTAAACTATAAATATTGCAAAATTATGATTTTTTCCTTGAAGTGACACACCACCCAAGTTATGCTCGTTTTTTTGACGAATTTTGATACACCAAGCTCAAAAGTTTGCCTATCACTGGTCTAGGGAGATAATCTTATGATTTTGTTGTTTTTATTATTGATATGGTCAATTATTCTAACAGTTTTTCTCATTTTGAACCAGTCCTGCAATCTTGGCATAAATCCCACTTGGTCATAATGTATGAACTTTGTGATATATTTATTGCAGTATTCGCCTTTAAAATTTTTGCATCAGTATTCATTAGATAAGTTGGCCTTTGGTTTTTCCTTTCTCTGTTTTCGTTCTTCCTGGTTTAGGTATTGTCACCCTATTTATGTCATAAAGGGTATTTGGGTAGGACTCCTTTGCCCATTTTTCCAAATAGTATTATTATATTGGAATTAATTGTTCTTGAAATATTTGGTAGAATTCACTTGTGAATCCATCGGTTCCTGGGGATTTTTTCTTAGGGAGCTCCTTAATGGCTTGTTCACTTTCTTTTATTAAAAAAGGGTTGGTATAGAGTATTCTTTCGTCTCTGCTGTTAATCTGGGCAGTTTACATTTTTGTAAATATTCTCCTATTTCACTTAGACTACCAGATTTCTTGCAGATAATTAGGCAAAATAGCTCCTCATAATTGCTTTAATTTCATCTTCATTTGGTGGTGAATTGCATCTTTTTCATTTTTTATTTTTCTGATTTGGTTTTCTTTTTTAATCAAATTAACTTATGGCTTTTTTGTTTTTATAAAACGAGCTCCTAGTTTTATTGGTTTAGCAGTTTTATTTATCTGTCCTTTGATTTTTCTGGATTTTCCAATTTAGAGTTTAATTGAAGATTTAAGTTTTGTTCTTATGCTAGTTGTTTTAATTGCATGTCCAATTCATTGATTTTCACTTTCTCTAATTTGTTGACACAAATGTATAATAATTTCCCCCTAAGTACTGCTTTTGCTGCATCCTGCAGATTTTGGAAAATTGTCTTCTTGTCATTCTCAATTTTAAAGAAATTATTGTTTCTGTAATTTGTTCTTTGACCTACTTATCTATGAATAGATCATTTAATTTGCAGTTACTTTTTAATCTGTTTTCATGGCCCTTTATTGAGTGTAATTTTTAATTGTAATCTGGTCTTAAAAGCATGAATTTGATATTTCTGTTCTTCATTTTGTTGTGAGGTTTTTACAGTCATTTTTCTGTGTATGTGCACACTTTGTACAGTTGAGAAAAAGTATACTCTTTTCTGTTCCCATTCAGATTAATACATAAGGGTATCATATCTAATTTTTCTAACATTCTGTCCATCTCCTTAACTTTCTTTTTGTTTTGTTTTGGTTAGATTTATCTAATTCTGAGAAGTGAAAGTTGAGTTCTCCCACTTGTATAGTTTTAATATTTTCTTCTATAACTCATTTAACTTGCTAAAAGTTTAGATGCTGTGCCATTTAGTGCAATGTTTTGTTTTGTTTTTTTTAAACTCTTACCTTCTGTCTTAGAATCAATACTGTGTATTGTTTCCAAGGCAGAAGAGTGGTAAGGGTTAGGCAGTGGGGCTTAAGTGACTTGTCCAGGGTCACACAGCTGGGAAGTGTCTGAGGCCAGATTTAAACCCAAGATCTCCCATCTCTGGGCTTGGCTCTCAATCCACTGAGCCACCCAGCAACCCCCAGGTACAATGTTTAATATTGATATTACATCATTGTCTATAGTACCTTTTAGAAAGGTATAGTTTCCCCAAGTCTGTTTTTGCTGTTGCTTTATCTGAGGTCATGATTGCTACCCTTGCTTTTTTAACCTCAGCCAAAACAAAATAGAATCTGTTCTAGTTATGTTTTTCTCTCTTTTTCAAGTGTTTCTTGTAAACCACATAGTGTTTGATTCTGTTTTTTTAATCCATTTTGCTGTTTCTATTTTATGGGTGAGTTTATTCCATTCTCAGTTACGATTACTATGTCTTTTCCTACCTCCTCTCTCTATTTCTCTCTTTCTCTCTCTCTCTCTCTCTCAAGGGTGCATACTTCTCCTTCCCACCCCTTAATCTACTCTCCCTTCTATGGGCTCCCACCCTCAATTTTCTTATCTTTTTCCCGCCTCTATTGGCTAATACAAATTTTACACACACTCACCCGAACTGAGTGTGTATGTTATTTTCTTTTTCAGCCAATTCTGATGAGAATAAGGTTCAAACATTGCCCCATCACCACCACCCCATTTTCCTCTCTACTATAAAAGTCATTTCTTTGGAACTTTATTTTATGTAAGATACTTGTCCCTGTTCTTCCTCTCCCTTTCCCCTTTCCCAATACATCCTTTGTTCTTAACTCTTACTTAAAAAAAAATCATCCCATCATAGTCAACTCATACCAGTATCCCTAACTTCACTAATAATGATAAAACTCTTATGTAAATAATTTAACCTTATTGAATCCCTTATCATGTTTAACTTCTTATGCTTCTTTTGAGTCTTGTTTTTGAAAATCAGGTTTTCTATTTAGCTTTGGTCTTTTTTATTCAGGAAAATTTTTTTTTTAAAATACTTACCTTCCATCTTGGAGCCAATACTGTGTATTGACTCCAAGGCAGAAGAGTGGTAAGGGTAGGCAATGGGGGTTAAGTAACTTGCCCAGGGTCACACAACTGGGAAGTGTCTGGGGCCAGATTTGAACCTAGGACCTCCCATCTCTAGGCCTGGCTCTCAATCCACTGAGTTACCCAGCTGTCCCCTATCAGGAATTCTTGAAAGTCCTGTATTTCATAAATTTCCATTTTTTTCCCCTGAAGGATTATACTGATTCTTGCTGGGTAAATTATTCTTAGTTCTGTAAACTCTTTTACCTGTCAGAATATGATATTCTAAGCCCTCTGATCCTTTTAATGTAGAAGCTGCTAAATCTTATGTGATCTTGACTATAACTCCATGATATTTCAATTGTTTCTTTCTGGCTGTTTGCAGTATTTTTTCTTGTCCTAGGAGCTCTGGAATTTGGCCGCAATATTCCTGGAAATTTTCATTTAAGGGCCTTTTTCAGGAGGTGATGGATTTATTCTTTCTATTTCTATTTTACTCTGGTTCTAGGATATGAGGACAGTTTTCCTTGATAATTTATTTTTTTTTTTAATCCTTACCTTCTGTCTTGGAATCAATACATAGTATTGATTCCAAGACAGAAGGTGGTAAGTAAGGGCTAGGCAATTGGGGGTTAAGTGACTTCCCCAGGGTCACACAGTTAGGAAGTGTCTGAGGCCAGTTTTGAACCCACAACCTCTCTGGACCTGACTCTCAATCCACTGAACCACTCAGCTGTCCCCTCTTTGATAATTTCTTAAAAGATTATGTCTAGGAGCAGTTAGGTACCACAGTGGTTAGAGACCTGGAGTCAATCTGACCTTAAATACTTCCTAGTTGTGTGACCCTGGGCAAATTATTTAACCCCAATTGCCTAGCCCTTGCCATTCTTCAATCTTAGAAGTGATACTAAGAACAGAAAGCAAGGGTTTAAAAAAAAAAAAAGTAATGTCTAGCCTCTTTTGATTATGGAACCATTACCTTCCACTTGTCCATTTCTAATTTTTAAGAATTATTTTCTTCAATGAGCTTTTGTACCTTCTTCCATTTAGCCATTTACACTTTTTAAGGAATTCTTTTCTTCAATGAAATCTCATTGTTTTTAGGATATTATTTTCTCATTATTTTTTGTGCCTCTTTTTCTAAGTTGTTCACTCTGTTTTCATAATTTTTTTTTTGCATCCCTCATTTCTTTTCCCAATTTTTCCTCTACCTCTCTTGATTTTTAAAATCCTTTTTGAGTTCTTCTAGGAATTCTCATTGGTCTTGTGTACAGTTAACAGTTTTCTTTGCGGCTTTGCTTGTTGCTCCTTTCACATTGATGACTTCTAAGTTTGTGACTTGATTTTCCCTATCACCACAGTAACTTTTATGATCAGGTTCTTTTTTTGTTATTTGCTCATCTCCCCTACCCACCCTCCACCCTTCCACCACCCCACTGGCCTCCTATTTCTTGAATTTTAACTCTATTAAAGTTGGGCTCTGCTCCCATGGTGACATGAGCATTGCCCAGTGCTTCAAGTTTTTCATGCTTCTGTTTTCAGAGCTAGTTCTGGTGTTTTCTAAGTTTTCAGTGTTTCTAAGGTGGTATGATCTAAGGAGAGGTGTGGTCACTGCTGACCTCATTCTGTTCCACAAGTGCTTCCTGTCTTGGCCCTGGGACTTTAACTAGGGCTCCTACTGTCCTGTAGCCTTAAGCATTAGTGCTCCTTTCTGCCCTAGGACTGCAATCCAAAACTCTGTGTGGCCAGTACAACAGTGTCCTAAATCACCTCCAGCAAAGAATCCCCTCTAATCTCTTTGTGACCAAAAAGTTGCTACTTCCACTGTTGCAGCTACCTTCAATGCTTGCTGCTGGTGTTGCCTCAGCACTCAGGCCCCAGATGGGACAGTCTTTTCCTGCTGATCTCCTAGTTGGCTTGGGCTACAAAATATTTCACCCTGGCTTTTCATTGGATCTGTCATTACAAAATTCAGTCTTAGGCATTATTTTACAATTGTTAGGAGGGTAATTAATTTTGAAGAGTACAGGTTACTACCTCTACTCTGACATCTCAGTTCTCACCCATCTAGTCATTTCTTGAAGATCACTGACAGCAATTCAGGAATGATATTCAAAGATTTTTCAGTACCTCAAGAGAGTGTGTTCATTTAGGTCTAGTGATCTATTATTCACATTCAGGAGAAATTGTTGAATTCTAGACATAATCCTCACTTATCTTGGATTTCAGGTTCACCATTTTTAGTTCTCTCTGTACCAGTCAAAAGAGCAAAAAGAAGCAATAATAATACAGTAGTTGGGCATTTCTTGACCTTTTACTGTTACATCCATCCTGACCAGTCTGATCCCTTCATTGATTAATTTCTCTGTTTCATAAAGTTCCTTAAAGTTCTTGCAACAGCAACAACAATAATAGCTAACATTTATATATGAAGAATGAATTAGGTGGGGTGAGGAGGGGAATCAGGGACAGCAAGAACAGTTAGGAGGCCAGAGATAATGAAGGTTTCAGCTGGGATGGTGACCAAGTAGAAATAAGGTGATGGATACCAGAAGTGTTGTAGAAATAGAATTAAGAAGACTTAGCAGCTAATTGGATAAGAGAGGTAAAGGTTAAGTCACTCTTGAACTTGGATCAATGGAAGGGGTGGGGGGGTTGAGGGGAAAGGTCATGAGTGCTGAGTTTGAAGGGATATTTAGAAATAGTTGCTAGTTAGTGATGCAAGACAAGTTTAGGAAAGAGACTGAGGTTCAATATATAAATATGAGGGTTCTGTACATAGAGATCAGAGTTGAAAACATTTTTGGTAACAAAGATTCCAAGAGAGAGGATAAAGACAGAGAAAAACTGGGAGCATATTCATGGGAGTATATGCAGATAAATGTAGGGTAAAGACTAGACAAGTCTTTGATCCAGCCAAGAAGACTGAGAATGGAATAACTAGATTGGTTAGAGACAGAAGAGAGCACAAAGACTTAGGAATAAGGGTCAAGGTAGAGGAAGGAGATAGTCAACAAAGTTTAAGGCTCTAGAGAGGTATAGGATGAAGATTGAGAAAAAGCCAGGTTTGCCAGTGAAGAGATCATTGGGAACTTTGGAGAGATGAAGTTCTTTTAAGTCTCAGATAAAATCCCATCTTTTACAAGAAGCCTTTTCTAATCCCTTTTAGTGCTAGTGCCCTTCCTCTTGATAAAAATCTTGTTTATCTTGTATGTTTTGTTTATACATAGTTGTTTGCATATTGTCTTCTTTTCTGCCACCATTAGACCAGGAGCTTCTTAAGAACAGGTAGTGTTTTTTTGTCTTTCTTTGTATCCACAGTAGTTACATTGATAGCCATGTAGTAGATACTTGATAAATATTAAGATAAGAATAAGATTGCAAAGGATCAAATTTAGGTTTTTTAAGGATGGGCCAGGGAGATCTCAGTATGTTTGTAAGCAATAGGAATCAGGAAACTGAAAATTGAGCAAATCAAGGGGATGATGAAATGAATAAGCAGCCAAAGTTGCTAAGAAAGACATTATTAAGGAAATTAAGTTGATAAGTTTATCAGAATAGCCATTTTTTCTCATAGCCTAGATTATAGGAGGAGTTTGGGATAACATAGAGATCATTTGAAGAATAGAATTGGAGATAAAGGGAAGCTCAGGATATATGGTCTCAATTTTTTTTTTTTTTCAGTAAAGTCCTTGGGGAGGTTATCTGCTCAGAAGGAGAGGAATAGGGTGTAGGAGAGGTGGCTTGACAAGAGGTTTAGAATAGAAACAGAAGGATGGTTTAGGTAATCAATCCAAAAAGTATACCTACACATTAAGAAAGTTTTTTAATAGAACTTTTTTTTTTCATTTTAAAGATTGCAGGTTCTGTACTAGACAAAGAAAGAGAAATGTTAATAATTAAATTGTTTTTAATCATGAAACTTAAATGTTTCATTACTAGCATGACAATTTTATTTTTGGTATACTGTTTTGGAACATAAAACTATAATATATATCTTTTTCTTCAATTAGGGATCCATCTGTCTCTAAGTCTATAGAACGAATTTTTAAAATCTGGGAAGAGAGAAATGTATATCCAGAAGAAACAATTGTGGTACTAAAAGAAGCTTTGAGTAAGTATTTTCTTAAATTTTTGCATTTCCGTTTCTTTACCTTTTTTCCTTGCTTTTTAAGGGATAGGGTAGGATCCCCCCAGATGGACTTTATACAAAAATAATTTTTTTGGTTCCTAAATAAGTTAAACACGGGCCTCTAGGGAAAATACAACTAAAGTGGAGTGCATCAATATCATAATTAGTTGGGGAAAATATATGAAATAGAAATATGGGGAAATGACAAATGAGTCTTCTGCTTTTGTTAGTATAATGCAAGTTAGAGCAGAGTTAGAGCAGATTTAATACTGCCGAAATAGAGGATTATTGCAGCTCAGTGCTTATGTTACCAATCTCATTCTGCTCTTCCTCTGTCCCCTATTGTTGAATTCAAGGACAAGGGTTCTAGTTCTCATTGTTCACAAACACATTGTCATTCTTCAGATATCTTTGATTTGTTTATTTACTAAAATAAGTAATGAACATTTACATTAAAACCGGCTTGATATGAAGTAGAGAAATCTCCGTTTTCTTAATTCCTATGAATTAGTTGATTACAAATAAGTTATTAAAAGTAGAGGAACCAATGATTTCTGACACTGACCAGCAATTATACAAAAACTTAGTTTTAAAAATAGAAATATTTCTAAGAAAATTTTGAATTTCTAATCATAATTAGGAGGGAATTTTTTACATCTTCCCTCATTCTTCTTGATCATTAATTTCATTGAGTTTAGAAAATTTTTGTATATGTGGCAGCTTCTTAGATTTGGGGGAGTATTTTTGAGAGAGAAAGAAAAAACAAAAAGAAAGAAAACACACGCAATCTTGGATTTCCTTTTATCGTGCTGCAACTTTGGCAAAACTGAAGTGGAGAGTCAGAGCAGCTTCCCGTAATGCCAGGCTGCAGCAACTGAAATGTTTTCCAGGTACCACTTTCAAAACTCAGAAGCAGCTGAAAGAAAATCTGAACAAACAACCGAATAAGCTGTGGAAGAAATCACAAAGTAAGGAAACAAAAGTGACCTATCTCAACTAATGTAAAATTACCTCCTTTTTTGTGGAGCAGAAGAAAATGTAAACCATTTGGCAACACACCTGGCATAAACGATGGGCAAGCCTGTTGTCTGGGCTTGGGAAACTCCCACTGACATACTCTTAGAAGGCCCCAAGGAGTTGCTGCTAGAAAACCACTTTTAAGCAATGAAAATACATCAAAAGGCTTAAATAAGCCAAGATTCAAGAGTAATTTGTGGCAGGGGGATCCTTATAAAGAAAAGAAGAAAATAATCTCATTGTAGCAGTGCTCAGGTTTATTTTCAGGTTCAAAGATAGATGAAATTAGAGGCAACTGGCATAAAACAACAGAATTGAAGAGAATAGGGATTAAGAAGCATTTCCTTGGGGAGCCATGAAACCTCTCAGATTTGGGGGACACCCTCTACCAGAGGAGGCATGGACCTCAATCTTGGCCAGAAGCTTATTCTCTAACTGGAGCTGCTCTTATGTTTACCATACTTTATGAAAGTTTCCCCAACAAGAAAGTAAGAGAATTAATTAAACTGCCCGTATAGTAGGTGATATATGGGCCAGATCAGATAAACATTGTTTATAGATTTAAGAATTTGGAGGGAATCAAGTTAATGGTAGGAACCAATAATTAAAGCAGGGGGGCAGCTGGGTGGCTCAGTGGATTGAGAGCCAGACCCAGAGATGGGAGGTCCTGGGTTCAAACCTGGCCTCAGACACTTCCTATCTGTGTGATCCTGGGCAAGTCCCTTAACCTCTGTTGCCTAGCCCTTACTGCTTTTCTGCCTAATATGCCCTTCTATATAGAATTGATTCTAAGGCGGAAGGTAAGGGTTTTAGAACAGTTAAAGGAAGATGACTTACGATGATTTTGCTCCAGCAGCCATACAATATTCATTATTAATAAAGGAGACCTCTGGCATCATTTTGTCCATAATTTGCATATTTAGTAACAGTGAGCCAACATTTCAGCAAAATGTCAACCACAGAGATATCGTTAGAACTTTCTCTGCTTGCTACTGCTATTAAATTAGCAGCAAAAGTGCCCAGGGCTAAAGATTTAGGGATAGAGAAGGGGACATCCATAAAGGATGTTTTTCAACCATTATTTACAATTTAATTGACTGAAGGGACAGAGCCTTCTAATAGAGAGTGTTGAATAGGACAGCTACATTCTGCCACTTAGTTGTTTCAGAAATTGTGGGGTATCCAGGGACTATTTCGAGGTAAGTGGGCTGAGGCTAACTGAATAATAGAGTATGTGTTTTTCTCTTTAGGCACATTAAAAGTGCCAAAATTTCTGCTCTGAAGAGTATTTCTCTTTTTTGCCTTCAGAAAATCCCTAATGTTTAAAATAACGGCACAACATAAGTGATATGCAAATGCATGCTTTGACAAAAATTCAGAAAATAAACTTTTTATATGTCTTGTAGAACTTAGAAAAGAGGATTTTTTTTCCCTGAATTTCAGGTGTAACTCTTTATATTTCCTTGACTTCTAAATTCATTTGTTTGCTTGATTCCAACAGCATCCACCAACCCTAAAGCTGCCCTCAAGTCTAAGATAGTCGCCGAATTTCGAGTAAGTTACAAAATAGTGAAACTTGCCAAAGCAGCATATTGTACATTAATCATATTTTTAATAAGCATTTTACATGTACTGGAGAGGTAAATCAGTGGAATTCGATGGTTTGATTTTTATTAATGTATTCTTTTATTTTGAGTGAGAACCTACTTCCAAGGTATATATTGCCTAGAGAGTGACATGTTAAATTTCTGATAACTGAGGAGTAAGGCAGCATGGGAAAGTGAACAGAGAGCAGGCTAAAGAGTCAGGAAGACCCAAGTTCAAGTTCTGTTCCTGACACATCTTCTGTACATTTCTTGGCAAATCACTTAATCTCCAAGTGCCCCAGGCAACTCTCCTGCTGTAAATTGTAGAGAGGGGCTATTCTACATTGGTAGAAGAAGTTTCCTCACTGGGAATCCTCTACACAGATGAGATCACAGGTCTGGTCTGACCCTTCCCTTCCCTTTAACCCTTCCAACCCAACCCCACTCCCCCATCCTAAGGCATTCCCTTTTCTATAAAAACCTGCTAAAATAGAATTTGCATGTTTGGGAATTAAAATAATGAAATGTTGATAAAAACAACATTTTGCT
Organism: Gracilinanus agilis; assembly: GCF_016433145.1. Classification (NCBI taxonomy): domain Eukaryota; kingdom Metazoa; phylum Chordata; class Mammalia; order Didelphimorphia; family Didelphidae; genus Gracilinanus; species Gracilinanus agilis. The sequence continues at coordinate 475,474,252 of NC_058133.1, forward strand.
TACTAATAATCCAAATCATAGACTTCCATACCCTCTAGTCGTTAACCCCCCCCTCCACCCATTGATTAGTATTTTTAAAAAAGAAAAAAAAAATTGAGAATTGTATTTAATAATCTCCATAGAAGCCCCTGACTTTTTAGATAAGGAATGTTAGAGCTATTTCCTTCAGAGATTTGTTAAATTTTTGTCATATTATATTAGAAAAGAGTATGATATAGAGCAATCAGACAGATGTGTACTTACATGGTGTGTAATATACTTAACCCTGTGGTGGCTATGTTCAGTCCCAGGCTCTCATTGATGAACTTCTGCTGTATAAGCGTTCTGAAGACCAGATTGAACTGAAGGAGAAGCAGCTGGCCACTATGAGAGTAGATGTATGCAGTACAGAGACACTCAAATGCTTAAAAGGTAAAATTGCCTTCTTAAAGTCTTTTAATGCACATTGATTCAACTATGTATATCTATATACATAGATATGGAGAGATGTACATAGACATCTCCAGATATAGATATATTGGGGAGAGGAAAGGAGGGGAGCAAGTTATAAACGGCTTTAAAAGCTAGAGAATTTTATATTTGATAATGGAGGTAACAGTGAGCCAGTCACTGAGGTTTTGAATTAAGGGGAAAAGGTTGATATGGTCAGATTTGTGCTTTAACATGATTAATTTGATAGCTGACAGGGAGGATAGACTGGAGAGGTGAGACAGGGAGACCAACCAGCAGGCTATGATATAATCCAGGCATGAGATGTTGACTTGCACCAGAGTGCTGGCATTGTCAGGAGAGAATAGAGCATATATACGAGATGTTACAAAGGTAACATTTATAGGACTTGTCCACTAAATTAGATATGTGTGATGAGAGTGAAAGGAGTAAGAAAAGGTCCCTAGGTTGAAGTCCTAAGTCACAGGGAGATGGTGGTATCCTCAACAGTAAGAGGGAAGTTTAGAAGAGTCGGGAAAGATAATGAGTTTAGTTTTAGACATATTGAGTTTGAAATGTCCAAGAGGCCATTGGAGATTAGGGTGTGGAGGGAAAGAGGACTTAGGACTTGTCAAATAGATCTGAGAGTCATCTGTTAATTGAATCCATGGAAAAATGTAAGATCATGAATGAAAATCATATAAAGGGAGAAGAGAAGAGGACCTAGGACAAATCTGTGGGACCCCCATTGTTAGTAGATGTGATGTGGATTAAGATCCAGCAAAAGAGACAGAAATGGCCACATAAGAAGGAGAACCAGCAGACTATACTATCACAAAAAACAAGAGAGAATAGAGTGATGGCAGTGTCAAAAAAGATGAACATTGAGAAGAGGATTTGTTATTAAGAAAAAGTAAATTTAGAGGGAGTAATTTCAGTTGAATGATGAGGTCAGAAGGCAGACTGCAGAGTTAAGAAGAGAGTGACAGGAAAGGAAGTGGATGCATCTATCATGGATGGGCTTCTCAGGGAGTTTAGCCACCAAAGGGAAAAGAGATATGATAGTAGCTGTTGTGGATGTATTGATCAAGTGAGGGTTTTTTGAGGATGGAGGAGACGTGGGCATTTTTTTAGGTAACTGGGAAATAGCCAACAGAAAGTTATCTTTCTTTGATGTTTTTTAGGGTTATTGTCTTGTCTTTGTTATTTCATAAAGATTTTTCCGTATTTGTGCATACAATTCATATATGTTAGTCCAAATGGCAGTATATAAGTATGTTTGTGCTATAGGTTGTGCTTTTTCTTTTTCCTCCTAGAGTTCCTCCCATTTTAGTGGTGGGATTATTAGATCAAAGTGATCATGATCTGTTTTATAACTCTTATTAAACATTACTAGTTTTCTTAAACTATTTCAACATCGTGAGTTAAATGGTTAGAGTGTATTTCTCTATAGTTTTCCCCAATATTGGGTTTATCATTTTTTATTTTTGCATAAACTTGCCTTGTTTTAAGTAGAGTGATTGATTTTCTTAACAGAGGTCATAATTTTTAAAGAGATAAAGATTCATCTCTCATGTTTCTAGAAAATAGGTTGTTCTTGGTACTCATTTTCCAAGTTGTGATTTAATAAATATAAGTGGTAAATAAAACTTCATTTGCCTTCTCAATTCTTCTGCTATCATTTCTTAACTTTATTTGATTTTGTCTGTTAGACTTTGTTCAGATGGTTAGAGCTCAATGGACAGTGTGCAGGCAGCCAAGAGAAGTGGAGAAAGCACCAGGTTTGAAGTTTTAAGTCCTAGCTCAGCTACTACCTGCCCCTTTGACTTGGAGCAAATCACTTAACCTCTGGACCTCAGGTTCCATTTCTGTAAAATGAGGGTAGTTAGAAAAACTTTGCTTATTGAGGTTATTTTTAGATCTTAGTGGAGATCAACTCTTTTGAGCATCTAATGATACTGAATAATGAGACCCACATCAGCCAGTTGTTTTCTCCCTTTTCCCTTACTAGAAGATGTATGTACCTTTATCCCCAGGGAGATGTCTTATAAAATATGTCACCGATCACAAAAAGATAATAGGCAAGAGATTATGTTAATTCACCTGCTGAATAAATAATTCAAGGTACATACCTAACCTGGATTAGGTTAGTAGTAAGAGTTTTTTTCAAATATGAAGCCTGTAATAATTTTAATATGACACAGATAGGTCACTTTATCTTACCCACTTTTGTTCTGGGCTTCCTCATCTTAAAAGAGGCTAGTGCTTGTTCTACATGCTTTACAAGGTTGTCAAAAAAGCTGTAACCCAGGTTGCCTCGTTGCCATCTGTTTCTCATATTTGGTTCTGGTTCTAACTTCTTCAGTATATGGGGCATTGACCTAACTACAGAGCAGCGGACACTTGTTATATACACACTGTTGTGTAAAATATTATCTGATTATTTTTTATGCTGGCAGATGACAGAACTTAGGGTTTCATCTTTGAAAATTACCTAACACTTATATCCTAGGTGTATTGACCATCAAAGCTGTGATGAGAATGTAAAAACTTCAGTTGTAACTTCTTTTGTTAGGTAGCATTGGCATTGAGTTTTTTGAGGAAATAAGTGTTTGCCACATTTTAATTACAATAGCAGGTGTTTTCTAAAGAGACACTAGTGCATTTCCCTTTTCAGCACACCCCAGCCAAGTCGTTTGAATGTATTTGGCAGTCTGAGGAGTTGGTGAAATTTTTTGAGGTGTTAGCTTGTATTACTACACTGTAGGTCACACTCTGGAACAAGAGCAGGTCCCTGGATTTTTCAAAAAAGGACTTATTCATCAGTGTTTTTATTTCTTCAGCAAGGTTTTTTAAGTGTCTACATTACACAGGCTTTTTAGTGAGTATAGAGAAAAATACAAAAATAGATAAGAAAAAGTTTTAGCCTTCTATGAATTTACAATTTATTCTAGGTTTAGCTTTCAAATTGCTAATATGAATGCTTCTATCATTTAAGATAAAACTGGTGGGAAAAAGTTTTCCAAAGAATTTGAAGAAGCAAGCTCCAAGCTGGAAGAATTTGTGAATGGCTTAGATAAACAGGTGAAAAATGGGCCTTCACTGACAGAGGCACTAGAGAATGCTGGAATTTTCTATGAAGCTCAATATAAGGAAGTCAAAGTGGTGGCCAATGTAAGTGATTAAGCCTCTCGGGGGTGGGGTAATACCTTTGTGGGTAATTGGGTATTTGTCTTGTGGGATAACCATCACTTTGGCACTTTGGAGAAAGTAATAATGAACTGTAACTACTTAGCAACTGCCTGATAGCCCATCATCATGGGAAACTCCCTGGGTTCTTTGTAGAAATTACTCCATGCTGACTAGAATTTATTGTCCAGAAAAAACATTAGAAATTTCTTGGCAGAAAAGATAGTATCTTTTCTTACTTTATGCTCACATTCAATATAGTCCACCTTTTCAACATAGTACATAGTACTGTGTACCATATACATGCTTGGTTAATTTGAGCCAAATCAAAATGGTAACCTTTAGTTCTTTCCATAGAAAAATGAATGGTTCTCTCCCTCTCTTTCAGGCATATAAAACCTTTGCTAACAGAGTAAACAATTTAAAGAAGAAACTGGATCAGCTCAAGTCAACCCTACCTGACCCTGAAGAATCTCCAGTCCCTTCACCAAGCATGGATGCTCCCTCACCAACTGGTTCTGAGTCTCCTTTCCAAGGAATGGGAGGAGAGGAGTCCCAATCACCAGCTGTAGAGAGTGAAAAGTCAGCCACACCTGAGCCAGCTACAGATAACCGAGATGTAGAGGACATGGAACTCTCCGATGTAGAAGATGATACGTCAAAAATCATTGGTATGTCCATATGGGATAAGCACATGTCTTAGGCATCTCATTTTGCTCTTAATGTCCCAAAGGAAGAAAGACTATACTTCTTTTCTACTACATTTAGACTTAGAAAGAGGAAGAATAGTTTGTTCTTCCATAGTAGATTACCCATAGACAGTCTTTGTAGATACTTCATCTTTAAGACTGTTGGGAAAGGAAGGACACTATCTAAAGATATCTTCCTTAGTCTCTCTTAAGAACTAACAGATTGGCTGTTAACTGAATCATTTTTTTTCTGACCCTTATCTTCTGTCTTAGAACTGATATTAAGTTTGGATTCTGAAGGTAGTAGAGCAGTAAGAGCTAGGCAGTGGGGATTAAGCAACTTGCTCAAGGTCACATAGCTAGAAAGTATCTGAGGCCCAGGTTGAACCCAGGGCCTACCAAATCCAGGCCTGGTCTAAATGCTCCTTGAATGCTCTTTCAAAAGGGGGCTTAGCTCCTCGGGTGACACTACAAGGCCATTATTATTGTACTGCTTCTCAGACATTGTTTCTGTTATGAGTAGGTTGTATTTTACTGGGTCTGGGTCGCATAGCCTTCATTCCCAGTGAAGTCTGGTTATAATTGTTTTAATATCTAAATTTAATTAGGAGGGTTTTAAAAAGTTAAAAAGTACTTGAGGGGAATCAGAACAGACTTTCTTCACTCCTCCCTGCCTTCTTGTTTTCTTTGTTAGATCCTCTGCAACCTGCCTTCCAACCTCATTGCTCAACTGAAACTTGCTCTCGCCCAAGCTACCAATAATTCTTAATTGCCAAGACCAGTGGATTTTTTTTCTCAGTTCTTATTCTGCATTCCCTTCTTGGTTATTCTGTTATCTCTGGATTTTTATGACAATGCTTTCTTTCAGTTCTCCTCCAAACCATATGAATTCTCCTTCTCAGTATCCTTCACCCATTCATCCATTGCATTCCCCCCCACCCCCTACTATTAAGTGTACCAAAAGGTACGGTCCCAGGCCTTTTCCCTCTACTCTTACTTGATGACTCTATCAGCTTTCTTTATGCAGATGACTCTTAGATCTTTATATCGAACCTTAGTATCTCTCCCAGACTTCCATCTCATATCACCAGTTGCCCCTTAGACATCTTAAATTAAATGTCCCATAGACTCAACACATCTAAAACAAACTTCATTATCTCTTCCCCAAGCCTTACCTTCTTCTTTAGAACTTTCCTACCAAGAGCACTCATTCTTCCAGTCAACCTAGTTTACAATCTCAGTTCCCTCCTTGACTTTTCACTCTTAATTCATATATCTAGTAAATTGCCAAGTATTGTCATTTCTTTTTCCACAATATCTCTCATATACATCCCTTCTTCACCTATATGACCATCACCACATTTGGGATCTTTAACACCTCTTTTCTGGACTCTTGCAGTAACCTCCTTGAACTTCTTCCCTCTAGTACAGCCAACACAGTTGCTAAAGTGAAGGTCTAATCATATCACTATTCCAGTGATGCAAAAACAAAATCAGTCCCCCAAGTTTTCTAGGATCTCTCCCCATTAAATCTGTTGTTGTTAAGTCATTTCAATCAAGTCCACCTCAGTGTGATCCCATTTGGTGTTTTCTTGGCAGAGATACTGGAATGGTTTGCCATTTCCTTCGACAGATGAGGAAACTGAGGCAAACAGGGTTAAGTGTCCAGGGTCCCACAGTAGTGTCAGAGGTCAGATTTTAATTCAGGAAGATGAGGCTTCATGACTTAAGACTGTATACCAGAGAGCAACTGAGTGGCTCAGTGAATTGAGAGCCTGGCCTGGAGACAGGAGGTCCTAGGTTCAAATCTGGCCTCAGACACTTCCTAGCTGTGTTACCCTGGACAAGTTCCTTAACCCCCATTGCTTATCCCTTATTGCTCTTTTGCCTTGGAACCAAAACATAGTATTGATTCTAAGACAGAAGGTAAGCATTTCAAAACAAAACAAAACAAAACAAAACCTGTACAACATCTTGCCACCTAACTGTCCCCGTTAAGTCTAGGATCAACTATAAATTCCACTCTTTGATATTTAATCCTCTTCATGAACTAGCTCCATCCTCATTCTTCCTACATTGTTAACTATTACACCCTATGAATGTCATATCTCAGTCATAGCCAAGTTTCTTGCTTTTTCCTCACATGTAACACTGTCTCCTGACTCCTTGCCTTTGCATTAGCTTTCCTCCACATTCTTCCTTTCTGCCTTTACTTTTTGAACCTCTGGTTTTCTTCCAGACTCATCTCAAACACCATCTTCTTTATGACTCTTTTCTTGAACCTCCCATTTCTTAAGTGCCTGCCCAAGGCTACTTTATATCTGTTTCATATTTGTTGTTAAATATTTCTTTATGTTCATTCCGTCTTCCTCATTCATCTCTACCTTAAAGTCAAAGACCTTTGTCTTTAATCCTAGTACCTAGCAGAGCACTGAGTACAAATTGGTGCTTAATATGTTGTTATTCATCAGAGAAAGATGTGGTTTAATTAGAAAAAATTCTGCAAAGGGGGGAATTCTGTGAAATGTTGATTCAGCTTATGAAAAGATAGAGCATGAATTTCATTAAGGGAAAAACCTTAGGATTATTTTTCTCTGTAGCATTTGTAAATTTCAGTCACAGGTTGAATTCTCAATCAGTGAAGAAACTGTACCCTCTTTTCAAAAACAAAATAAGCAATCTACAGGACGCTTCATTGTGCTTTTCTTTTTAAACAGTGGAAGACAGGAAGGAAAAGCCTCTTGAAAAGCCAGCTCTCTCCACATCTGCACCAACTAAACTAACAGAAAGTGTCCCAAAGGCAGCACCGTGTACCACAGCTGCTGTGGCTGTGACATCAACTCCGCCACCACCAAAACCCATGAGCACGTCAGTTCTTCCTCCTTCTCCTGCCCTGGCTTTGCCAAATCTAGCCAATGTGGATCTGGCAAAGATCAGTTCCATCCTTAGCAGTCTAACATCTGTCATGAAGAATACAGGTAAGTGCCAGAGAGGAGGGCAGGAAAAAATGACTTTCTAGTGTTAAAGTAGGCTAATATTTATAATGTAATTATAACTGAAAAAGACTGCTTACTTTGTCTTCTTAAAAGAGAAAAATATTTTTCAATAATAGCCTTTCTAGTAGCAAAACAATTCCCATCTTATGAGCAGCCTCTCTCCTTCCAGTTAGTTGGTATGGTTAAATGACAACATTTGTTGTAAACATAATGTTTATGGATCCCTGTAGTATGGGCAAAGTATTTCCACAAGAAAAGCTACAGTTACTCCACTGTTATCTCACTCAAAATCTGGTGGGGGAAAAGAAATGCATAAACATGACGACGCATACTTCTAATGCAACATAGCATAGAAATAATACATCACAAACTAAGGATAGAGTAGAGAGCTGTGTAGATGTCAAGTAAGGGAGGAATACAGGATCCTTATTTTTTAAGCAGTACCTGGCTTATAAGGTGATCTTAAATTGTGGATAGCCTCTAAAATGCTTGATTTAAATAGCAAAGAAAAACACACAAGAAGTTATTTGAAAGAATTAGGGTGGCATATGACTGTCTCTTAAGTATTCAAAAGGCTTTTGAGTGAAAAGTTTAAAAAATTTTAAAAACTGCCCAGAAGGCAGAACTAGAATGTTATGTTGAAATTTCAGAGAGGCTATTTTAGACTTAAAGTTAAGAAAACTATCCTATAAGAACTGTCCAAAAGTGGAATAGGTTATTCTTAGAGGTAGTAGGGTCTTCTTGAGCCTAGATTATCACCTGTCCAAGGCCCTATATGGGGGGGGTGGATTAAATTATGTCTTAGGACCTTTTTAATTTTGACATTTCATCGATGATTGCAAATATTGTTTGTCATTCAAATCACATCTGTTGCACTTTGATCTTTCTCCACCAGGGGTCAGTCCTGCATCTAGACCATCTCCAGGCACTCCTACAAGTCCCACGCACCTCCCCAGCAACCTGAAAGCACCTGTGCCTACTACAACAACATCTCACAATCCTCTGGCCAACATCCTCTCAAAGGTGGAAATCACCCCAGAGAGTATTCTCTCTGCCCTTTCCAAAACCCAGACACAGGCAGCCCCTGCACTGCAAGGTAGTACAGCATGTCTCAAAAGGACTTAGATTTGTAAATGTCTATTTCTGGTCAGTGTGGATTCAAAGAATACAAGTGAAGTGTAATAATTTGTTTTTCTGACAGAATCTGTCATTTGATCCATGTAATCCTTGGCATCTGGTGTTGTAATAGAGCACTGGGCCTAGAGTCAGGAAGATCTGAGTTCAAATCCAGCCTCACACATTTCTTAGCTGTGTGACCCTGGACAAGTCACTTAACTTCTGTTTGCCTCAGTTTATTTGACTATAATAGGGGGGTAGTAATAGCACCTACCAGCAGAGCTGTTGTAAGGATTAAATGAGATAATATTTATAAAAGGCACTTAGCATAGTACCTACTACATAGTAGGCTCTTATATAGAAATGCTTATTCCCTTCTTTCCTTTCCTTCCCTTCCCGTCTCCCCTATCCCCCTTATAGAGAACTCCAATGAGAAAATCCTCTCTACTGAGACAAATCAGTGTCTGCTCTGACACTTAGACTTAGAGAGTGACAGGAGGTCACTATCAATGGCAGGACTTGAACCTAGTTCTTTCTGACCCTGAGGCAAGCTGTCTATCTACCATGCCATCACTGTCTCAGTTTTCATGTATGTATATTATGAAGAAATATACATATATACACACACATATGTCTTCATAATAATATAACTAAAAAATTAATCTTCTAGTAACATGTAGAACCCCATTGTAACAGACTTGACCAACATGAAAACTTTCATTGGAAACTTTAACACACAAAGATGCATGTAGTTTCTAGGATTAGGTATTTTGTTGAATTTCTTGGTTTTCTCTTTTTTCCTGCTATATTTGCACCTCTCTTTGTACTTCTCTTGCTTTGTTAATTATTGAGTCTAAATCTTGTTTCAATACTGCAATGAATCCATAATATCATTGATGTAGGTTTTCCTTTGAACAAGCCTTCTTAATTCTGTGGGATGTCCTCCCATACATTCTCTCAAAACAACTTGCTGAAGGACCTCCTTTAGGTATTTTAATATTTTGTAGATATCAATGTAGCATTCAGTCTGTCTCTTGCTATATGGCTGGCATGTCTCCTTATGTTTTTTTCTTCCAGTTTTATTTATATCAAGGACATCAATATTAGCGTGGCTCTTCTCTAAAATTATATTAATTTGGTAATTGGACAAAGATTTCACATTTTGTGTAGAACAGTTAAACTAAGGTTTATAGATGATTTGATGAAAATGTGTGATTCTTTACATCCTCTGCTTCCCTTTCTGCCATTCTACCACTATCACTACCATTACTGCAGAAATAGAAATAAATGATACTGGACTGAAGGCCATTTTGTACTTTGTTTGTTTGTTTTGTGGCTTACTCCAGCCAAAGAGTTCGTTACATGCGGCCAACCTTCTGGTGATAGCCTTTTCTCACTTAGCTAGGCAGTCTTCAGGCAATAGGTAAATTCTGTTGCCCGTATCTGACTCACAAGCTTTACATCTTGGTTGAACTTAACCATAGCTTGAGTTCTGCTTGTATGGCCTTTGAGAACTCCTGTCTCAAAGAGGAGAACTTTTAGGGAAGGGTCTTTAGCTCTTTACTAATAACCACCCCCTCAAAAGAATGTAGAGCTTAGTCTTTGGTAAAAATCTTCCAGTATAAAATATTCTGTATTACACTATAATATGTTCATAATTGCTGAATACCAAAGTATTGTCTTCGTTATACTGATTCCTTGCATGGTCAAAGATTGCTGGGGTGTTCTTTATGTAAGATTAGACTTTTAACAAAATATTCTTTAACAGAATAACCAGATGTAACAAAGGGTTACCTGCCCAAATATAGAAGTAGCTCCTATAAGGTGTGTAAGCATTGAGATCAAATCACTCTTCTTTCCACTGGCAGAGAACATATAAAATTAATGATAGTATTACTTCATATCATAGTATTAATTTGGAAATTAAACATAGACATAGATTCCCCTTTGCTCCTTTTCCTTTCTCCATCTACAAAGTCCCAAAAATACCAGTATTTACTGTGTATTACACAGTTATAATATTGAAGTCCTTTATTTTTTCTTAATTCTAAATGTTATAAAGTAGTAAGTACATTCAAAGAAGATTATTGCTTTTAGCAGGCAGCTAGGTAATACAGTGGAAAGAGCACTGGACCTAGAGTCAGGAATACCTGAGTTCAGATATGGCCTTAGACATTAGTTGTGTGACCCTGGGCAAGTCACTTGACCCTATTTGCCTCAGTTTCCTCATTTGTCAGATGAGCCAGAGAAGGAAATGGGGTCACGAAGAGTTGGACTAAATAACAATATCATTTAAAGCAAATCATTGCAAAAATAACACATGGGCTTTCTACTATAATGTAAATACAGGAAAGACATTTTAAAATGCTTCTGTTGCTTAACAAGATAAGCAGTGAATGCCTATTCAAGAAATAAAAGTTATTTTGTCTCCTTTCACTTTCTGACAAGAAATTTTTTTCTCAACTTTGGTAAGGAATTGTTTCTACACAAAAGTAAATGTACTTGGGGCAGCTAGGTGGCTCAGAGGATAGAAAGCCAAGTCTGGAGACAGGAAGTCTTGAGTTCAAATCTGGTCAGATACTTCATAGCTGTATCACCCTGAGCAAGGCACTTAATCCTAATTCCCTAGCCCTTACAGCTCTTCTGCCTTGGAATATCAATTCTAAGATAGAAAAGTAAGAGTTAAAAAAAAAAAAAAAAGTAAATATGCTGAAGGACACTTAGATCTCAAGATACAAGGATACAAAGCAAATCTTCAACTTTTACTGACAATTGCCTACTGCATTCTCTTCTGGCACTGACAAAAGTGTAAGACAGGTTATTTAGTGGTGATGAAGGTTAATTGAAGTATGGCTTGTGAGAAATTAATTCCACCCTCGCTTACATTTTTGAAAAATAGCTTATCAGAGTTAAACTGTGGAAACTGAGATAAAATTTTTTTTCAGGAGGGTAGTGCTTTTTCTTATTACCATACAAAAATTATTCAAAAGTGGATTATGGTTACTAGAAATATTTTAAAATTACAATGACCAGGTTAGTCTCCATACATTAATCCTTTATGGAACTTTATGTTTGTAAATCGGTTATGAATTTTCAGGAAGGCCACCAAATAAGTATGAAGTAATTGAAGTATTATTTCCTCTTCAACATAGTTACTAAGGAGTTGTCACTTACATTAATGTATTTGATGCCAAAAGATGTTTAGTCTCTTATATTTAAATTATGGCCAAGAATTGAGTTAAACACTTAAGAACACTAAAACTTGGGTTTCTTCAGGATTTTCTTCAGAATATTTACAGGAGCAGTTCTTTTCGATGAGGAAACAACTCCCTGGAACTCTTTCTCAAGCATTCTGGAAAATTTAATTTCTTGACAAGTAGGCTATAGCCACTTGCTCAAGGTCACAGGAAACTTTTTTTCCTTTTGTAGAAATTAACATCAGAGAGAGAGAGAGAGAGAGAGAGAGAGAGAGAGAGAGAGAGAGAGAGAGAGAGAATGAACACATGGGACTGTGTGTGCATGTGTATGTGTGTGAGAAAGATAAGTACTTTTTTTTTTTTTTTTTTTTTTTGAGTTTTTAGAGCCAGATGGGTATGATAATCTGAAGCTCCACAATTTGGGAAATACCTTCTGAGTATGCTAATGCTGCTAACCTATGCTAAAAACATCCATTCAATTAAATTGCTGTTCTCACATATTTTACAAACAATTTCAGTATTTTGAGTTACATTGAACCATTGGGTATTTTTGTCAAGATTTGCTTTATTACTTATAAAGCTTTGTGTTGGTTTTTTTGTTTTTTCTTTTCACCATCCTTACTAGTTTTCCACCAGATGGGATGGTAGTGATTGAATAAGTCTACCTGATTTTTGTTGGGTTTGGGAGAGGTTTTTTGTCTTCGTTGTTTCTAAGATGCCTGATGTTTTTTTCCCCCCCAGGCCTGTCATCCTTACTTCAGAGTGTTACTGGGAACCCAGTTGCTTCAAGTGAAGCTGCATCCCAAAGCACTTCATCTTCCCCAGCCAACACCACCATCTCCAGCATGAAAGGGAGGAATCTACCCTCCAATACACAATCCTTTATGCCTAAAAGCTTTAGCTACTCTCCCAACTCTTCAACTTCCGAAGTTTCTTCAACTTCCGTTAGCAAGGCCCCAGTAGGACATAGCCCAGGGCTCCCAAGCTCAAGTTTTAAGCCACCATCTAATTCCCTGGGATTTACCGCTTCCCACAATGCGAATCCTGCTATTCCATCCACAGAACCTGCTCTGGGGCAGTCTTCTGAGATTCCTAAGCCAAAGCTAGAGTCCGAGCCCACCTCCCCAAGCCTAGAGATGAAGATCCATAACTTTTTGAAAGGTAACCCTGGTTTCAGTGGGTTAAACCTAAACATCCCAATCCTCAGCAGCTTGGGGGCCACCGTTCCAGCCGAGAGCCATCCATCTGACTTCCAGCGAGGCCCAACAAGCACTTCCATGGACAACATCGATGGAACCCCCGTTCGAGATGAGCGGAGCGGGACTCCTACCCAAGACGAGATGATGGACAAGCCGACATCCAGCAACGTGGACACCATGTCCTTGTTGTCCAAGATCATCAGTCCCGGCTCTTCGACACCCAGCAGTACGAGGTCACCGCCCCCAGGAAGGGAAGACAGCTATTCCCAAGAGCTGTCTAACTCCGTGTCTTCCTATCGGCCTTTTGGCCTCGGCAGCGAATCCCCCTACAAGCAACCTCCTGATGGAATGGAGAGGCCGTCCTCCCTCATGGACTCCCCCCAGGAAAAGTTCTACCCGGATACCTCTTTCCAGGAGGATGAGGATTACAGAGATTTTGAATACTCGGGCCCCCCTCCATCAGCCATGATGAATCTTGAGAAGAAGCCGGCTAAGTCAATCCTAAAAGCGAGCAAGCTTTCTGACAGCGCCGAGTACCAGCCCATCCTGTCCAGCTACAGCCACAGGACCCAGGAGTTTGGCGTGAAGTCCGCCTTCCCTCCAGCAATGAGGGCCCTTCTGGACCCGAGCGAGGGCTGTGACCGGCTCTCCTCCTCCCCCGGCCTGTACGGCGCCTACGGCCTGAGAGGGAGCGAGTCCGGGTCAGACCGGTCGCCGTCCCCCAGTAAGAACGACTCCTTTTTCTCCGCGGATTCCAACCACAATAGCCTTTCCCAGTCCGCCGCCGCCCATCTCGGCCTGGCCCAGAAGCAGTACCCCGACTCTCCTCACTCGCTGCCGCACCGAGCCCTTTTCTCTCCGCAGAGCGCCCTGGCCGCTCCCTCGGGCCGGCCCGCCGCCGCTGCCGCCGTGGACAAGGTCCTGGCCTCCAGCATCTCCACCACTTCCACCATGGAGTTTAAGAACATGCTTAAAAACGCCTCGCGGAAGTCGTCGGACGACAAGCATTTCAGCCAGGCCCCGGGCAAGGGCAGTGCGGGCGAAGGTGGCGGCCTGGCCGGCTTGAGTTCGGGCGACCAGCAGCCGCCGCAGCCGCAGCAGCCGCCGCAGCCGCAGCAGCCACCACAGCCGCAGCAGCCGCCGGCGCCGGCGCCCGAGGAGCACTACCGCATCGAGACGCGTGTCTCTTCTTCCTGCCTAGACTTACCTGACAGTACTGAGGAGAAGGGGGCCCCCATAGAGACGCTGGGCTACCATAACGCCTCCAACAGGAGGATGTCAGGGGAGCCCATCCAGACGGTAGAGTCCATCCGGGTGCTGGGGAAAGGGAATAGAGGACACGGGCGCGAGCCCTCCAGGGTGGGGTGGTTCGAGCTGAGCCCTTCGGGCGCCTCCTTCGACAACGGCCCCTCCAGCGCCTCGGAGCTGGCCCCCCTCGGGGGTGGGGGCGGGGCGGGCCTCCCTGGCTTCAAGGCGGCGCCGTACAAGGAGCGGGCGCCCTCGTTTCAGGAAAGTGTCAGCTTTCGCTCCAGCAACTTCAACTCTACTTTTGAACACCATCTCCCCCCTCCTCCCTTGGAGCACGGGGCACCCTTCCAGAGAGAGCCTCTGGGGCCGTCCTCGGCGCCCCCGGGCTCCTCTAAGGAGCACGGTGGGCTCTTCTCTCGGGATACTCCCAGCCACCTGTCCTCTGTGGATCTCTCGAACCCCTTCACAAAGGAAGCCACCCTAGGCCACGGTGCCCCGCCCCCTCCCCCTGGGGATCATAGTGGGGTTCCCTTCTCCACCCCACCCCCTCCTCCTCCCCCCGGGGAGCACAGCAGCGGTGGTGGCAGTGGCGTCCCTTTCTCCAGCCCTCCCCCTCCTCCTCCCCCTGTTGACCACTCCGGGGTGGTCTCCTTCCAAGCCCCACCCCTGGCGGAGCACAGCGGAGTGCAGGGGCCCGTGGCGGTGTTCTCCAAGGAGCATAGCTCCCTCCTCCAAGGGAACCTGGCTGAGCATTTTGGAGTGCTCCCAGGACCCCGGGACCACGGGGCCCCCACGCAGAGGGACCTCAACGGCCCTGGCCTCAGCCGTGTGCGTGAGAGCCTCAGCCTGCCCACACATTCTCGGGAACACCTAGGCCCAGGCCACGGAGGAGGTGGGGGGGGCGGCAGCAGCAGTGGCCCTGCCTTGGGTCCCCCACACAGAGACACCATCAGCCGGAGTGGAATGATCTTGCGGAGCCCCCGGCCAGACTTTCGGCCTAGGGAATCTTTTCTCAACAGAGACCCATTTCACAGCTTAAAGAGGCCCAGGCCACCTTTTGCTAGGGGCCCTCCGTTCTTTGCACCAAAACGCCCATTCTTCCCTCCCAGGTACTGATGGAGACCAAGGGAAAGCATTTTGAACACTCTAGAGAGCATTGGAAGTAGGTTTTTTTGGTTTGTGCTTTTGTTTTTGTTTTTTGTTTTTCTTTTCCCTTCCCTCCCCCCCCTTTTTTATTGTTGTGATAAAGCCCCTCCCCCTCATATCACCTTCCTAAATTAAAAGAAATCTCTGCTTGTACCTCCCAACTCCACTAGACTTCCCACCTTACCAACCTGCCACCCTCATTTATTTTTGTGGGGTTTTTACATATATATTTATATATATAAATGTGCATTATTTATATATATAAATGTGTATACACACACGCAAAGCCATTCAGTTTGGTTGTGAGTCATGGGGCAAGCAGAAGAAAAGGAAAACAAAATCTGTTCTAACCCCATTTTCTGAAGAGTATTGCCATTTAAATAAAACTTCCAATAGTACAGATAATGACATATGTGCGATGTTGGGGTGTTATTTGGGGCTTGACTTATCATGTGGTCAACCAGTGGATTCCGCCCTTCCCTTCTTCCCCTCACCCCCCAAATGTCACTTGCTATAATCAGCTGAGCCATCTTCACTCTGGCCGTCTGTGTCCTGCTGACAGTTGAAGGGAACAGCTTGGGAAGAAATAGGAAGCCTTTGGTTTGGGTAGCTTTTTAAAAAAGATATTAAACATTTCTGAGCACATATGTATCACTGCTCTTCACTTCCTCTCTCCTAAAGTCCAATGTAAAAATTCAGACATCTCTTCACAATAGTTTTACAGGAAACTTTTGGAACAAAATGAGCATTCTTTTTCTGCAGTCTAAAACTCTTGTTTCTGGGAATGCCAGAGAAAAGGATAGAGAAAAGGTGATTTCTAGCTGAGTAAAAATAGATATCGATGGTAGTTAATCTCTATGTACAGTATGAGGTGGTATGACATGTTTCTGTTCTTCATAAACACGTATAGAGCTGGACCCAGGATCATAGGTGACTGATTCACACATGTGCACCTAGATCTTTGCCTCTGCTTCTGTATTATATCTTCACATTTTCCTTTGTCTCTGCTCTTGATTTGGCCAAAAGGAAAGTCACTACAGCTGAGATCTATTCATAATGGAAACAAATGCTCCTGAAGTTGTTTGTTCTTTGTTTTCTTTATAAGGCTGCCTCCCTAGACATTTCTATATTTAGAATTTAGTGTGTCCTATAGTTATTCTTTTTGGTATCTAGAAAAGAATCTTTCCTCTGGGCTATGTCAGCAATTCATGGCAAAAATTCACCAGGAGAGGGAGGAAAAGATTTTGCGTCCCTCAAGTTTCTAAAGAAATTTCTATAGCATTTTTAAAAATGTTACCTATACTTGGGATGTATTGTTTCTTACCCCTTAAAAGGAATGTGGATATAGGACAACCTAATGGATCTTAACTTCTAGGGTTCATGGACAGCAAGCTATCACTAATAGGACTGAACTCGCAATCCAAAGGCAGGAAGAAACAAGGTTTTCTATCCCTGCCCTAAAAGGGATCTAGTTGCTTTAAGACCCTGGAGAAAAGCAATGATTGAAATTGTTTCCACTATCACATTTAGCATCATAGAGAAGCAGCCCTTGCTTTGCTGCAGTTTCCTTTGTCTTCGTGATTTAGTGTCTTTCCCTATTCTTTTCCCACCCCCTTCTACCTCCAAAATATGCACCTGATGTGGAAATAGTGTTTGGAGAATCTCCAATTGGGTAATTGAGATAGCATCTGCTGAGGTTTTCATCAGATCCATTAGGTTTCTTATACTTTCTCTCCAAGTCAGGAAAAGAGGATGAGATAAGAAAAGTATGAGTACTGATCAATGGGCGGGGTGGGGGTGGGGTGGGGGGGTGGAGGAACAGTTGTTTTGTTTTGCAGGGGAGTGGACAGTGAAAAGATCACAGAAGGTATGGTTCTGTGTCTTGTTAGAACAAGCTTACTTTGGTATTAAAGAAGGGAAACCATGTTTAATAAGCCTTTGGAGCATTTGATGTAACTTATTCCACATTATTTATTTGAGCTTAGAGGTTCGTGTTTTGTGTAGTTAGGGTGCTAAAAAGCCATCCATCTTCCTAATGTGTATCTAGGCTTTAGCCTAACTCTTCTCCCTTTTTCTGATGCTCCAAGGTCCCCTAGAGCTCCCCACATGTATGCACAGTCTTGTGGGATTGGCTGGATTAGTTAGCAAAGAAGCAGTTCACTAACATTGAGCCCTAAAATGTTTGGGGAGGCAGAGAAAGGAAGTATGGGTTTTGTTTGATTTTTGAATATTGAAATAGATTTCCCAGGGGGGGTGGGGGTGGAAAGAAGGGATGTGTTTCCCTTTGGAATATAAGAATGTGAATTATTTCTGCTGCTCTTCTTAAACTAAAAGTGGTGTTTACTTGAAAAAGCTCTCACCATTTTATTTCATCAGAAGATGGCCTGAAAGGTGCCCAAAAAGTAGACTCCTGAATGTTTGTTTGTTTGTTTTTAGTCGGGGGGGGGGGGGGGTGGTCCTTAAAGCATGATGGTTAATGCCTGAAAGGAAGACTTTGTACAGTTTAAAAGACAGACTTTTAGTGGCTTTTTTTTTTAAGCCACAAAATCTTCCATGTTTGTATTTGGGGATGGAGGTGGGAGTTAGTACTTAACTCTCAGCTGTTAACTTCAAGGAAAACTATCTACAACAGTAACAGAAGGTGCCAGTGTATATATGTATGCTATAACAAAAAAAAAGACATTTCTGGTATACGTAACATGAACTGAGAGGTTTTAGTCTTTCTGTGTCTGTGATTTAAACCTCCTTGACCATGCTCTGACTTTTGTATCTTACCTTGAGTTTAAAAAATAACAATAAACAAAATATTTTTTAAAGAAAACATAACATCGTGTGTCTTGACACAGATATGATTAGTCTGAAAGAAAAAACAAAGTCATTGCTGAAATACTACTCACTGTGAAATCACAGACAGAGAACTGGGGGGGAAGGGGCGGGGGAAGCAGGAGTTAAATTACCCCGACACCACTTTAAGCTTTGTGAATAGAATCAGATGTAGAGGTCCTAAAAATTGGCAAGAGTTTGGTGTTTTGTCTCTGCAAAACCTGCTTGTCCATGGCCCATCTCTCCTTGTCCTAGTCTTGCACCTCATAGACTGCCCTCCCAAAGGGGACTGCAGTGTTGGGGTGAATGTATGGGGAGGCAAAAAAAAGGCATCTAGATAATGTGAAAATGCTATACTTCCTAATTATAAAAGACTTGGTCCTATTTTGAAGTTGCTGGTTTATGCAGAATTAAGCTGCAGCTGTTATTGTTTTGAAAACAATGTAATTGACTGCTTTCCTCTTTTTTTTCCTTTCTCTTTTTTTTGGGGAGGGGGGTGGGTAGGGGTGGGGATGGGGTGCCTGTTGAGCTTAAAAATAGATATGTTGGATTGATAGTCTCACCTGTTCAGTGTGGAAACAAAAGTACCTGCATTTAAAGGTAACAACAATGAAACTGCAGATCCTTTGAAATGTGTATTAATAACATTTAATAAAATAACTAGTTCTAAAGGTTTGACATTTTTCTTTGAGATTATGGGCCGTGAACAAGCCCTCAGGCTTCCCCTGGTGAGTGCAAAGAGGAGACTGGAGAGCAGCTGACCCTATCAAAGAGCTGGCTTGTGGTCAAAACTTTACTTTTTTTCCAGCAGACGTCATACAACTGCCAGGACCAGTGGGGAAACCAACAGCAGGAAACCAGAAGAAGAAACCTGGATATTTCTGTGAAGACAGGGTTGCATTTCCTTTTGATTTAGAGATGTGTTTATTGCGCACACTTGTAGTGCTGAACAAAAGGTGTTGTAAACCAGTGGTGTCAAACTCAAAACAGAAACGGTTCCTGGCCACATATTGACTTTAAAAGAAAAAAAAAAACAAAACACAAAACTAACATGTTTTATTTTGTTAAACATTGTCCAATTACATTATAATCTGGTTTAGGGCTGCACTCTGGAGTTTTGTAGCCTGAGTTTGACACTTCTGTTAAAACTACACTGTCTCCTCCTCCTTTTTCCCTACCACACACATCTCTCTCTTCCAAGCCTTCCCCCTATTTTTCATCATCCTCAGAGTATTACTTTTCTTTTCCAGTTTAATAAAGAATGCTCTCCTCTGTAGTGTTGTTTACTTATCAAAAAGGACCATTGTACATTTTTCACTCATCTCTTGCCTTCCCATTCCCTCCTGGAACTTTCCATTGCCTTTAAAGAGTAATAGTTCTGTGGCAAAAAGAAAGCTAAGGAGAAAAGCAAAGACAGGGACATTTTCTATTTATTCTTCTTACATTTTGGCTTAGAGGAACGGTAATAGGTGTGGGCAGTTAAAGGTAGTTCTCAAAGGATTTTCGATAGGGGCTGACACAAACTAAACCCTGAAAAACTATAGTTTGCAGGCAAAGAGCCATTTGGCAGGCAAACACAAGCTTACTAAAATAAGGCTATGGACACTTGGGCCAGCATAACCCACACATTTCTTGTCACTTCCTTACTGGTGATCTTTATCATTTAGGAACCTCAACTCTTCTGCTTCCCCAACTCAGTATAGCCTAGTAAATGAATCTTTGAGGTTAAAGTAATATCTGGTCATCCCAATTGGAACACCACCTGGGGAAGATTTAAAAAAAAACCTCTCTGTATCTGAAGTGCCTGTGTGTGTTCCTGGACACTTTGAAAAAGGCAATGTTCCCAAATGTCCCCTTGGCTTTTTTTTTTTTTTAAGTTCTGTAATCTTTCTTACCTCAAAAAAGGTATGTGTTCTGTTTTTGTTTTGAGTTTGCTATTGCAAGTTCATATCAGCACTTCTCCTTCAACTCAATATTTTTTTTTAAGCCCTGAGTTTACGTTTTGCTTAAGCCCAATCACTTGTAAATTGCTATAATCACACATTCTAAAAAGGCCTTAAACTTTTGGTACTGGGGCGTTTCTCAGACTTTCTGAGTAACTGCATAGACAAGTTAAGTCAGCTGCTGTTGTTCATAATAGCTGAGTAATAACTCAATGTGGCTGCATAGACAAGACTATAAGGAGACACTCATTACTAAGTTATGGGCATTCAAATAAGCAGCCCATGTTTTTTTCTCACTTCTGAGTAGAATTCTAGGAAAGCAAATAGAGGAAGGATAAAGTAAATGCCCTGTCTTTCACTACCATCACCTCCCTTTCCCCCTCCCCCACAAGTAGAGGATTAGAAGAATCATAATTGAGATGGTTTGGGGGAGCTAGAAAATGTAATCTTGCCTACCTGCAGACAGTTCAAATTATTGCCAAATACACCAGTGTGTCAATCCCATTTTGTCCAATTTCTTGCTGTTTTTTACCAATTAGATGTCAAAAGGTGATAGAATGGATAGAACTAACTAGTTCCTGATGTTGGAAGCAAAGTAAACAAGACAAAACAGTTTCTTGTGTGACTCGAAAGGTGGCTAAGCCAGAACTAACCCTACCATTGTTCTACTTCAGATAAAAGGCTCCTCCTGGGTCATGCTGCATTTTATTAAAAAAAAAAAAAATCTGGCAAACCCAATTTTCCCTTGTAGAATGGAACATAGGCTGGGTATCCTCTTTTCATTTGGAACAGATCAAAAAGTAGAGGACTAAATTCTCAGTGGGGCTGTCAACTCCTGTTCCTTTCTGTTCTAAGACTAGACTCAGTGGTGTGTGCCTATGAGGCAAATAATGCACTTTTATAGTCCAAGTTCTTAATATCGGAAAGTGGCTCATCTAGAAGGGAGATAGGGTGTGGGACTTTTCTAGGTTCAAAGCCTATGAATTTAGGTTACCAGTATTCCTGGTCCTTTTACTCACCTCCACATTGGAAACTTTAATTGTGTGCCCTTTCCACCATCTCTTTCTTGACATGTAGTTTGCCTCCCCTTTTTCTTGGATTCCTTCCACCTAAGTGTCATTTCTTTTTAAAGTCCTAGGAGACAGAGGAGATAACCTGGGAAGGGAAATCAATATTTTGTTAAGTCCAATGGTCAGTCTATCCACCCACCTGCCTTCTGGGGGGAAAAATCTTTTTATGTCCCCAGGAATAAGTGATCTTTTCTCCTACTAAGAAGTCTCCGGGGAAATTGACTTCGAAGCCAATTTGTTAGCCCCTATTGCCTTCAATTCCTACAACCAAGTTCTTTGAGGGATTTCATATCCATTATTTCTATTGTACTTTTAGCCACATTTTTTCCTTAATCAAGAAAATTATGTTAGCAGTGTAACAATTGTCTTCTCACTGACAAATTGCTAGCTTCGTTAAGAGTTATGCTCAATCTGAGCATATATGCTAGTGAAAAATGAATTCAATTCATTTTTCTTGGTTAAAGATTTTCCTGTATATACCCTTTCTTTTCCTCGTGTCCCTGGAGAATGAAGAGTGTTCAACTCACAAATGGAAGGGATATGGCTGGTGATTTTGCAATGGAATAATGCCTCTTTGCTCTTGAATATAGAAAAAGGGTTAGTGACCTCCCCAAAATAAGCCCATTTAGGTACCACTCTGTACAAGACTTCAACTCACACTTTTCCTTTTTCCTACCTCTTTGTCTGATAGAGGAGCGTTTGAGAGACATCTCTTGGATTTCCTCTCTTCCTTTCTACTCAGGGTTTTGGACCTCTGGCCAGGAAAGGCTCTAGGAAAGGAAAATTGACCCTTTTACTCTAGGGTCATTTTATGACCCTGGGGAATAAATGTTGAATGACAGAAGGAATGAAGAAACTTCAGCTTCAAGGGTAGACATATTCAAGAGAGCCTAACGGGGTTAAATTTCCTGGGGCTGGGGCTAAGGCTTGTTCCAATCACTAGGTAGGGGTTGTGGAATTAGATGATTCAGAGTTTAGTCAGTTTGGTAGAGGCAGAGTCGCCATGGAGAGCCTTCTCCCCCAGCTGCTTGTGGCTTGAAGCTCTGGGAAAAGCAAGTTTAATTATTCAACTAGCTTTGCTAAGTGCTTGCTACATACAGGGTACTGTGCCAGTCACTAGGAATACAAAACAATTTTCTTGCCCTCAAGGAGCTTACATTCTTAATAGAACTTGCTCACAAGTAAATACAAAGTAATTACAAAAGGGAGATAGTGCTAATATCTCAGGAAATATCAAGTGTAGAAGGGAAGCACCTGAATTAGCTTTGAAGGAAGCTAGGGATTCTATAATAGGCTTAAAGGAAGGAGTGACATGCTAACCATGGAAAATTAGTTATTTGATGACAGGCAGTGGACGTGGCATATCATGTGGGGTTGTACCTAGCCCACCAGTTTAGAATGGCTTGCATAAAGGAGAGTAATATGAAATAACACTGAGAAAAATAGGAGGGAACTAGATTGTTGATGACTTAAAATGGCAAGTTGAAGATTTTGTGTTTTAGCTTTATACACAGTAAAATGTTATCCATGGTTTTTGAGAGGGGGGCTGGTGTGCTGTAGGACTGTCAGTTTGGCAGCTGGGTGGAGGACAGGTTGGAGAGGGATAAAATGGAAACGGGGAGATGAATTCGGAGGTTACTGCATTTTTCCAGGAGATATGAAGAGAGCCTGAACTAGAGTTGTGGCAGATACATAAAGAAGCGGACCCCATAGAAAAGGCACTTTCAATGGCACTTCCACTTACAATGTCAGACCTTTTTGATATGTAATTAAACCTTTTTCCCTCTTATTCCTTGTTATAAGTGATTGCTCTGTGGGAGAGAGTGAGTACAGAAGATACATTGGGAAACTTGGTGATGTAAAAACAAGTTATCAATAAAAAATTGATTTAAAAAAATAAGATGCAGAAGAAAATTACTATGGAAGTAGAATCAAAAAGATTTGGTAACTGATGAGCCAATAGAAACTGTCATCTTACTATAGACAACTTGGTTCTACATTACTACCTATCCAGGGTGTTTGGATACGTTGTCTAGGTCAGCATGCTTATCCACACACCCTTTCCCATTTTCCCCATTTGGGCAGAAACAGAGGTGAGGATTTCTATTACTAATATCTTAACCCCTTTTGTAGTTGATCTGTGAGCACGTACAGTCTTGTGTAACTTTCCCACGTTTCTTTTTCTCTTTCCATTTCAGGATGTTCAGCAAGTCAGAAGACAGAACGGAGATCTGGGGTCCTGAATCTATGACCCAGGCCAAAGACTTAAACCCCTCCTTCCCTGTCTCTCAAGAAGCTGTGACCTCTGTGGCAGCGCAGAATAAATAACCTCTGAATGAAAACTCTCCTTCTACCATCCATGGTCCATCATTATTCTCTTTCACGCCATTCCTCCCTCTAACTACCCTTCACCCTCATTTTCATTGTGATCAATACAATAAACAAATTTCGCCCTAGTCCACTGTGTCCAGATTTAGTATGGGAAGAAAGAATAGGAGACAAGGGAAGCTCGGAACTAGAGTGGAAGGGGAAGAGTGTAAGTTTTTGTAGCGAGAGCTGAAAGCCAAGTTGTCCTATCCTTGGTGGACAGCCAGGAAAACGGATGCTTACAGGTGAGAAAAGGCTTGAAGGTGTCGGTCGTGTTCATTTAAAATTAAAGGAGACTGAAATTTAGCGGGGCTTATTTCTGGGCGCCTTCCCAAGGTGCCAGTTTGTCACGTTGGTCAGACTCGCCGCACGCACGCACGCACGCACGCACGCACACACACACACACACACACTGCCTTTTGGCTGCCAGAGGGATTCAGACTTGGCCTGCATCCCGGGCATTTCAGGCAGGCGGAACCTTTGGCAGCGAGTCCCTGTGATGCTTGGGGAATGCCTTTTCAAGCGTTCCCAGGACAGATGAGTGACGGTCTTCTTAGCCAATCAGCGAGGGCATTCTCGGACAGGAAGCCTTGTGGGGACGAAGGGGACTAGCAGGAGCTGTTTCCGGGACGCGACTGTGTGAGCCTCAACCCTTGGGCAGTGGGGGTCGTAAAGCATGCAAGGGTTGTGGCTGCGCCTTGGGATCCGGGGGACTCCCGGCTGCGGATTACACACGGTGCGAGCAGGGATATACACCCCCCACCCCCACCCCGTTCCAAAAAAATAATAAATAATAAAACCTGTGTCCCGGAGGCCCGGAAGGAGGGGCCACCCTGGAAGCTGCCTTGTGGCAAGAACCCCTCACCCCTTGCCTCTCGACCAACTGCGGCCTAACAGGTCTCTGCTCTCCCCCAGGCCCCCGTGTCGTCCCTTCCCCACTGGCTTGCAGAGAGATTGGGCCTCTTCGAGGAACTGTGGGCCACGCAGGCCGAGCGCACAGCGGAGAGGGCGCGGAGGGAACGGCGCCCAATCCGAGTCCTTGCTCCCGGCAACCGGAGAGTGGACGCTGAAGCTTGGAGCACAACACCCTACCAGGTAGCCCTGCAGATCAGGTACGTGGCCCAACATCCTGCGGCCCCCCCACCCCCAAAGACGTTGAGTCCACGGACGAGTCTCGGCCCTGAGCCCTGTTAAGGTTTATAAAGCAGGACTGCCAGAAGAGGGGCTGCCAATTATATAGGGCTGGGCACTGTTACCTCTTTTGATCCTCAAAACAACCCTGAGAAGTAGGTACTATTATTATCACCCATGGTGGAGAGACTGAGACAGAGGTGAAGTGACATGCCCAAGGGCAAACAGCTGGTGTCTGAGGTCACATTCTAACTCTAGTCTTACCGACTACAGACCCAGCATTCTATCTACAGGCCCACATAACTGCCAAAATTCAATTGTAATTTCTCCACCCTTAGTCTCCATTCTTCCATCATGCTTTCCCATTAAATTTTCCACTTCCAAATCTGGCCTCAGACACTTTCCAGCTGTGTGACTCTGTGCAGGTCACTTAATCCTGATTGTCTAGCCCTTATCAAAGTTCTTTTACCTTGGAACCCAATCATTTCTTTCTTTCTTTTTTTTTTTTTTTTTTTTTTTTTAACCCTTAACTTCTGTGTATTGGCTCCTAGGCGGAAGAGTAGTAAGGGTGGGCAATGGGGTTCAAGTGACTTGCCCAGGGTCACACAGCTGGGAAGTGTCTGGGGCCAGATTTGAAACTAGGACCTCCCGTCTCTAGGCCCGACTCTCAATCCACTGAGCTACCCAGCTGCCCCCGGAGCCCAATCATTTCTAAGACAAAATGTAAGGGTTAAAAAAAAATTTTCTATCCCTCTGATTTCATCTTAATCTCTCTTCCTTATTTTTGTGCTCTCTAGGTGAAATAACAGGTTCTAATATCCCAGAGTTGTGTTCCCACACCACATTTGCCCCATTCCTATAGGAATTCTGACCCTGGCCTTTTCTTCCCTCTTAGTTCCACCTTAGCAGATACTGCAGTAGCTGCTCGAGTAAATGGAGTCATCTATGATATGGATCGGCCCTTGGAAGGGGATGCTGACATTGACTTTCTGACTTTTGATTCCCCTGAAGGAAAGGCGGTGAGTGACTCCCTCACTAGCCAGGTTAAGCTGGCACCTGAACTGGAAAATATTCCAACTGGATTCCCAAGTCTTATCCTATAGCACTTTTGTTTGCTTCAGTTTCATCTTATGGGTAAGGGAATAGTCAGAGACCCTTCTACCCCCAACATTTGTTTGTTTGTTTGTTTTTTTAATTTCTTAAAGGATTTCATCAATGTAGATCCTTTCCACCAAAGCACATGGATACTCTTCTACACCTTTGTAGACAGACTTTGTGATTGCTTTACCTAAAAACACAACTACAGCTAACCTGATATTTCTAAAAAAGCTGAACTGAGGTTTGTGTATCACCAAGTTCAGTATCAAAGCCTTTTGAACTTAGTAATTATAATAACTGATATTTATATATAACACTTTAAAATTTGTGGTTTATCTTACATATATTATTTCATTTAATCCTCACAACAGACTCTTCCCTTTACCTTAAGTCTGGTGCATTTTCCCATTTCTTTTAGTATTGATTATTTGCCTGTTTGTATTGGGCATTGAATAGAAAAAGTTACATAGACCCTTATAATTATATGGTAATGTATTTGATTTCCACAACCATCATATTGAGTACTGCTAGGTATTATAACACCCCTTTTAAAGATGTAAAAACCAAGACTCAGCCTGATTACATGTCTTGCCCAAAATCCAAGTTTTCTTCTAGTGTTCTTTCCAGCTCATCCTGCTTCCCTCTCTCCCTTCCCTGGCATATGATACTCACATGTATTAATAAAAAGGACAGATAGCACACAAGATTATAAAGACATTAAACCAACATGACTACTTTGAGAAGTATCTGAAATACATGTTTAAACATGTCTTGGGCTTCTCTGCCTACCTCTAGAGTCTTAAATCTGAGAGGGATCTTAGAGGTTATGTAGTTTAGACCTCTTTTACAGATGAAGGCTCAGAGGTCATACAGGTAAGAAATGCCAAAGCCAGGATCTGAGCTCAGGTCCATAAGTGAAATGACAGGTTCCGAGCTTTTTTCTGCACTATAATATCTCTTTATCCTTTAGCCAGAGTGCCTTCCACCTTCCCCTGTTTTAATTTGCCCAGCTAATGCAGCTTGACTTTAATATAACCAAATGTAATTAGAAAAGAAAATCTGTCACTCAGATATCTTGGAGGAGGAAGAGAAGAGGGCAGGAAGACTTAAGAGAAAATTCTATATTGTTGGTGCTGAAAGAGAAAGTTATAAAACCAAGGTAGAACTTTACTTAAGGACCTTCATAAGAAGTATATTTTAAGCACAAGAAGCAAGTTTAACATGGGATTGGTTATCAAAAGCTGAAAGGAGTTGGCCTCTTAATGTTTCACACAGATGGGAATTCACTTATGGGAAATAGGACTAGTCTGAGAATCAAGAGATGTGAATTCTACTCCTGACTCTTCCACTAAGTCAGTGTTTGACTTTGGGCCTTCTCTGGTTTTTTTGGGCCTCATTTACCTTATCTGTAAATTAGGTTTAACTAAGAAGTCTGAGGTTTCTTCTAATTTTAACATATTATATTCTCCTGAGGTCTAATTTCCTTCCATTCTCCTATTGTACTCCTGCCAAGTTACCTAGAGAGTGAAGAGCTAATTAAATATAGAATGTTAAGGGTCAGGAGGTTTGGAGGGAAATATACTATTACTCCTTTCTTTTGAATCCAGCTGTTCTGGCATTCTAGTGCCCATGTTCTGGGGGCAGCTGCTGAACATCTTCTAAGTGCCCTCCTCTGCCGTGGCCCCAGCACCTCTTGTGGATTTTATCATGACATATCTCTTGGAGGAAATCGGTGAGTAGAGAAGAGTTAAGGGAGGATGAGAGCAAAAGGAGCTTTTTCAGTAAGAACTTTATGAAAGTAGAGTAGTATTCACATTGGAGAATGCAAAGTGACTAAGTTAAGATTCTCCAGAATTGACTCTATATTCTTCTGGAGTCCTTACTTCTTTCCCAGGCTTTCTGTTTGTCACTGAGAGAGTGAGAATTGAGTGAGAAATTTGTGTTACATGTCAACCATGGAAAAAGTGGGGAGGAATGGAATTCTTGTCCCTAGTCTCCAGCTCCCAGATTCACCTCATACCATCTCTTAAAATTCATGATCATCCTCTCCTTTCAGGTTTTTTTGGTCTAAAATTACGTTAATCCTTCCCTGCTAATCATTCTCCTCAGCACTAATTGTCTTTAACTTTACTCAACTGGACTGCCTACTGTGTCTTTCTTACTCTCTATCATACAGTAGCTTCTGTTTGCATCCCTTTGTCTTCTTTGAATATTTAAGTCTTGCCTCCCTTGGTTGTTCTAAGAGATCATTTAGAGACAGTACCTGTATCTCTTCTTTCCTCTAGGACAGTGATGGGCAAACTATGGCCTACAGGCCAGATGCAGCCCTCTGAAATGTTCTATCCTTCCACACGACATTATTCCCAATCTGACAAATACAAGTAGGATACAATACAATGAAACTTTGAAAGAGTTGCCTTAGAAACAGACTGACAGATGAGCATTTCCTTTCCTTTGGCCCCTTCTTTAAAAAGTTTGCCCATCACTGCTCTAGGATATTCTTCCCAGTTCAGGCTTCTGTTCACTGGGAGTGATCCATCTCATATGTAGACTAACCAATTTGTTTTCTAGGACAGTGCGAGGCTCAGAGCTGCCTATCCTAGAACAGACATGTCAGAGGATTGTAGCTGCTGCTCACCCTTTCCGGCGACTCGTGGCCTCTCGAGAGCAGCTTTGTCAGCTGTTTAAGGTCAGAAAAGGTCAGGGACACTGGGAACTGAGGGCAAGTGGAAGAGACAATAACAGAGGGAAATGTCTTCTTCCTCTCAATAACATCACCCTCTCCCCCTGACTTCCTTCCCTTCAGGATAACCCTTTTAAGCTACAGCTGATTGAAGACAAAGTAAAGGAGCAGATGGCTACAGTATATGGGTAAGAAAAACCCAAGTAATGGAGACCACTTCTGCCACAATAAAAGAAGTAGTACTAGGTCTGGGGCTGTCTTTGTCTCCCAGATCTTCCCTTAGACACCAGGCAGCCTTTCTTCAAGGGATGGAAACTGTGAAGAGGAGAAAACTAGAGGCTCAAAAATGTGAGACACTGACTCTTTTAACCCCCTTCCTTCTCACAGATGTGGCACGTCAGTTGACCTTTGCAAGGGCCCCCACCTCCGCCATACGGGACAGATTGGTGTGCTGAAGCTTCTGACAGTGAGTAAAAGGAGGAGAAAATAGAGATTTTCCTTGTTCACTCTCTTAGGGAGGAGAGAAGGGATTAGTCAGTCATTTTCCATATTCTAGGGACAACATGAATGGGCTTATTACAAGAAAATTTAAAAGTTTCTATAGTATAACTTAAAGAACAAGAAAATTTTGGCACATAGAACAGATTTTGAAAAACCTGAATCTAAATCAGAGAGGCTCGAGTTAAGTTTTTTATTGATATCTATTTGTTGTTTTGGGTTTTTCTTACCACCTCTGAGTATATCTACTGTAGCCTTCATCCTCATACCCTTCCAGAGAGCCATTCTTTTTTTATTACAGGAATAAGGAAAATGAGAGATATTAGACCTGTGATTTAATTGATGTAGGGAACTTCCATATGAGTCAGCCCTGAAACTTAGAGTCCTGGAGAATTATCTTGGGGACAGAGAGGTTAAGTGACTTACCCTGGGCTACCTGCATTGTGTGTGTCTGAGGCAGGTCTTGGAATCCCAGTTTTCCTGGCTTCAAGACCAACTCTTTCTATGACAACACACTTCTCATAATAAAGAATTTTTTCAAAAGAAAAAAGATTCTAAAGTACTAACCAACATATCAGAAAGTCTGACATTATATTCATTGTTCCACATCAATGATCCCCTACCTCTACAAAGAAGTCGGGTATGGGGGAGTAAGTGTTTTTTCACATATAATTTTGTGGCTCACATTTTTCATTGTTTCATTGATGCTGTTCTTTCCACTGGAATTGTTATGGTTATTATGGCTAATGTTTTCCTGGTTCTGTTTCTTTAACTTTGCATCAATTCATTGAAGTCTTGCCTTGCTTCTCTGTATTCATCACGTTCATTGTTTCTTACAGTAATACTCTTTTATATTCATTTACCACAATTTGTTTAACCGTTCCCCAATCAATGTACATCTACTTTGATTCCAGTTCTTTGCCACCACAAGAAGTACTACTATAAATATTTTGGTAATAAACTGGTTGGTAGGGTTTTGTGTTGTTTTGTTTTGTTTTTTTTAAATGACAAAAATAACTTCCAGACCATAAGGAAGACAAACAGACTATATTTGGGGGGGAAACTAAATATTAATAAGTACTTCATCCAAAAGAGGAAAAAAAAGACTTTAAATACCATATGTCAGTATGGTACATAATAGTACTTTTGACTGTAATATTCTGGTTTGCTGTAAGAAATGACAAATATGAAGAATCAGAAATCATGGAGTGAAGTAAAGAGAACCAGGAAAAATACACTGACTACAGTTCCAAAGGAAACAAAATTTCAAAACTGAATGCCAAATAACAATAATGCCCAAGTTTGGCCCTGGAGAAGAGGAAGGAAAATATACTTTCATTCCTTCTTTGGCAGTCGTGGATGGGAGATAACAGGTGTGGAATATCACAGTCCATCAGATGTGAGTGGATATCATGATCATTTTTGCCAAATTACTATTTTTCCTTTTTAAAAAAAACAATATTTTCATAGTGTGGTGGGTAAAAGATGAAATGGCCGAGGAAGCAAAGGTTCAAGCTTCCTAGCATATCAATTTATTAAGCATTTTTTGCTAATTGCCTAAAAAATTGAAACCAGGCTTCCCCAGAATACAGGGGGACAGATTTTTATGCATTAAAAATAATCAAATAAGACCAATTAATTAAAAGAAAATAATTAACCAGAGTATAAAACTAAGTAATCTGATTTCTAATTGTAGGAAAGATTAGGGACTTTCCAAGCTGGGAGAGGGAAAGGGAACAGGTACAGTTTCCTGAAATCAGAAAAAAGTGTCCCACTTCTCCCTTTAATTAAAAGTACCTGGAAACAAATGACTATTCAATACAGGGACAGTTTTCATATAAGACATATGAATTGCTTGAGATGTTGTTCATTCATCCTTTGTTTTCAAAGAGGACCATTGATATCACAGATGATGTCTTGACTTGTTCATGAATTAAATTTAAGTGAGGCAAAGTTGCACAAAATCATCAGCCTCGTTGTCTTCCAAAGTTATCTTAGTCCAGTGGCAAAGTTCAGTTGACAGAATTCAAGATGACTGGTGATGGCTTGCGATGCAGTAGTTGACCTCAGCTTCTTCAAACCACAGTGTTCTAAGTGTTCCACAGCTCCTGCTTCTACTGCCTTCATGGCCATTGGAACAAATCGTTCTCATCCACCTCTTCCACTGGGGAAAGTCTTCACATACCTGGGCCTGTTGGTTATCCTCAATCTAGTTTAGCCCACCTGCCAAAATGGTTTACCAGGGTGTGGCTATGGCACATGCTATAGCTTCTAGGAGCCACAGGTGAGAGCTGAGTAGACACCAAAGGAGGAAAACAGCTCTGGAAACTTCTTGGCAAGCCCTCACACCAGAGATACTAGTCTTCCTGAACACCCCATGCATCCCCTGCTCAATCTTCAGATAGGACTGGGTTTCTGGTCAGCAGAACCTAGGTCCTTAGTTAAGGGTATGTAAGCAATATGTAGAGGGGATCCAGCTTCTCAGCCTTGCAGGCCTAGGTCTAAATAGTGCAATAAAGCCCTCTCTTTGTTCCTACCACTGAATGAAGTTTTCTCATAAGAAAAAAATTGAACTAGACCCGTAATTGAATAGAAAATTAGCTTTAGAATTGATTCACAAGATCGAGTTGGTGTGGTTCACTCAGCTTCCATTACCACTTGCTGTTCTAATCCTCTCAATTTCCTAAACAGGACAGCTCACTGAATGGGACAGAAGGGAGGAATATATTCAGAAATAAAGGTGATATAAAAACAAAGGGTATCAATACAAAACCTTTACAAAGAAAATTAGTTGAAATATTGCTCATGTTTTCTAATAATCAGATATGCAAATTAAGCCAATTTTATAAATTCTTCTTTTTAACCCTTACTTTTTATCTTAGAATCAGTCCTAATAAGTATCAGTCCAAAGGCAAAATGAGTGGTAAGGGCTAGGCAATTGGGGTTAAGTGACTTGCCCAGGATCACGCAGCTAGGAAGTATGTGAGACGATTTGATTTAAATTATTTTAAAATCAAATGGGTTATTGCTTCTCAGCCTTTTGGCTAAGATCAAGTGTAAAATCAAATAGGTTAAAATAATTAAATAAATTATTTTGAAATTGAATAAAATATTAAAGTAATTAAAAGTAACAAATATAACAAACAAAATAACAAAAAGTAACAAAAGTGCTTTTCGAGTGGGGCAAAAATACACTCACATCCCTTGTTGGTAAATTCAAAACTTGCTGAATTTTAGAAAGCAACCTGATAGTACAGAGTAGAAGCTACAAAAATAGTCGTATTTTAATGGAATAATAATTCCATTGACACCAATATACCCTGCTAGGGGGTGTTAAAGTTTTTTGTTTGTTTTTTAAGGCTATTCAGAGATTTTCATGGCTTCATTGTTATTACAAAAAATAGAAGCAACCTAAATGTTGAACAGTGGCAAAGGGATTAAATAAATTGTGGTATTTTGATGTAATGGAATTCCATAATGAAGTTAATATTAAAGTATGACTATTTAAAAGAAATAGAGAAAGACCTGTTTGAAATACAACATGGGAGAAAAATAGAACAAAATGAGAATAGAGTACACACTATGGCCACATGAGAAAAGTAAATGGCAATGAAAGGGCAGAGAATTCTAATGGAGATATAAGAGGGAAAAACTGAAAAGTTACGATATTCTGTGTGTTGATATTTATCAATGCAAATATTTCAAAACTGAAAAAGAAATAAGACCAGACCATTTCACTCGCTGTATATGGTAGGGGGCAATAGAGATAAATAGCAGAAGCTGAACAGGGAGTTCTAGAAAGCTCTGAGCCAGGGATAGAAGGGAGTAGGACAGGAAGGCTTAGACATAACTGTCAAAGAGGAGGGGAAAGGGCTTCCTGCTTTTGAGCATTGCATTATAGAATCCCAGCAGGTTGAGAAAGTAAAACTTGGAGCTTTTTTTTTTTTTTTTTAAACTCTTACCTTCTGTCTTAGAATCAATACTGAGTATCGGTTCTAAGGCAGAAGAGTGGTAAAGGCTAGGCAGTGGTAAAGGCTATCACTCTTCTGCCTTGGAGCCAATACACAGTATTGACTCCAAGACAGAAAGTAAGGGTTTGGAGGGGAAAAAAAAAAAAAGACTACTAGAGCAGAGCTCAGGTCCAAATGTCCCAAGATGGAGAAAGAACCTGGGATTAGGAGTCAGAAGGATCTAAATTCTCAGCCTAACTGACTAACTCACTCTGACCTTGGGACTATTCCCTTCACTTTTGTTGTTGTTTTAACCTTTGCCTTTTTCTTAGAATCAGTACTTTGTATTGGTTCCAAGGCAGAAGAGTGTTAAGGACTAGGCAGTGGGGTTAAGTGACTTGCCCAGGATGGCACAGTTAGGAAGGGTCTGAGACCAGATTTGAACTGGACCTTCCATCTCCAGGCCTGGTTCTCTATCCACTGAGCCACCTAGTTGCCCCATTTTTTGTTCCCTTGACTCTTGGTAACTTAAATGTTTCTGCCATATCACCTCTTCATAGAGATACTGTAGATATGATGAAACATATATGTCACATATAAATTATATGTGGCTTATATGTAAATATTTATAAACATTCTTTGAACAACCATTTAATTTGCTGTAAGAATATAGTGGGGTTGAAGACTCCATTTATCAATAATAGCAATAAAACAGACCATGATGTTGGATTTTATATACAAGACAGTAGGCATGGTATAACTAGGAACTCTGGCATAAATGGAAGGAAGGTTATATTACTGACTAAAGTTTGTGGTAATCCAGGCAAGCACTGGTGACTGGCTGAACCATGAAGAGGCCTAGATAGAGGACTCACAAAGGGGATGAGGTGAGATCATCTAAAGCGATGATCCAAGTGGTATAGGGTGAACACTTGGGTCTATCAATGACAGTGAAAACAAGGCTGGAAGTGTATTTAAGACCAAAATTTGAATGGCACAAGAAAGAAATAATTAAACATGGATCCTAAGGATCTGATCATTGGGAGCCAGCAGTTGAAGGTGTCCTGCCAGTAATACTGATGAGAAAAATTAGAGTTAGGTAAGGCAAGACAGGCTGTTATGAGAGATTGGTGGCAGCCCTGTTAGCTCCCCATGTCATCAATAGGGACATAGTGGAGGTTGCTCTGGGGCCCTTTCTACCTTCCCTTTCCTGTCTTCCTCAGAACTCATCCTCATCATGGGTAGGGCCTTCAGGGGCTCAGGAGCCATTGCAGAGAGTGTATGGTATTTCCTTCCCCACTTCTGAGGGACTGAGAGCCTGGGAGAAGCAAAGGGAAGAGGCAGCAGCAAAAGATCACAGACGCATTGGGAAAGTATGGCAGTGCTGGTCACCAGGGATGGGGGTCGGAAGGGTAGCTTGGGTGGACACTGGGAAAAAAGAGGCTGGTCTTGGTGGGAAGGAAGGGAAGGCCTGGCTTGGGACCAAACAGGGACTAGGGAGCTCTGAGGAGCATAGATCCCTAGCCACCTCTGACCCAACTTGTGGATCTCCAGGACCAGGAGCTTTTTTTCTTCCATGAGCTGAGCCCTGGAAGCTGCTTTTTCCTGCCACGGGGGACAAGAGTATATAACGCACTGATGACTTTCATCAGGGTATGAGGGACCAGAACCCTGAGGGGGATCACTAAAGAGAGAACTGATAGTCACCCTTAAGGGAACCAGAGACATGGGAGTGGATTAGAGAAGAGGAAAAGTGCATAGATTTATGTAGGTTTGGGGATCAAGGGGAAGAGAGCATGGAAAAGAACCTCAAGTGTGTGATGCTTTGAGAACTTTGATTGTGTACAGGTTGGACTAGAGGCCTGGGGAACTGGGGGCTCTTGCTTCGTCCTGATCCCGTCTGCCATCTCCTTCAGGATGAGTACGCCCGTCGAGGGTTCTCAGAAGTGAGGACTCCAACACTCTTCTCCACAAAGCTATGGGAGCAGTCAGGACACTGGAAGCATTATAGTGGAGACATGTTTGTCCTTCGGCCTCCCGACCCTGATGGACCCACAGATTGTCAAAATGACTGTTCCACTAACCACCCTCAAAGCATGCTGGCCCTTAAGCCCATGAACTGCCCTGCACATTGGTGAGCTGGGAGGCTGGATCTGTTGGGGACTAGACCCAGGAATCTGGGATATTGGAAAGAGAACTGAACTGAGAATCAGGAGGTCTGTATTCTAAATCTTACTGCCACTCCCTAGAGGAGAAAATGGAGGAGTCGGACAAGATGTTCTTTAATGTCTCTCCCAGACCTGACTTTGTAGGATTAGCCAAATGGTAGACATTTGGTGAGCTCCTCCCCTGCATAGGTGGTCACAAGGTATTCAGTGGAATCATATGCAAAATTCTTTTCGTGGGGGGGGGGAGGTGCCGCCTTAGAATTTAGTTGGTAGTAAGATAACACATTACATAACAGTTACAGAGGCACCAACATCAACAGTATAAACTGCTAGAATACAAAACGAATGCATACACATAAATAAACCCTGATGTGGAGGAGAGGAGCCCCTGACCAGGAAGGGTCAGATAAGATTTCCCAGAGGAACTCAGTTTTGATGTGTGATGGGAAAAGAGGAGACAAAAGGACATTTCAGGAGCAGGGAAGGGCATCTTTAAAGGAAAGGAGACAGGAAACTGTCTGTCATTTGTGTGGAGACAGTCAGCAGATTGGCTGGACTAGAGTGCAAAGGCAGACTTCAGCATTCCTTTGGGACTGGGAGTCAGGACCTGAATCTCCCCAGAGGACACCAACTCACTCCTCTCTCCTCCCTCACTGCTAGCCTGATATTCGCACACCGACCCCGATCCTGGCGGGAGCTGCCTCTGCGGCTGGCAGATTTTGGGGCCCTGCACCGAACCGAAGCCTCAGGGGGTCTAGGGGGCCTGACTCGGCTCCGAAGGTTCCAGCAGGATGATGCTCATATCTTTTGTGCTCAAGATCAGGTTATCCCCTACTTTGTATCATCACTCCTTTTGTTCTCCATGAGTTTCTAGCACCTCATTAGCTCATTGTACCCTCACGTGTGCCCTTTGAAGCACCATGTTATCCCAGTTTTGTATGCATCTACATACATACTCATCCATTCCCTATGACTTTTTTAACCCTTACTTTCTGTCTCGGAAACAAGAGACAGAACAGGAATGGCTAGGCAATGGAGGTTAAATGACTTGCTTAGGGTTATACAGGGAGGAAGTGTCTGAGGCCATATTTGAACCCAGGTCCTCCCAACTCCAGGCCTGGTGATCTGTCCAGTGTGCTACCTAGCTGCCCCACTCCTTTGTCACTCTTGATGTCTTTTATTCTCCCCACCACTACCCTTTTTATCGTGGCCATTTGACATTAGCACTTCCTCAGGCCCTCAACCAAACTTGCACCTCCCCCACGTCCTTCTCTCCTCCAGCTAGAATCTGAGATCCAAGGATGCCTTGATTTCCTTCGCTCTGTCTACACAGTCCTTGGCTTCTCCTTTCATTTGGTACTGTCTACCAGGCCGTCTTCCTTCCTAGGGGAGTCTTTCCTTTGGGACCAGGCTGAACAGGTTAGTAGTTGAGGGAAAAATGGGAACAGGAGCCACAAACCTCCATGGGATTGATGGAGAGGAATTAGCAATCCTGGAGCCTTCCCCATTTTTCTGGGAGGAGACAGCAGAAAAATGGGGAAGACTATGTGAACGTGGAAAGGGGAGTTCCCTAGAATTCCAGAGTGACTTCATTCTGCCACCCTCTAGATCCTTCAACAAGCCCTAGATGAGTTTGGGGAGCCCTGGGATCTGAATGCTGGAGATGGTGCCTTTTATGGACCCAAGGTGAGTCATTGTTCCTGGATGGATGAAGAGCAGGTGTGCTAGAAAGTGGGGACAGGCACTTCCTCCGGAGTCAGAGAACCTTTGTTTAAATCCTACCCCTGGTACCTAGGTCACCTTAAACAAGTCACTTGTTTTCCCTGGTCTTCAGTTTTCTCATGAAGAGATTGAACTAGATGGCCTCTGGGGTTCCTTCTATTCATGATCCAAGTTTCAGAGTGATCGAGGATCCTAGTGCTGACCAACCCCATGTACTGTCTTTCTCTAGATTGATGTTCATATCCAGGATGCTCTGGGAAGGCCCCATCAGTGTGGGACAATCCAGCTTGACTTCCAGCTGCCTTTGAGATTCGGCCTCCAGTATATGGGGTATGGAGGCTTCCCCACTCCGTGTCTCTTCATGGTACTCCAAGGCATCCAGCCCATGAATACAGTGTCCATCTCCTTTCCCACTTGGTCCTTTTTGCCAGAAATCAATACTGTATATATAAAATGGTTCGGTTCCATTTGACAAATATTTATTAAGCACCCACTGTTTAAGGTGCTAGGCATACCAAGAGAAACAAAACAGCCCCTATCTCCAAGTCCCTGGCATTCTCTTGGGAGGAGGCTCCCACTTCTCCTTCCTCCATCTCAGACTTCTAGGGCACTTTTTCTGGGGTTTCTGGACCTGGGAGATGGGGAAAAGGTTTGAACTCAGTTTCTGACTTTCTCCTTCCTACCCATCAAGGCAAGCAGGGGTCCTGGAGCGCCCAGTCCTCATTCACCGAGCAGTGCTAGGCTCAGTGGAAAGAATGTTAGGGGTGCTGGCTGAGAACTATGGAGGCAAATGGTAAGACCACTGAGCCATAAGTTCTGACCTCTGTTGCCCCAACAGAGGCAGCAGGACATAGTGGATAGGAAGATCTGCATGTAAATCCCAAATGAGACAGTTCCTAGCTTCCTGGCTCTAGGGGAGTTATTGAACCTCTGTCTCAGGGTGCTCATCTGTAAAATAGGGCGAGGGGGAAGGGGCCTGCCTCTACAGGTCTTCCTGCTCTGAGTCTAAGTCTTTGAGACTCTCAGATACACACAGCCCCACAGTGTCTAAACTGTTTTACTCCTTTGTCTCGTTGCACACTTCCCCAGGCTTTATTGTCCCCTTTCCATTCTTGTGGAGGAGTAACTGCACTGTTTCTCCTCTCAACCTCAGGCCACTGTGGCTCTCTCCACTCCAGGCTATGGTCATCCCTGTGGGAGCTGAGCAAGAGGGTTATGCCCGAGAGGTGAGAGGGGGAGCTTGGGATCAGAGCTTGGAAAGAATGAGGGAATGTGGTCAGGGTCAGGACTGAGAAACTAAAGTAGAAGGTAAGGAATGGGAGCCAGGAAAAGCCAAAGGGTACAAGAAGCCTTGTTAAACCCCTGCTCTGCGTGCGGGTGGGGAAACAAAGACAAAAATGAAACTGTCCCTTCTCCTGGGGGAATACAGAATCTACCCAGATCAGTCTGGGATATGGTTGCCTGGAAAGAGAAAGAGCATTGCAGAGGGGTTAGGGAAGGCTTCCAGAAGAAGAGACGCCTGAATCTGGGAGGAAGGGATTCAGAGGTAGAGCTGAGGGTGTGGATTAGAGGCTCTGGGAACGCACAGAGATGAGTGGTTGGAGGCCAAGTCGAGTGAACAGCTCATTGCCCAGTTGGGCCCAAGTTCCAGTCAGGTTCATGGAAGGGGAGTGAGACGAGATTCCTGGTCGGACTCTCCTTGCCCTTTGGTCGCCAGTGACTCTTGTCATCTCTTCCCAAACTTTCATCCAGGTGCAAAGAGCCCTGCAGGCCGCAGGACTGGTCGGCGACTTGGATAAGGACCCGAGCCTGACCCTCAGCCGGAGAGTCCGACGGGCCCAGCTTTCTCAGTATAATTTCCAGTTTGGTGAGTGATTCCAGATGGAGGAGCAGAGCTGGCACCCAGAATCCCAGGGTGCCACCTGTGCTGAGAAACCCTCTCCCTTTTCTTCCCAGTTAACTTATGTCAACTCCTTCAGACTCTGAGGCTCATTATCTCTCCCGGGGCCTAAAGGAGCTGGGAAGTGGAACACAACTTCTTTGGCACCCATGCCCATCTCCTTCCCCAGTTTCATCATCTTCTCCCACTCAGCATCCTTCCACCTCTGGGATTAATTGGGTTTTTTTCAGCTTTAGAAAAAAGGGACAAGAAGGATTAATGAGGTTATTAAGTAATTGTCTTTGCTTGTTTATCCTGGACTGCAACAGAGCCCTGGGCAATGGAGGCACGAATGACACATTCTGGGACAAGGAACGTCTTGGTGGTTTCTCACCATAGCATAGTGGATAATCATGACTCAAGAGGACTTGAGTTTGAATCCTGCTTCAGAAACCTGAGAATTGTGTGACCATGGGCAAGTCCCTAAGAATCTATAAAATGGGGACGTTAATCTTCCTTGAAGGGCTGGTGCGCTGAGCAGATGAGATCATCAGTATCAAGTGCCTGCCTCTATTCAAGTGCTCTATCTGTGGGAGCTCTTGCTGTTAAGGCCTCGGTTTCCCCATTTTTCTAGGGCTTAGCCCTCTCCTTTAGGAGTAGAAAATGAGCGCGCCTCCCCTGGTTTGCTTCTGACTTTGCCCACCAATATCTAGCTTCCCCTTGTTCTCTGTGAAGCCTTTGTCTCTGCCTAGATTGGCCCACATCTGCATTCTCAGGTTGTTTGTGACATCCTCTCATCTCTTGCACCTTGTTAACTCTCGCCTCTGGATCCCTGACTGGAAATGATAATGAGGTGGGGAAGTTGGGAAGGAAAGGGAAGAAACGGTTCTTTCTTATCTCGGCCTCCCCTCCTCAGAAGGCAGCTGGGCAGCCAAGGGCACCGCTAAATATAACCCTCTTCCTCCTCTGCCACAAACGTGGTCAGGGATCCCCATCTCTCCCAGAAGCCCAAGTGGGCCAGCGCTGCCTAATGTTCTGGAGCCTGAGCTCCTGGGCTGCACCTAACCCGCCTCTTCCTTCTTCCATAGTGGTGGGGCCCAGAGAGCAGAGTCGGGGGACGGTAAACATTCGAACAAGAGACAGCGGCCAGCTGGGAGAGCGGGCTGTCGCCGAGGCAGTAGGTCGGCTTCGAGAGTTGCAGTACGCCAGGGTCCTCAATGCCGAAGAGATATTTTGAGCCAATTCATGAAAGCCAGCAGAAGCATTTGGGGCCTGAGCCACCAGCCTCCCTCAGGAATGGTGGGGGGAAGAGAATGGAACACGATGGCCCTCCTGGAGGGGGTCACATTTGGGGGGTTTCCCTGGAACTCTGCTCGAGCTGGAGGGAAGGGGCACATAGGGCATCCGTCTGTCCCCCGGGCGGCACATTCCCAGGGGAGCAACATGTGGTCTGGGGGGAAAAGAGAATGATGATGAGAATAAACTTGGACCTTCAGCTGTTTGTCTGTCCCAGTCAGCCTCTGGGTCAAAGAAATGGGGAAAGGGCTGGCCTCTGCCCACGGCCTCCCCACTTCTGAATGAAAGCAGCCAAGCGTGGGAGGTAGATAAATATACATCCTGCTCCCCTGCGGGACCCCCCTCTCAGGCTCTGGAAAGCGAGGGGGGACAAGGGGGGGCATCCAAACGGAACGTTCTCTCCCAGCCCTGAAAATAGCTTATTCTGGGCCCCCTCTCGAGGCTGCCCATTGGGCCAGTAGGGGGGGTGGCGGGGCGGGAATCCCAAATATCCGACTGGAGGGGCCCCTGGAATCCTGCTGGGGAGTCACGTCTCGGAGAGGCTTCTCTGTGACCTCTGCCTGGCTGGGGGAGGGGGTGGAGGTTGCCAGGGATTAGGGTGAGTCAGAGCAGGAAGCCCCGGGCTTGGGCGGGAGCTGGATGCGGTGCTATAAGAGGAGGAACCTCACGAGAAATCACAACAGCACCAACTGCAAGCACACAAGTAGGCCGCCACAGCCCCAAAGTCCGGGCCCGATGCCCGCCGCCTGCCCCAGGATGGGGGCCGCAGCCCCTGCCGCTCTCCTCCTCATGCTCTTGGCCTCCGGCGCGTCGGCCTCTCAGGGAGGTGAGTGTGGGTCAGCCCGGGGTGGGGGGGCAGCGGCCGAGCCCCCCAAGCACGTCTGGTCTTCACCCTGCTAAGAGCTCACTTCAGCCTTTGCTCCAGAAATAACTTTGTGGCTGGGCGAGCCACTCCGAGCCTCAGTTTGCAGATTTGTAAAATGGGGATAGGAACCAGAGGAAAGTGCTCCTTAGAGGCCAAAAGTCAGCGTCTGCGGGTGGGAGGCGAGGCCTGCGTCCTCCCTGTCCCACCTCCCCTCCGCCGGGGGCTTCTTCCCATCCAGGAAGGCCCCCCCCAGCAGAGAGCCCCGGCACCCGGGGGAGGGGCTGCTCCCACACCTGCGGAGAGAAGAGAAGCGATTGTGTGGCCTTGGGCAAGTCCGCTTCTCCCGGCTCCATCCATTCACTAGTGTTGGGCCAGATCTCTCTCCTGGAGGGCACCGTCTGGATGGCTCCCACAAAGGCCACGAAGGAAGCCTCTTTGCGGTTCTCCCATCCCTGAGTGGTGGCGGGGCTCCCGGGAGTGCAGAGCAGAGCAGGCCGGGGAGGCCGGGAGGGAGTGAGGGAGGGACGGATGGCCTCTGCAGGCAGCCGAAGCATCCTTCGTGGACAACCTGGCAGAAACTGCCCGTGGCAGGGCTCCAGGCCCCAGGAAGGCTCCGGCCTCCTCCGGCCACCACCAGGGCCTCTGACTCAGCAGCCCCTCCCGGCCTCATGGGCCACATTCCCTTCGGGCCAGGCCAGGGTGAGGCTTTGAGCCAGGACCAAGGGCCCCCCCGCTCGCACTCCTTTCGTGGATGGCCTCAGAAAACCATGTGGACAAGGAAGGTCTTGCAAGGTGGGCCAGGCTGACCCAGAGGGCTCCGTCTCGGGGTGTCCTGGCCCTGCCTAGTGGGACTTTCAGTCAGTACCCAGAATATGCGAGGCTGTGGGCTGGGCCCTTTGGGGACATAAAGACGAAAAAGATCCCTTGTCAGAGCAGCCGGGTGGCTCAGTGGATAGAGCACCAGGCCCAGAACAGAGGTCCTGGGTTTCAGTCTGGCCTCAGACACTTCCTAGCCGAGTGACCCTGGGCAAGTCACTTGACCCCCATTGCCCAGCCCTGGCCACTCTTCTGCGGTGGAGAGTCTAAGGCGGAAGGGAGGGCTTCAGACAATACAGAGCAACGAATAGAGTAAAACACAGACCTTGGTGGGCGGCTTTGCATGGATCCTGCCCGGCTCTTCTTTGATCTGGGCTTGGGCCGAGAGGAGGAGGTCCGAGGCCCGTCCCTCTTCTCATAGTAAAACAAAATAAAGGAGGCACCTCCCTGGAAAGAGCCGGGGGAGGCCCTTCTCGGGGAGGCCCTCCTGAGCAGGTCTGCTTGCCCGTCTTCCCCTCAGGGCCCTCGGAGCAGAGAGAAGCCATTCCAGAACATTTCCCCAAAGAAGGTGAGGAGGGCCTGGAGCTGGGGAAGAGGAGGGGGAGGGAGCCTCGGGGGCTCCTGGCTGACTCAACCATTTCCTCCTAGTGGGCTACGCAGCCCCCCCGGCCCCTTCCAGCCCCCAAGAACCCGACCTCGAGGACCTCATCGTCTCCCACCGTGCCTTTGAGGGACAGACAGAGACAGGTGAGGCCCAGGCTCTGCCCATCCGGCTCCATCTGCCCTCCCTCAGGGCTCGGGCTGGAGCTGGGCAGCAGGACAGGCGCCCGGACGCCATGGAGGGGGGTCTCCGGCCTTCCGGCCGCTCCGTCACTGCCTCTTGTCCCCACAGTCCACGACTTCTTCGAAGACTTCCCGCCCCAGCAGGCCCAGAGCCCTCAGAAACTGCCTCTGGACAAGAAAGGTGAGCGCCGCCCGGCCTGGCCCTTCCGCCGTCTCCGGGGCCAGCAGGGCCTTCGGTTCTCTCTGGGCCCAAAGAGGCCCCCCAGAACCGGCGTCTCCTGCCCTTCCCAGAGTGGAGCCGCTGCCAGCCCTGGAAGACCTCCAAGGGGGGCCCTTCTCTAAAGCTTCCTAAAATAGAAAACTCTCATTGTCGAAAAGGGTTTCCTCACTTTGGGCTGAAATGGCCGCCCTGCCAGGCCCCTCTTCTTCCTTTCCCTGCCCCAGGCCACCTTCTCTCATGCTGGGCCCTCGGGAAGGCGTCCCCGCAGCCGGGCCAGCTTCGGTCCCTGGGGGCCGGGGGCCGGCCGAGACGCTCCCCCTCCTCTCCGAGGCTTCACTCTCCTCTTCCTCCTCTCGTAGCAGAGCCCTCCCCGGAGGAGGCCGCCCCCATCCAGAAGGAAATAGAGCCGCCCCGCCATCTCCCCCTGGACCAGAGAGAAGGTAGCTCCCCTCCCGCTTTCCTGCCCCCCTTGGCCGCCTCGCCCTTGGGCCTCCCAGACCCCGAAGCCATTTTCTTCTCGGGTCCACCGTCTCCCCTTCTTACTGTCCCCCACAAGGAGGGAGAATCCCTCGTGCTCTCCCCGGATGTCACTCGTCCCCCCGTTCTCTCCCACCACAGCACAGTCTTCTTTGCCCCCTGCGAAGACGGAGCAGATTCCCCACCAAGAGCAGAGAGAAGGTAAGTCCCATCTGGGGCCTCGAAGGAGTGTGAGGGATCCTCTAGGCGGATTCATCGTCTCCAGATAAGGAAGCCGGGTGGGGGGGCCAGCGCGGCCCGGCTAAGACCTTGGTGGGGGCCCCCCGACTCCCGGCTCCTTCCAGGCACAATTTCCTCCTCGCACTTCCCTTCCCAGGGAGTCTCCCGCTTTGGTGCCAGGAGCCTGGGGGGGGGGAGGGCCCGGGGCTCCCCCTCCCACCCCTTTTCTCTCTCCCCAGTCATTCGCTCCCAGTTCGGAGAGCAG
Organism: Gracilinanus agilis; assembly: GCF_016433145.1. Taxonomy (NCBI): domain Eukaryota; kingdom Metazoa; phylum Chordata; class Mammalia; order Didelphimorphia; family Didelphidae; genus Gracilinanus; species Gracilinanus agilis. The sequence continues at coordinate 475,517,734 of NC_058133.1, forward strand.
CTCCCCAGCCACAGGGAAGGTAAGACCCAGGAGCGCCGCCTCTCTCCCCGCCATCCCAGCCTCCTCCTTGCCTTCCTCCATCCCCGCCCTCATCCCCTTCCCCAGCTCTCCGCGAGCTGACGGGTGTCCCATCTGTCGGGTCCCCAGAGCACAAGCCGCCCCGCTGCCAGCCCGAGAGCCGCACCACGTCCTGGGGTTACCGGCTGGACGGCTTCCCCCCGGGGCGCCCCTCCTCGAAGAACATCGACCAGATCTGCCACCCCGACCGCAAGCACGTGGTCTACGGCCCCTGGAACCTGCCCCAGACGGGGTACTCGCACCTCAGCCGCCAGGGCAGCGCCCTCAACTTTCTGGAGACGGGCTACACCCGCTGCTGCCGCCTCCCGAAGGACCGAGAGGACTGCGCCGAGTTTGTGGTGAGTGTGGCGGGCCCAGAAGCCATCTGTGGGCCCCGCCGGGAGGGAAGAGAGGCTGCTCCGGGCTGGGGAGGGGAAGGGCCGGCTCTCCCCGCTCCTCCCCGCTTCCCCTCCTCCGGGAGCCGGCCGCGGGGATCGGGATGTCGCAGCGCCGCCGGGGGGCACTGATGGCCGGAGGAGGGCGTGGGGGCGTCGGGCCCCGAATGACCCGCTCTTTTTGCTCTAGTGGGCCGATGCCCTGTTTCGGTTCTGTGAGTCTGAGTTCTCGGTCAAGACCAGAGCCCATTCGTGCTGTTGGCTCCAGGGGGAGGCCCGGCTCTCCTGCTTCCAAGAGGGCGCCCCCCGGCCCGACTACGAGCGCCTCCACGAGCCCTGCCCCCCTCCCACCCCCAGGCCCGCCCCCGGCCTGGAGCTCTCCTTCCCCCCCGGGGTGCCCTCCCCGGCCAACGTTAGGAACATTTGCCGTCTCCGGCGATTCCGAACCGTCCCCCGAGGACTCCCCGCCACGGAGCACGTCCAGCGGCAGCTCCGGGTCCTGACGCAGCTGGAGGGCAAGTTCCGGCGCTGCTGCCACCAAGGAGAAAACCACACGTGCGCCCGGCAGGCCGTAAGTGAGGCTCCGCCATCTCTGATCGCCGCGTCTGACTCCGACTCTGATCCTGTCTGTCCTGTCTGTCAGTCCGTCTACCTCTGACCTCCGATCCCAGCCGTCAGTCCGTCCACCTCCGGCCTCAGCCCGTCCATGCATCCGTCTCTAACCTGCATCCATCCGTCCATCCACCGTCCATGCGTCCATCCATGCATCCATCCGTCCATGCATCCATGCATCCATCCATCCACCCGTCCATTCATCCGTCTCTAACCTGCATCCATCCGTCCATCCACCCGTCCAGGCATCCGTCCATGCATCCATCCGTCCATCCACCCATCCATGCATCCATCTGTCCATCCACCGTCCATGCATCTGTCTCTAACCTGCATCCGTCTCCAGCATCTGGTCCCGCCCCCGCCGGCCCTCCTCTCCCTGAAGCCCCCTGAGCTGACCCACTTTAGAATCCTGGCCCGGCCCGGCCCGCCGTGCTCTCTCCGGAGAAGGCCAGCCTTGGGCGCCTCCCGAGCCTCTGTCCGAGCCGGGGCTGAGAGCGAGGAGGAGGCTGGCCTTCTCCTTCCGGCCTCCGGCCGTTCTGACCTCCTTCTGCCTTGTCACACAGTGGGAGGAGGCCCTGGACAGCTACTGCGACGAGGAGCTGGCCATTAAGACGCACCACCACGTGTGCTGCCAGCACCCTGTCGGCCCGGCCCGCGACATCTGCTTCGCCCGCCACGCCCCCTACCCCAACTACGACCGCGACATCCTGACGGTGGACCTGAGCCGCATCACGCCCCACACCATGGGCCAGCTCTGCGGCCACCGCAAAGTCCTCACCAAGCAGTAAGTGCCGTCCGGCGTCCGGCGGGCCCCGAGGAAAGGTTCCACTCTGCCCTCCAGTTCCCTCCCCCCATGGCCCAGCCCTTACCCTCAAGGCCGAAGCCTTGGAAGCCTCGCACGGTACCAGTACCGGTACCGGTACCGTTCTGAGACAGGAATGGCTTTACAAAGACATAAAGCCCCTCCCCGCCCGGCCCCTCCCGGAGCTGTCGTTTAGGTGGAGGACTTTTTGAGGAAGACGAGCGAGAACGTGGCCACAAGGTAGCCCCTTTTCTCCCCACTTCAGTAAGCAGATTCCTGGGCTTATCCGGAACATGACGGCCCGATGCTGTGAGCTGGCACCGCCAGAACAAGAGTTCTGCGCAGAGGAGGAGGTAGGCCGAGGGCCGGGAGGGCCAGAGGGGGGCGCCGGGATCGCCGACTCGCGTGGCTTCTTCTGTATCGTGAACACCCGCACGGAAGCACTGAGGCCTTTCTAGGGAGAGCCGGGAGGAGGAGGAGGGGGACGGCTTGATGTCCTCAGCTCTAGCTGGTTCATCTCCAGGCTCCCTGCCCCCCTTTTTCTCGAGCCTCTTCTGGGCCCCATTCTCCTATTTCCAACTTCTAGGAACCTTTCTAGCATTTGCAGATCTGCACATCTGTCCAGCATCTGGACTACAGCTTTAGTCCTGAAGGGGCTTTGCTCCTTCTCCCATGAAGGGCCTTTGGAAGAGGAAGAGGGTCTGGGGCCAAAAGGCCCACTGGGAGAAGATGGGGAGAAGAGTGGCAAGCATCTGTGGGTGGTTTGGGGCTGGGGGAGAAAAATAGAAACAATTCTAGAAAAAATGCATTTTCCACGTTTTCTACAGCTAAATATATCTCCTTTAGTAAACCATGGGGATGAATGTGTCTGCTTCCCCCACACACTCACACCTTTCTCTGCAATCCCTCTCATCACAGAAATCAATCTTCATCAGAGATCTTTGTGGCTCCCGACGGGACTTGTGGAGAGATACCGAATACTGTTGTGACCAGTCCCCGGGGGACGAACAGACCTGCTGCTTCAATATCCACTACCTAAGGAACGTGGCCTTGGTGGCTGGAGTGTCCCAGAAACCCAGAGGAACAACTGAATTACCTCTTGTCACCCCCACCCCAGAGCACAAAGAATGAACCAAAGCTGGCTAAACTTTAACAAGGACCTGAAAGGGGAAGGAAACCCCTCTACAAACTGTCTTTCTAATAAATACATTGGTCTTGGATTTGGTACCTCTCATTTGTCTGTTCTCCATCCCACAATGCATTGATTTCTCTACCTCAGTTTCCTCCTGACACAAGACCTCTTGGATCCACTCTCCCCTTCCTTGACTGTGGAAGAAAGAGTTGAAATGTGGTATTTGAGAAAGTCCTATAATGATACTAAATAATTCCATTTTACCCATGGTGCTTTTACCTTTCCCAAACATTTAGATGCACTTCTTCATTTGTGGACATTGAGATTTGGAGCTGGAAGGGCCCCTGGATACCTAGGCCATCTTCCAAACTGAAGCTTAAAATTTAAGGGACTTAGTGATGTTGATTGTCCTCTGACTCCAAATCTATGATTTCCCTTAAAGGGGGAAGGAAGAAAGGGAGGAAGGGAGGGAGGGAGGAAAGAAAGGAAGAAGGTAAAGAGGGAGAAAGGAGGGACAGAAGACAGATTTTAAGTACCTGCTCTATGTGCTAGAACTTTACAAATATCTCGTCACAACCCTGAGATACTGGCGCCATTATCTCCATTTTACAGTTGAGAACACTGAAGCAGACCTAAGTGATGTGCCCAGGGTCACCCAGTTAGTAAGGGATTGGGGCTGGATTTGAACACAAGTCTTCCTGGCTCTAGGCCCAAAGTTCTCTCTACTGCCCCAATCTCAATAAGATTGTGGAGGGGTTCTGATCCTGAATACTTTTCCCTCAGGCTTCTGGCCAGGCAGGACTGATGCCCAGGACCCTTTACTCCCCCTCTCTAGAGGGTACTCGGGTCCCAAGTCCAAAGAAGCTGGAGAATGTCCTGGATGGCCTTGGAACCCGGTAGGGCAGCCTTCCTTGGGACAGAGAACACAGGCTTTAGAGGTGAAAGGGGCCTGGTGGGGGCTCAGGTTGCTTCAGACAGGGTGGGGGTGCTGGGCCAAGGGGAGGGTGTGGTGTGAATTCATCAGAATTTGTGGTTTGCCCCTAAGTGTTCACAGAACCCAAACCTCGCCCCACAGCCCACACTCTTTGGGAAAAACCACAGGCTTGCAGGAATAGACGCATGCTGCACAGCTGTTCTGTGACTGGTCAGAAGAGCCCATCATTCTCAAGGAGAACCAATCAGGTGGTGGGATGCTTTCTAAGGGACATGGGAGGCCCACCTCCCTGGCTCACGGAGAGACCCTGGCCTCTGCCCCAGCAGCTTGGTCTGGCTCACTTTCTACGGTCTAGACTGCGACGGCGCCGCCTGCAGGATTTGGGGGGTTTCTGGGTAAGAAAGTCTGTGAGCTGAGGTCCATTCAGCCAGGTTGGGCTGTTGTCTTGTGGGAAGGTTGCTCTGGCTCCGTGCACTTGGAAAGAAAACTTCGGCCATTCCACCTCGATGTTACCAACAGCACAGTGTCACGTTGTCAGAGGTTGTGCTGCTTGTATAAACTCGGTAGGCTGCATCCATCTTCCAGGCTGCCATTTTGTTTTCCCTTCATGGCTGGCTAAGAAATATGTCCAGGTACAAAGCGATCACCCACAAAGCTGTGATTAGTTCCCAGAAGAACCAAGCAATCACAATTAAAGTACTCAAAGCCCTTCATTCCTTTAATAACATTGCTGTCTACATGAGACTGTGTCAACTAATTAATCTGGCATTCAAGGCTCTTTCACAACCTACCTGAGCTGGATATAGGACCTGGCAAACTATCCTAGTATCTTTGCCAAGAAAACCCCAAATGGGGTCACAAAGAGTCAGAAACAGACTTAAGGACAACATCTATGGTTCTTAGGTTCACCCAGTTGAGCAACTACAAAGAGAGAATGGAATCCTGGGTGCAAGGTACCAGAAATTGTGAGTTGTCTTTGCTACAAGTATATTCTACATGTGTGTTTCACTACCATGAGATGCAAAATTTGAGCCTCTTCTTCCTATGAATATCCCTATTTGTGAGTCTATCCCCATTTTATAGGAGGGGGGATGTTTCATGATTAATGGTCTTGAGTAAATGATGCCTTTACCAAGAGTAAATTTAAAAGATCATTAAATATACAGGCTGATGGTTATCAGGGAGCACATTGGCAGAAGGGTGAAAGCAAGAGTGTTAGGAATAGAGACTCATAGGTTTACCCCTTGAACCAAGACAGCAAGCACCTTCTAGGGACCATTGCATCTGAGTGCAAGTTTAGATGAAGGTGTGATAACCCCGTGAGTCAGCTTGACTAACAGTATTGCTTTATAAATGCTAGTTGACTGCCTTATAAGCCAACTGGCACTGCTGTGCTTCCCATTAGCAATCTGTCAGTAGATAAACCATTTCTCCCATGAATTTGGGGCACGCCCTCCCGCAAGTGCCCATTGGACCCTTGGAAAGAGTAGACTCAGACCTAGTTACTGCGGAAAACAGGTACAACACACAAAAAGCAAAGATGACTCCTAACTTCTGATACTGCAGAGCCTGGAAGTCTCTTTTCTCTTTGCAGCATCCTTACGTTGGCTGCTTTCTTCCTCAGGTGATTCTCTCTCTGTACCCATGTCTGTTGGAAGTGTTTGTCTTGAGGCTTCTGCTGAATAGTTTCTCCTCCTAGTCAAGTAGCTCCCCTTTCAAGAAAGAAGAGAGAGATTCTTTCCCCTCAAGGGGTCTCTTCCACAGACAGTTCCTGGCTTGCAATGTCTCTAGCTTTCCATTTTTGGAACTCTGACATTTGTCCAGGGCTTGGCCAACTTACTTAGTGGTGCTTTTCCCTTTTAGGCTTAGTATTTATCCTTCATAACAAGATTGGGGCTTAACTTGTTTTTAAGTTTTAAGCCCTCGCCTTCTGTCTTAGAATCAATACTGTGGTTTGGTTCTAAGGCAGAAGAGAGGTAAGGGTGGGCAATGGGGGTCAAGTGACTTGCCCAGGGCCACACAGCTGGGAAGTGTCTGAGGCCAGATTTGAATCCAGGACCTCCCATCTCTAGGCCTGGCTCTCAATCCACTGAGCTACCCAGCTGCCCCCTAATTTAAATACTATGAATGCTTTTTGATTACATTCTGGTCCTTCTGTGACTACCTCCATTGAAATAGAGGGGATCCCATGCCCTTAAATAAAGATTAAGTGAAATATAACAGGACTTAGATAGAGCTGATTGAAATCATAGGACTAAAAATTTTAATATAAAATTACAATTTAAATTTAATTTAATAATTTAATTTAACATTAATCTACAATTACGATTTTAGAAGTCATTAGGATCATAGGGTTTTGGACCTTAGAAGAATATTTATTCTAACCCATTCATTTTATAGTTGAGGAAATCAAGGCCCAGAAATACTAAATAATCTACACTATGAATTGGTTCATCCCCTCTAGAAAGCAATTTGGAACTATGCCCCCCAACATATCCATGCATACCTTTCAACCTAGCAAGACCACAACTAGGCCTACGCCCTCAAAGAGTTCAAAGAAGAAAATAATCTATAGGTCCAAAAAATGTTTATAGCAGTTCTTTTTGTAGTGGCAAAGCACTGGAAACTGAAGGGCTGCCCACTGATCAGGGATTGGCTGAACAAAGTATAGTATACGAATGTAATAGGATATTTTTATGCCAGAAGAAATGATGAAGGGGAGGCTTTCAGAGAAACTGGGGAAGACTTGTATGAACTGACGCAGAGTAAAGGGAGCAGAACCAAGAGAATAGTTTTCACTTTTGCAATAAATAACATTGTAAAAGACAACTTTGAGAGATTTAGGAACTCAGATTGTTACAATGACTAACCTCCATTCTAGAAGATTGACAATGAAGAATGCTACCCAGAGAAGAGATGGACTAAAAAGGCAGAATGAGACATGTTTTTGGATATGACCAATGTGGGAATATGTTAAGCTTGACTATTCCCTTTGTTTGTTTTTTAACCCTTAATTTCTATCTTAGTAACAACTCTAAGACAGAAGGGCAAAGGCTAGGCAATCTGGGCCAAATGACTTGCCCAGGGTCATATAGTAAAAGGTATTCAAGGCCAGATTGAAACTTGGGACCTCTCCTCTCCAGATCTGGTGCTCTAGCCACTGTGCCATCTAGACCCTACCCTTTCATAACCTTTCCCTACGCACAAAACTTTTCCAATCTTCTTAAATTTCACTCTCTCTACTACCTTCAAGTTTTAGCTTCCTTGTCCTAACTAGACTCACCTAAAATCCCACTTAGATAAGAATCCTCTCTGAATGCCTCCTTAATCGTAGTGCTTTTCTTCAGTGGATGATGTCCTCTTTACCCTGTCTATAGCTTATTTGTAAATAGTTGTTTACATGTTGTCTTCCTCATTAGACTGTGATCAGAGACAGTCTTTCATCTTTCTTTGTATCCCAAAGGGCTTAGCATGGTGCCTGGCATGTAGTAAACACATAATAAATATTTATTGACTGATTTTTTTTTTTAAGGATCTGTCCTTTTCATTTTTTTCTCCCCACTGGGAGAGGGAAAGATAAGTGTGAGAGAGAGGAAATAAATGCTTGTTCTTTGAAAAAAATTCTTTTTTTTTTTTTAAAGCCACACGAGTAGTAACTGGTACAGTTGGAATTCAAATGCAGGTCTTCTGACTACATATTCGGTGCTCTTTAATACAATCCTCACTCAAATCGTTGATGCCTTCCTTAAGAAACTTAACACAAATTGTCATCCAAACTCTCCTTGAAGACCTCCAATATCAGGATGCTTGTTATTTATCAAAGAGCCCATTCCATTTTTTTTAAACCCTTACCTTCTGCCTTGTATTGGCTACAAGGCAGAAGAGTGGTAAGGGTAAGCAATGGGGGTCAAGTGACTTTCCCAGGGTGACACAGCCGGGAAGTATCTGAGGCCGGATTTGAACCTAGGACCTCCTGTCTCTAGGTCTGGCTCTCAATCCACTGAGCTACCCCCACCCCCAATTCCATTTTTGGACAGCTCTAATTGTTAAGATCCTTCCTGGATCCCAGCCTTGCATAGCTCAACGAAACTCTGAGCTATTCCATGCAAGATTACCCAAGACGGAGGGGTCATAGTGGAGAATTCTGACAAAGGTGATTCACGGGAGGAAGAAACTGCCAAGAAAAACCCACAGACAATGAGCCAGGCATGCTACGGTTCACAGGGTCACCAAGTGTCAGACAGTGAAACTACTGAATGACCATTTTGGAGTTTTTTCTTTATATTGAGTTGAAATCAGCCTCTTCACAACTTCCACCCATTTATCCTAGTAGTTCTGTACTCCAGGGCCAAGCAAAACAAATTTAATCCCCTTTCCACATGACATACCTTCATAACAACTACATTTAACATATTCTTTCTCCTCCTCTTTGTAGTTTTATCTCTATATCTATCGGCTCATTCCAACCAACTAAAATGTAAACTCTTAGAGGGTGGGAATTGGGTCATCCCATCCTGCACACAGCAAATATGGACAGAGGAGGCACTCTGTTTCTCAGAGGAGTAAATGAAAAGAAATCCTGAAAGGAGGGACAATACTGTTTCCAGATTTCTACAGATTTCTAGGAGAAGACACAAAGACCATCATCTATCTTTTCCTTCAAAGAACTCGAGTCTGGGAGACAGCTTTAGAAGAAGAGGAAAGGGCCATCTTGTGTCAGGCGCCTGGGGCGGAGGGAGGAGAAAGAGGGAGAGGAGGATTGAGCTGTTGGAGCCTCAAATAACAGAATATTCCTGGATCATCAAACTGGAAAAAACTGATCAGCCCCCACTGACTGAACCGAGCTATTGGTGAAGAAAAGGATTGACTCTGACTGGGCTGCTGCACAAAGGTTGCTTGTTCTATTTTGATTAGAAGGGAAGCCGCTCTGGTTCACCAGGAAAGGAAAGTGGCAAAGAGGATGGCCCAAATGGTGATTTGTGGAGCACCAGGAAAGGCAGAAGCCTTCCAGAGAAGCAAGACCAAGATATCTGGGCATGGAGAGGTCCCTGGATTGCCCCAGAGGCGGTCCTATATAGTTATAGTATGGGGGAAAAGCATGGAGCTTTAGACATGGCCAGGAGTTGAGAAGTCTAACTCTTTCTCTGTTCTTTCTCTGTTCTTTCTCATTAGCTCTATCTCCTTCAACAATGAGCCACTTCGACTCTCTGTTTTCTCCCTCTATACTGTCACCTTGCAGAAATGAATCAGAACATCCCCTAGTAAAGCCCAGGTGATATCAGTGCTTAAAAGGAAATACATCCAGGTAAATGTGCTCACGTTTTCACTACACCTGCAGAGACACGGTCTTTCCACTCACTGCAAACTTACCTCAACTTTTCCAGGGTTGGAGACAAAGGAAAAATCACTTAGCCTCAGCCCTACTTCCAAAAATACTCCTTAACCTGCCCTGAATTCTGAATCCTGCTTCGCATTTCCTTTCCCTTCTTGCTACAAAGCAGCCCAGAAACCATAGGATCCCACAACTCCATTTGGACATTGGACCATCTGGGGCCCAGAGCTCTTCTTTCTTTCATTAGGTTCCCTCTACCTTTAGAATGGCCACACACATAGCCATACACACACACACTTTTTAAAATGTATTCATTCATTCATTTATTCATTCATTCATTCATTCACTTATTTATTTGTCTGGATCTGGAAACTTTGTTTATTTAATTAAGTTAGGATATTTTTACTTGGTTTCAAGATCACACACTTTTTAGAAAAAATAAATCTGACATGTCTAACCCAGCTCTGGGAGGGGAGAAGGAAGGAAAGTGGGGAGACAATTTGGATCATCTAAACTTCGGAAAACTTATGTGGAAATTTATTGACATGTAATTGGTGGGAATAAATAAACAAATAATAAAAGATGAACTCCGATCTCCCCTTTATCCTTTCCCAACCAACACCTTACTCATGCTTCACTTCTAGGAACTCCACCCCTGACACTCCTAGTCAGGCTTTCATCATCTACACCTATTACTAATCTCTAAGATGTGATATGGGGTTACTTATAGGTGTGAACTTCCTCGGGATAGTCTAGGTGGGAAAAATCCACCTTTGGTACTATTTTGTCTGTTTTAAGTCAGGGATCTTATAGACTCCTGGAATGTTGGAGCTGGAAGTCTTTCGTTTCTTAGAGGTTTTTTTCTTAAACCCTTACCATCCACCTTAGAACCAAATAATGCTGGGTATTGGTTCCAAGGCAGAAGAGCGGTAAGGGCTAGGCAATGAGGGTTAAGTGACTTGCCCAGGGTCACACAGCTAGGAAGTGTCCAAGGACAAATTTGGATCCAAGACCTCCCATCTCTAGACCTGGCTCTCCATCCACTGAGCCACCCAGCTGCCCAAAATTTACTCAGTTCTAGAATGAGTTTAGCTTAGGGGCTGCTGTGTTAGATCACCTTAGAAAACCTGGGATTCTAATCCCACCTCTGCCGCTTTAGTTATACAACTGTAGGCAGCTAATTTCCTGAGCCACAGTTTCCATACCTGTTAAATGAGGATGATACCAGTATGGAGTAGCTACTTCACAGCGTTGTGATGAGGCTAAATAAATCACAGATTAGAGAGTGTGAAGAGATCGCAGCAGCCGCCTAGTCCAATCCACATATAATATGTCCAAAAAGTGGTCCTTCAACCTCTACGTGAGGAAGGGGAACCTGCCCCTCTCCAGGCTGCTTATTCCATTTTTGGACAGCTGTAATGGTGGACAGAGTGCCTGGAGTCAGGAACACTCTTGTTCCCGAGTTCAAATGTGGCCTCAGACACTTAGTAGCTAAGTGACCCTAGGCAAATCGATTAACCCTGTTTGCCTCAGTTTCCCCATCTGTAAAATTAGCTGGAGAAGGAAATGGCAGACTGTTCCACTACTTTACCAAGAAAACCCCAAATGAGAGTTGGACACAGTTGAAACAACTGAAGAACACAATGTTAGGAACTTTTTCTTTAAACCTAAATTAGCCTCTTCACAACTTCTGCCCATGACTATGGGTCTTGCACAAAGAGGACACACATAAACCTTCTTTTTCCGGACAGCTCTTCAAATATTTAAAAGACAGCGATCCTTTCTGCTCCAAGTCTTCACTTTTCCAGGCCAAATACTTGCAGTGGCATCTCCTAATTTCCCTGACATGGGCTCAAGGTTTTTTAGTTTAATTGCCCCCTTCTAGAGACTCTCCAGCTTATCAGTATTCTTTTTCAGGGGTGCCACCCAGAACTAAACCCAACACCCAAGATGAGTTTATGCCTGAGAAGGGCAGAAAACAATGAGACTCTCGTCTCCCTTTTCATGGATGCTGTGCCTCTCTCCACGCTGCCCTAAATCTCATTCTTTTTTTGGCAACCACCTCACCCTGCTGATTCATATTGAGTTTGCTCTCTACTAAACCCCCCCAGAGAGCTTGAGAACATCCATCCTCCAACCATGTCCCCACCTTCCTCCTCTCTGTACGTGTAGACTAGATCCCTATTCACTTTAATCTTGGGGTTTAGTCTAATACTCTCTGGTCTATCAAGATCTTTTTGGGTCCTGTCTCTCTAGTTCAGCACGTTCGATGTCTGCCCATATCACCCTGAAAGAACTTGATCTTATCTCATTTCAGAAGCTAAGTTGGGAAACAACCCAAGGAGAGTGGATGACATAGCTTGGGGATTTCCCCCCAGAGAAAGCATGGAATAGTGGATTTGTCATCAGGAAGACCTGGGGGGGGGGGGGTTCAAATCCCATTTCTGACATTATCCTAGTCACCTAGGCAAACGACTTAACCTCTCCCACCACAATTTATTGGCTTTCCATCTCTCTCTGTACCTCCCATTCCAAACCTGCTCTTTGTCCAAAATGCGACCTGCAATCCCTCAGCTTCTCAGTTCTCTCCGCCTTCACCCCTACACTAGCCACACTCTTCTTTTTTCATCTTGTCTCCAGTGTTAAACTCTACCAGCTGAACCAGTTTAACTCCACCATGTTCTCTTTTCTTAAGTCCCTTGCCCCATTATTCTTTTTTTATTTATTTTTATTTTGTTGATTATGAAAATTTTTTCCACGGTTCCATGATTCATGTCCTTTCCCTCCTCTCCTCCCTCCCCACTCCCGTATCCAATGAGCAATTCCAATGGGTTTTACATATGTCATTGATCAAGACCTATCTGCATATTATTGATATTTGCATTAGGGTGATTGTTTAGAGTCTACATCCCCAATCATATCCCCATCAAACCATGTGATTAAGCAGTTGTTTTTCTTCTGTGTTTCTACTCCCACAGTTCCTTCTCTAGATGTGGATAGTGTTCTTTCTCATAAGTCCCTCAGAATTGTCCTGGGTCATTGCATTGCTGCTAGTAGAGAAGTCCATTTCATTCAATTTTACCATTGTGTATCAGTCTCTGTGTACAGTGTTCTCCTGGTTCTTCTCCTTTCACTCTGCATCCTTGTCCCATTATTCTATATCAATCTTATACAACTAAGTCTCAGCCTTACATCACTCAAGCCATCTTTCTGCCTTCATTTCTACTGAAGTGGTAGGACTACCTGCTGCTGAATGAAGGTAGAGAAAATCAGGCAACATTTCAGAACAAATCAGAAAATTTGTCCTGACTCAGTCTAGGACAAATTTATGTTATGACTGGGTCCTCCTTGTTGCCAGGTGATCCTTCTACTCTTCCTAATTAATTCACCATCCCACCCATCACAGGGGCTGTTTCAGACCTTTTTCTTTTTTTTTTAATCCTTATCTTGTATTAGAATCAATACTAAGTATTGGTCCCAAGGCAGAAAAGCAGTAAGGACTAGACAATAGGGTTAAGTGACTTGTCCAGAGTCACACAGCCAAGAAGCATCTGCAACCAGATTTGAACCCGGGACCTCTTATTTTCAAACTTGAATTTCTTTCTTTCTTTTTAAAAAAATGTTATTTAATTAATTAATTTAGAGCATTTTTCCATGGTTATAGGATTCATGTTCTATTCCCTCCCCTCCTCCCACCCCCCTCCCATAGCTGACACACAATTCCACTGGGTTTTACACGTGTCATTGATAAAGACCTATTTCCATATTATTAATATTTGTACTAGGGTGCTCATTTTGAGTCAGTATCCCTAATTATATTCCCATTCACCCATGTGATCAGGTTGTTTTTCTTCTGTGTTTCTACTCCCACAGTTCTTCCTCTGAATATGGATAGCATTCTTTCTCATAGGTTTCTCATAGTTGTCCTGGGTCATTGCATTGCTGCTAGTAGAAAAGTCCATTACATTCTATTTTACCACAGTGTATCAGTCTCCTTGTACAATGTTCTCCTGGCTCTGCTCTTTTCACTTTGCATAAATTCCTGGAGGTCTTTCCAGTTCACATGGAATTCCTCCAGTTCTTTATTCCTTTGAGCACAATAGTATTCCATCACCACCAGATACCACAATTTGTTCAGCCATTCCCCAATTGAAGGACATACCCATCTTCCAATTTTTTGCCATCACAAAGAGCGCAGCTGTAAATATTTTTGTACAAGTCTTTTTCCTTATGATCTCTTTGGGGTACAAATCCAGCAATGGTATGGCTGGATCAAAATGCAGATAGTCTTTTAAAGCCCTTTGAGCATAGTTCCAAATTGCCATCCAGAATGGTTGGATCATTTCACAACTCCACCAGCAATGCATTAATCAGACTTGGATTTCTATCCACTGAGCCACCTATCTGTCCCTCTTCTAGACCTTTTCATCCCTTTTCAAATCGCCGGCGGCACCTTTTCTCCACACTCTTTCAGTTGAGAATCTTGCCTCATATTTTACTGAAAAAAAAAATCAATGTCATTGACTATGAGCTCAATGGAGCTATAGGCTGGTCCCTGAAAAGGAATCACTTTGGGAAGAAAGGGGAGACATATTTTCTCTTCTCTTCTCCTCTCTATTGTCCATGGAGTTTCCCAGTGAAGCTACTAATCTCAAGACTAGAAGGAGCTTCAAGCAGCAGGAGCTCTAGTAGCAAAGAAAATGGATTTGAGAGATAATGAGTCCTGAAAACCAAAAGTTCAAGGTTGCTCAATGGATAGAGTGCCAGACCTGGAATTGGAAGGTCCTGGGTTCCTAGTTGTGCAACCCTAGGCAAGTCACAACCCCAATTGCCTGGCCTTTACCACTCTTCTGCCTTAGAACTAATACTTAGTATCAATACTAATTTAGAAGGTAAATGTTTTTACATTAAACTGCACATCTTGACTAGCAGAGACACTTGTGTTGAGGGGGAGGGGTTCAATGAGGGGTTCACTAGGAATAAAAGACATTTAGGTCCTGTAGTTCTGGAATTGTGGGGTACTTCACTACCAGTGTAATCTAAGTTTATGCCTACTCTTCCCATGGATACTATCTGAATTTGTAGGAGATGGATTCAAACTTTACGGGGGAAAGTTTTCTGTAGTTGCTTTTCTTATTCCATCATCTTAGTAAATGTCTTGCTAAGAGTTGTCTCTACTGGCTGACGTTAATAGAAACACAAAAATGGGAGCTCATGATCTCCCCAAATCTAAGGGGTATGGATTTGCCCAGATTTCCTCTCTATTACAAATTCTAGTATAGAGTGGCCACCTCCTTCCAGGATTCCTATCACTTTTAGTTTCTCCCTGTTAATGAGGATCAAATCCAGAATATTTCCTGGTTCAAAGGAAACCTGGTTGGTTTCTCACCTTTTAAAGGATAAAATTATGATTAAGCCAAGTCAAGAAGTTACTGGCTACTCTGCTTTTGGCAGGAAAAGAGTTCCAATAGATTCCTGTGTAACCAAGTCTATGGTATATCAAACCTTTCTGCCACATTTGTGATGTTTCCCGGCTTCCCAATCCATTTCCTCGTAAAGTTCAGAGTGTCTGTAGTATCACTTATTTGCCCTCTATTTTCCCCAATACTCTCTCATGCTTCTCCCCTTCTGATTCCCAGATTATCTCACACAAATATAGCTTTTCTTTCCTTCCTTCCTTCCTTCCTTCCTTCCTTCCTTCCTTCCTTCCTTCCTTCCTTCCTTCCTTCCTAAATAAATAAATAAAACTCTTATTTTCTGTCTTAGATTCAAATATGACAAAAAAAACAGCAAGAGCTATACAATTGGAGTTAAATAACTTGCTCAAGGTCACACAACTAGGAAGCATCTGAGGCCAAACTTGAACCCAGGTCCTTCTGACTCCAGGCCTGACACTGTCCACTGTGCTACTTTCCTCCTCCAATATTTCCTCTTAATGTCCAATATCGTCCCTCTCTACCACATCCCATCACAACTTACCAGCACTTTTTTTTTAACTCACTGGGCTTTTTGAAGAAGGTCTAACCAACCAGAGCCAGTCATAGGCTCCATCCAGCTAAGTCTTACTGGTACCCAAGAGGTCAAATTTTCCTCTTTGCTTTAAGATCTCTTCTTGCTGGTTGACTAAACTTTGAGTATTTGTGCATTGATATTTGAGGTCAAGAATTCACTACTGTTTCCTTTCTTGGATTTTGTCTCCTGGGAATTTCTAGATGTCTCAACTGCTATTTTTCCCCCTTTCCATAGTAACTTTCTATGGTATCTAGTTTATAGAATAAACACAGGTAGTCTTTGTCCTCCTTCCCCCATCATTGTTCAAGATCTTTTGATTAGATTTGCAAGATACTAAAAAAAGTGTTCTTTTCTTTATTTTTTAACATTCATCACTTACAATTTTAATTTTCTTCATTGACAAATTATACAGGAAAAAGAAAATGAGATTTTATTTTTTTTTGAATTTTTTTTATTTTGAATATTTTCTCCTACTTACATATTTCATGTTCTTTCCCTCTCCCCCAATCCCCCCTAATTCCCCTTAGCCAATGCACAATTCCACTGGGTTTTACACATATCATTGATCAAGACCTAATTCCATATCATTAATAGTTGGACTAGAGTTATCACTTAGTGTCTACATCCCCAATAATATACCCAACAGCCCATGTGTTCAAGCAATTGTTTTTCTTCTGTGTTTCTCCTCCCACAGATCTTCCTCTGAATGTGGCTAGTTTTCTTTCTTACAAGTCCCTCAGTCTTGCCCTGGATTCTTGCATTGCTGCTAGTAGAGAAGTCTGTTATGTTCGATTATGCCACAGTGTATCCATCTCTGTGTACAATGTTCTCCTGGATCTGCTCCTTTCACTCTGCATCAGTTCCTGGATGTCTTTCCAGTTCACATGGAATTCCTCCAGTTCTTTATTCCTTTGAGCACAATAGTATTCCATCACCAACAGATACCACAATTTGTTCAGTCATTCCCCAATTGAAGGACATACCCATTTTCCAATTTTTTGCCACCACAAAGAGTGCAGCTATAAATATTTTTGTACAAGTCTTTTTCCTTATGATCTCTTTGGGGTACAAATCCAGCAGTGGTATGGCTGGATCAAAGGGCAGGCATTCTTTTAAAGCCCTTTGAGCATAGTTCCAAATTGCCATCCAGAATGGTTGGGTCAGTTCACAACTCCACCAGCAATGCATTAAGAGATTTTATTTTAAAATGAGAAGTTGGGGGCAGGTATAGAGCCACACCTAGAGATAGGAGATCCTGGATTCAAATCTGACCTCAGATACTTCCTAACTATGTGACCCTGGGCAAGACATTTAACCCTCACTACCTAGACCTTATTGCTCTTCTGTCTTAGAACCAATACTTGGTATTGGTTATAAAGCAGAAAGTAAGGGTTTTGGGATTTTTTAATTGATTTGTACAAAAGAAGTATGTAAATCTTATATATAATAACTCTATTTTAAGTAGAATAATAGCAACTATGATTTATATTTTATCATATAGTATCCATAGTACATATGTAAAAGATAGTTGAGGGGGCAGTTGGGTAGCTCAGTGGATTGAGAGTCAGGCCTAGAGACGGGAGGTTCTAGGTTCAAATCCAGCCTCAGACACTTCCCAGCTGTGTGACCCTGGGCAAGTCACTTGACCCCCATTGCCCACCCTTACCACTCTTCCACCAAGGAGCCAATACACAGAAGTTAAGGGTTTAAAAAAAAAAGATAGTTGAGATTTAATCATCCAAATATTCATAGCATATATATTGTATGACCTGGTTATAATAAATTTTGTTTTGTTGTTGAGTTGCTTCAGTAAATTTTTGACTCTTTGTGGCCTTATTTGGGTTTTTTTCAGCAAAGATACTGGAGGGGTTTGCCATTTTCTTTTCCAGCTCATTTGACAGAAGAGGAAACTGAGTCCAACAGGGATAGGTTACTTGCCCAGGAATACACAGTATCTGAGGTCAGATTTGAACTCAGGTCTTCCTAACTTCAGACCAGATAATCTATCTACTGTGCCATCTAGCTGCCCCTGAATATAATTAATACACTACCCTAAGTTTAGATTATTTGTCTGAATATATATTCAAAATATTTTTTATATCAGATCCTGCAATAACCCAAATCCTACATGTATAAGATGTCAATAGTTACAACAGCTTTTGTTCTGACTGGATTATTAAAAGTATTTCACTAATAGAAATACAACAATCTATAACAGTCTGATGTTGTTGTTAGTCCTTAGTTTTTGATGAGGACCATGATTGGCTTGTGAGTGAAATGGATTCAAGAGAGGCAGAACGGCACAAAGTCATCAGCCTCACTCTCTCTTCCAGAGTCATCCCAAGTCCAGTGGCAGGACAAAAGTCAGGATGCCTGGGCATGACTGGGATGGAGTGGGGTGACCTGGGAGTCCCTGATGTCTGGCCAAGCTCTAAGGGTTCCCCAGCTCCTGCTGCAATAGCCTTTGTGGAAGCTGGAACAAATTGTTCTCATCCATCCATTTTGCTTGGGGAAGTCTTCACATGCTTGGAGCAGACATCCCCCTAACTCATAGACAGGTTTGAGCCCTGTTGGTTACCCTCAACCTGGTTTAGCCCATCTGCCAAGAGAGTTTTACCGGGGCGTGATTGCTACCATATACACAGATACACAACTATTTAAAAAAAAGCAGGGAACATTCCTGCCGTGCACAGATCTTAACTAATAAAACTGCATAAAAAGGCAATTTTATTTTATCATTTTTTTTTAATTTTCTTTTAAACCCTTACCTTCTGCTCCAAGGCAGAAGTGGTAAGGGCTAGGCAATGGGGGTCAAGTGACTGGCCCAGGGTCATACAGCTGGGAAGTGTCTGGGGTCAGATTTGAACCGAGGACCTCCCTTCTCTTAGCCTGGCTTTCAATCCACCGAGTTACCCAGCTGCCCCCAAAAAAGGCAGTTTTAAAGGGCGAATTCAAACAAAGCTGAACATAATGTTGAACCAACAAGGATTTAGAAAAGAAAATACATTCTTTTTGCTGGTCTTTATCACTTTTATTTTATTTTCTAAATCCTTGTTGATGAAACAATGTTTTCAGCAGAAGTGACTGTTAACTTTGGCTCATAAACGTTAAGCAAAACTTTTGTTTTTCAACTTTTAAAATGTTTTAATTGAACTATATTCAGATTCACTTTCTTTCTTGGAATTATTTTGATTTTTCTTAGTAGAACTGCCATCCAACCTCTTAACACTGACACTTTTTATAGCTTTTTGCTTTTAGGAGTTTTTTTTAATTATTATTTTAATAACAGATTTCCACAGAAGTTTTCCAAAGTTATATGATTCATGTTGTCGCCATCCTTTCCTCCCTCCCCCCTCCCAATTCAATCTGGATTACACATGTATTATTACATAAAACATATAGAAGGAGTTTTTTGTTTAGGCTTTTTCTTTTTTGGATGTCTTTTTTAGTGGTTCTTCACTTTTTTAAGTTTCTTCTTCTGAAGAGTCTTTTTCTTTCTTTCTTTTTTTCATCTTTACTACTAGATTCATCTCACAGCATTTCAGGGCATTTGGTATGCTTAGCTGTCCTTGTCATTCCAAAACCTCTCTGTTCTTTTTCACTGCCTTTGCTTGGTTTTTAAATAATTTTTTTTATTATTTTGGCAATAACTTGCTAGAAAGTTTTGGATGCATTAAAAAATTCGAGATTCTGGCTACTAGTTCACTATTTATTCCCGATCTCTCCAAATCAAGAATTTCACAGATGCTCTTTAACGTGGCATTTCTAAATTTTTCCAACATTTCTTCCTTTGTTTTTTTTTTTTTTAAATATTGGTCACTTCCTTTTTCAATTGCAAAGCTACTAAACTGATCCATATTCTTCTTCAGAGAAGCTAATGTGCCTGGTCTATTTATGAAGAGTTCTAAGTTCATCAATTTTCTTCTTACTTTGAAAGAAATATATATACATACTATATATATTTATATACANCTTTGCTTGGTTTTTAAATAATTTTTTTTATTATTTTGGCAATAACTTGCTAGAAAGTTTTGGATGCATTAAAAAATTCGAGATTCTGGCTACTAGTTCACTATTTATTCCCGATCTCTCCAAATCAAGAATTTCACAGATGCTCTTTAACGTGGCATTTCTAAATTTTTCCAACATTTCTTCCTTTGTTTTTTTTTTTTAAATATTGGTCACTTCCTTTTTCAAATGCAAAGCTACTAAACTGATCCATATTCTTCTTCAGAGAAGCTAATTTGCCTGGCCTATTTATGAAGAGTTCTAAGTTCATCAATTTTCTTCTTACTTTGAAAGAAATATATATACATACTATATATATTCATATACATAAAATATATATGTATATATTATATATAATATCATATATAATAAATATAAACATATATAAATCAATATATAATATTATATAGATAGCTAGGTACTTTTTTTTTTTAAATCCTTACCTTCTGTCTTGGAATCAATGCTGTTTATTGGTTCCAAAGCAGAAGAGTGGTAAGGGCTAGGCGATGGGGGTCAAGTGACTTGCAAGTCAAATTTGAACCCAGGACCTCCCATCTCTGGGCCTGGCTCTCAATCCACTGAGCCACCCAGCTGCCCCTGAAATATATTCTTCCAGTTCACAAAGTTTCTGTCCCTTTCCTTGTTCGATTGCCTTCTTTGATGATACTCTTTTCTTTTGCATTTCTCGACTTCCTTAACTTCCTCTACACTTTCTTCCAATAGATACAGTCTTACAAGCCTTTATCGCTATAATGTACCTCATCTCTAGCCAGGGGTCTGTCATTCCTATATTTCAAGCTGTAAAAGTCCAAATCCATTCTCTGACACCAAGTCCACTTGGAAAAATCAGTTTTCCTCTTCTGCATCTCTTGCCTTCCGTGGGTAACAATGAGCCAAACAGAATTTATGCTTCTCTAGTCTTCTGTTTCTTGTCTAAGACTTGGGCTGCTCGGCTCCTAGATCGAGAATTGGAAGGGATTCAGACCGTCTAGTCTGAGCCTCCCATTTTTCAGACTTTGTAATAGTTGGAAGTCATTTTTAGGCACGAACCTTTGTGGCTAGTAAGAACTTGTGTAAAACCATTTACAAATGCCGGTTCTTATTACAGCAAGATTATATGGTTACGCTGTATGATAGAAAGACCATTTGGCTCATGTGTGGCGTTGACAGAGAGCGGATCTTCTCCAAGGGAGACTGTGATTTCCATCTCTGAGGGGAGCAGGCGGAGGCCTGAGGCTTGTTCTTTCTGGTGCCCATCTTCGGGAAAGGTATTAGGGTAGAAGTCTATCTCTCCGCTACATCTTAGCTATTGGCAGTGTAGGGGTACAGAATTTCGGGGGGCACGGATCAATAGCATTTTCCCTGCTTAATTCAAAGGGGAGGATAATACTTGGCTCACTATTGCCAGCCTAGCTCCCTCCCATCAAACTCTGGTTAAACATATGACCACAACCATCACAAATAGCAAGTAAGTCCCATATCAATGGGTTTGGGGACTGGGGTTACATTTGTAAAACTTCATATCCAAGTCAGCAGTAAACAGAAATTGGGGCTCTTTTACAGATTAGAACAGAAATGGAGCAAGATATAATTGATGCATGTTTTCATTTGGGAAAAGCAAATTCTGGTCAACAAATTGTAATCTTTTAAAAGAAAAAAAAAAAAGCAGAGTAGAATGGAACAAAGAATATCAACAAGTAATTGAGCTCTTCATCTGGGGCAAGGTAAGGTCTCAGCTCCAAAAAGTATAAGGATTAGCAGTCCTAAGGAAGTAAATAGGAGAAGGGATATGTTGCAGACCCAACTTCTCTGATGTTTGTGGCTTCAAGAGTTCCTGATAGCCAGTCACTGCTTTCCTCCCTCAACTGTCTCTCTTAAAGTCCTCTTCCAAAGTTATCCCTCTGGGGGCAGCTAGGTGGCTTAGTGGTTTGATAGCCAGAGATGGGAGGTCCTGGGTTCAAATCTGACCTCCATTACATCCTAGCTGTGTGACCCTGGGCAAGTCACTTAACCCTCTTACCACACAATATGGATTCTAAGACGGAAGGTAAGAGTTTAAAAAAAAAAATAAAACAAAGTAATCCCTTCTCCATTTACACAGGTAGGAAGTATAAGGGTTCAGCATTCTTACATTTGGGATTTATATTTCCCTCCTAATACACAGCACACAATGGCACAGTGCTGCCCTTCAGGAAAACCTTCCAACTTGAGAGGAAGTGAAGGGTACATTATTTACATTTTACAAATGAGGGAATAGGTCTAGAGAATTTAGATGACTTGCCCAAATTCATCATAGCTATACTAGCTGTGTGACCCTGGGCAAGTCATGTAACCTCACCTGCCTCAGTTTCCTCATCCGTCAAATGAGCTAGAGAAGGAAATAATGGCAAACCACTCCAGTATCTTTGCCAAGAAAACTCCAAAGTGGGTCATGAAGAGTTGAACAGGACTGAAACGACTCAACAACACTTAGTAGCAGAGTGGAGACTAGAACCCCAAGTTTCCTGACCTCCCTCCCCATCTTTCCAGCAGTCTTTTCTACTGCATTTGAACCTATTTGCCACCGAGGGACACCCTGGTATGTGGCAGCTTCAAATTAAAGAGTAAAGAGTGTAAAGTCATGGGTGGTTTTCTGTTTTCCCCAGTTCTAAGAATCTTGGCCAGGCCATCTTACAAGCCCAAACAAGTCCACTTGGGGCCGTCCTTAAGGACCCACCTGTTCTTAGCAGTCATCAAGCATCATTGACAAGAGAGCAGCCTTTTCTCTTATGTTGAGATGTGTGGCAATTTTTGAAAGGCTGCCATTCAGGGCTGACAATGTAGTTGCATGCTATATTTCCAAATTACATAGCACGATGAATAACAATCCACAGACCCCTCCAGACTGTGGTAGGTACCTGCCTAAAGTTGCTATGCCTGAGGCTAAGAAAAACAACAAAAACCAGTTACTGCCCATTGTAAAATTATATGGACCCCTTCAAAGGCACACAAATGAGCTTCTAATGGAGTACTCCTCTGTCACTTGCCTAAATAGGCAAAAATATCTATTGGGATCAATTCTTTAAAGTCACAGAAATGTGAGAATTTAACCCTAGCCTGCAGCCCTTTTCTTTCTCTTGGTACCCTAAGATCGGCCTTGGATTTTACAGGGAAAGTTTCAGATTGAGTTTGAAAATAGCCCATCCTCTGATTGAATTAGGTGGCAATTCAACCCTCCCAGTAGACTGAACTAAGAACAAAGGCTGATGCTTTAGCTGTTAAAATAAGGGGGACATGTGTGTACTCTGGGGAGGGCCTCTTGGCTTCCTAGAGCCAGGAAAATGCTTGCCACTTGTCCCAGGCGACTCCTGGGATCCCAAAGACATGTCTCTGATCCAGACTGAGGTCAGTCCACCAAATCAGAGAAGTGAAGTCACGAAGAGCAGAAGATTGGACCGGGAAAGGGAAGTGGCTCTCTTTTTGCTCAGAATCACTGTGAGAGGAAGTGACTAGATGAGCATTGGTGTATGTGTAGTGTGACCCCCCACCCAGTTGGCTGGGGGAAGGTGACCAGGAGAGTGCCAGCGTGGACAAGCACAGGCTAGGAGAGGTGGCTTGGGAAGGGAAGAGCCAGCCACGTGTGGCTAGTACCTTTTCTTTCTCTGATCCACGTTTTAAAGTATTTAATAAATACATACACATTTTTTATTTTAGTAACAAATTTCCACAGAAGTTTTCCAAAGCCATATGATCCATATTGTCTCCCTCCCTTCTTCCCTCCCCACTCCGAGAGCGGACAAGCAATTCAATCTGGGTTATACATGTTAAACACATATAAATAAAAATACAGTCTCCAGAGAACTTTCATCTTAACAAAAGTAAAAATGGAATGCAGTAGAGGTAGAGATTAAGATGATCATTGAGAGTTCTGAACTGGCAATAAGAGTCCAGGGTTCAATTTGCTCTCCCTAACTTTGAGTGACATGGAGACGTCGAGTGAATCATAACTTCCAATGGATTCTAAGGACAAAATGAGGTCATGGGAGGTATTGTAAAAACTATGAAGTGTTAGGCAAATGTGAGAGATTTTTGTTATTGTGACCCTTTCCTCGAATTCCACTATCCCAAGATATTCCTTACGTTAATACCTCAAAAGAGTTGTAATTTTATCCATGTAGACATTATGCTCTAATGAGATAGTCCCAATCTTCTCAGGGTTTTGTGATCAAAAAATAACTCAGCAACTGGTAGCCAACTTTCTTGTTAAAGCTAGCTAAGCTGATCCTTGGGGAGAAGACACACAAACTATCTCCAGACCCATCCTTGAAGGCTTCTCCAGCTCAGGAGGACCCACTGGAGCTCCCCATTGGCATTGTCCTTTGTTCACTCAGATTATATCATAATTAGGTATCAGAGTTGTCTGGTTGTTGTCCTTTGTTCTCAAAGAGGACCAAAATGGCACCATGATGTCAGTGTGTTTGACGGTGGCTGATCAGACCGATATGAGCTCAGAAGCTTCTACCACAGGCTGGGCACTAATCGCCCATATGAACATTGGAGATGGACATATCTCTCAATTTGCCCGTCTTACATTTTCTTTTGAGCTGCTGCAATTCTGCTTTGCTCAGAGGGCACAGAAACTTCTTTAATGCAGCCTTGCTGTGCTGCATGGTCCTCTGTACCAGGGTCTTCCATGGCTCCTAATCAATACCAAAGATTTTCATAAAGATTGTGAGTATCCTTGTACCCCTTCTTCTGACTTCCATCTAAGAGTTTTCCTTGTGTGACTTCTCAGTAACATCCTCTTTCAGACAATGTGGCAGTAGAGTTTGGATGCTTGGCAGTTCAGATCATAGTCACAACCCTGAACAGTAACAGCCCAGAGCGTAGGGGACCAGCAGTGGGATACGGTAGCGCCTCAGGTGTCCAAGCAGCCTTTTTTTTAAGGATCACCTCTTGATGTGAGGAAAGGGTTAGGAAAGATGCCCTAAGAGTGGTCTGCTTTGCCTAACCTAACTCTGGCCTGCTTACTGAGGCAGGTGGGGATCTTACCCTGTGATATAATTAGTCCTCTCCTCGTTTGTAAATAAATTTTCATAAAAGTCATTTTGACTTGAGGTTATTCTTTAATTGGGGATTGATAATATTCCCTGGTGACCAAACCTGTTAATATTCACCCAAGGAAAACCCTTTTACTCCTTACAACCCTGTGGTCAAAACACAAAAAAATGTATAAAAACTTTTGCAAAGACAATTCCACTCATTGGTAGGTGGAATGTGTGTGTGCTTATGGACTACCCAAAATCCAGTAGGCTTGAAAGATGAGCAGCTCTTGCTACAAGAGAACTCAGCAGGGATCACATCCAAACAACAATCCTAAGTAGGAAAAAAAAAAAAAAGGCTGGCAAATGACCAATTTGCTGAAGTCGTAGCTGGACACAAGTCTTTTTTTTCTGGAGTGGTTGCTGTGATGAGGAGTACCGTGAAGCTGGCATAGATTTCCCAATCAATTCTAATCTAGTCAGCAAAAACGTGTATGCCTCCCAAAAGCAGTGAATCACAGGCTCATGACAAATTGATGACCACTTGCAGGAAAGGGCCCTGCTATCATCATCAGTGCACCATGCTGAACCCTGACACAGTCAAGGAAAAATTTTATGAAGACCTGGAGACCTTCATCAACAGTGTGCCAGAAGAGGACAAGCTTGTCATTCTGGGTGACTTTAATGCCAGAGTTGGCACAGATTGGTAGGCATGGCAGGGAGTCCTTGGGAGGAATGGAGTTGGAAACAGCAACAGCAATGGCCATTTATTACCAAAAACTTTTGCACTTCATGACCTTCTTACCAACACTGTTTTCCATTCATCTAAAGGCAATTAAACTTCATAGATACATCCTCGAAGAAAATATTGGCATTTAATAGACTATGTCGCCATAAGAAGAGGAAACAGATAGGATTGAGGATGATGTGTGGCACAGAACGCTGGACCCATATTGACTTATCTTCTCCAAGTTAAACATGGGCATTCAGCAGAAAGTGGGCCCCCACGGCAGGACTACCCCCAGAAGACTTCATATCAACAGATTAGAGGGCTTCTCAGTGCAGGAACAACTTGTTGCTAACTTGGAGGGAAAGCTGAGTCAATACGTGGTTGGCAACAGTGGAACAAAAATGGAATGGGTGGCTTTCAGAGATCTGGCATACAGCACAGTTTTTACTCATCTGGGCCAGAACACAAGCAAACATCAGGATTTCTTTGATGAGAATGATGGAAAAATTCATAAGATATTCAATGAAAAGTGAGAACTTCACAGGTTTACCAGCAGGATAGCTCCTCTATCTCTAAGAAGGCAGTGTTTCATTCCATCAAAAGTAAAGTACCTGTGACCCTGGGCAAGTCACTTGACCCCCACTGCCCAGCCCTTACCACTCTTCTGCCTTGGAACCAATACACAGTATTGATTGTGTGGGAAAAAAGAATTTATTACATAGTATTTAACAATAAATAAAATGAGAAAGGGAAAAAATTATTTTGGGCAAATGAGCAGAGCACAGGGAGCCAGAGACCCACAGCTGCAGCACTTTGCCAAAAAAGAACACAAGCTCCAAAAAAAAAAAAAGAGTCCCGCAGCATGGGTTTCAACCAAAATTTATCTCCCAAGCCTCTGTACATCAAAGGAGGACGTAACTTAAAAGGATGCTGGGAATGTAGCTCAGGTGTGGCAAATTTTCCACCTGCACAATTCTAAGACAAAAGGTAAAGGGTTTAAAGATAAATAAATTTTAAAAATAAATAAATAAAGAGTAACGTGCCCACATCTCAGAGAAATGCCAGATTCTTGACTGAGTAAGAAGGCAAACGAAATTCAATTTTACACTGATAGTAACAACCCAACAGGCTTCTATGATATCCTGAAGGCTGTCTATGGGCCATAGACCCAGAGTGCATCTAAACTACTCAATGCTGATAGAACCTCAGTGATCAATGACAAGGATATGGTCCTGGAGAGATGGGCTGAACCCTTCCATACTGACAGGTCACCTCATGCTGAAGCCACTGACCACATACCTCGGGCTGAAGTCAATCCCTCTCTAGCCAAACTTCCAACTGAAGAGATTTTGAAGATCATTAGGTTTCTCTCCTGTTGCCAAACACCTGGTGCCGATTCCATCCCATCTACTTGGTGGAGATGCTATCAACAACTTTTACTTTTCTATAGTCTCCATATCAAACAAAATTGCTATCAGATTCCTGGGACATAGGTCATGCTTAAGGAATATGAAGATGCTGAATATATTACTTGGCTAAATATAAATATAATATAAAAATTACTTGGTTGAATATAAAAATATATGACTTGCTTAAAAAGAAAATCAAGCTTTATATAATAGAGATTTGCCATTTCAAGTCCACATCAACAAGCATTTAATAAGTTTCTATTATATATTCTGTACTAGAAGCTCTAGGGATAGAAAGAAAGGCAAAAAAGCAGTCCTTCCTCTTAAGGAGATCACAGTTTAATGGGGAAGACACTATATAAACAACTACATACAAATAAGATATATACAGAATAAGTTAGAGATGATGGCAGAGGGAAGGCATTAGCACTAAGGAAATGCTTCTTGTAGAAAATGAGATTTTAGATGAGTTTTGAAAGAAACCAGGAGGCAGAGACAAGGAGGAAGAAAATTCTAGGCATGGGAGACAGCCAATGAAATTATGGAGTGTTGTATAGGAAAAGCAGCAAGGTGGCCAGAGTCACTGGATTATAAAGTAGGTGGAGGAAAATAAGATCTAAGAAGATTAGAAGTTAGGAAGAGGGACAGCTAGGTGGCTCAGCCAGGCTTAGAGTCCAAAGGTCCCGGGTTCAAATCTTACTTCAGATACTTCTTAGCTGTCTCTTCACCCAGCAGCCCATACTACTCTTCTGCCTTGGGAAAGAAAGAAAGAAAGAAAGAAAGAAAGAAAGAAAGAAAGAAAGAAAGAAAGAAAGAAAGAAAGAAAGAAAGAAAGAAAGAAAGAAAGAAAGAAAGAAAGAAAGAAAGAAAGAAAGAAAGAAAGAAAGAAAGAAAGAAAGAAAGAAAGAAAGAAAGAAAGAAAGAGGGAGGGAGGGAAGGGGAGAGAGAGAAAGGAAGGAAGGAAGGAAGAAAGAAAGGGAGGGAGGGGAGAGAGAAAGAGAGAAAGAAAGGAAGGAAGGAAGGAAGGAAGGAAGGAAGGAAGGAAGGAAGGAAGGAAGGAAGGAAGGAGCAATTATGAAGACTTTAAAAGCCAAACAGTTGAACCACTGAGGTTTACAGCATAAAGACGTGATGTGGTCAGACCTAGGTTTTTAGAAGATTACTTTTTTTAGCTAGCATTTATATAGTGCTTTAAAGTTTGCAAAATGCTCCTTGATCTTATCTCATTTTGTCCTCTCAACTACCTTGACTGGTATTTTTAATCCCCATTTTACAGTTGAGGAAATGAAGACAAACAGTTTAAGTGACACTAGTTAGTCTAGGATCACACACAGCCAGCAAGTGCCTAAGGCCAGATATGAACTCAGGTCATCCTGACTCCAGATCCAAAATTCCACCCACCTCTCCACCTAGCTTCTTGGATGGATAAGTGGAAGCTGTCCTGGAGCAGGGAGAGATTCCAGGTAGGGAGCTAAACAAGAAAGGTGTTGTAATAGTCCAGGTGATGAGAAGGAAATGGCAAACCACTGCAATATCTTTGGCAAGAAACCCCAAATGGGGTCACAAAGACTAGGACACGCCTGAACAACAAGTGGTGAGAATGAGTACCAGGGCTGAGGCGATGTCAGAGGAGAGAAGGTATGAGAGATGTCACAAAGGTGGAATTGACGGGCCTTGGAGGAGAGCGAGAAGTCAAGGATGACACTACGTTTGTAAGGCTAGGAGCTGGCAGGGAGGGGGTGACGGTACCCCAAGAGTTACAGGGAAGTTTGGAAGAATGGAAGGTCTAGAGAGAAGGAGAATGAGTTGTTTGGGATATGATGAGTTTAAGATGTCTATACAACACCTGGTTCAAGATGTCAAATAGGCAGTTCAGGGGCTTTTTTCTTTTAAGTAAAAACCTTACCTTCTGTCTTAGAATCAATACTGTGTATTTGGTTCCAAGGCAGAAGAGAGGTAAGGGCTGGGTAATGGGGGTTAAGTGACTTGCCCAGGGTCACACAGCTAGAAGTGGCTAAGGTCAGAGTTAAACCTAGGACTTTCAGTCTCTAGGTCTGGCTCTCAATCCACTGAGTCACCTAGTTGCCCCCAGGTCAGAACCTTTTTGTTTAATAAGAATATTTTTTATTTTACTAATTACATTCAATAAGAATTTTCCACATAAGTTTTCTAAAGTTATATAGTCCAAATGGTCTCCCTCCCTCCTCCCAGAGATGGCAAGCAAACTGATCTGATCTATACACGTACCATCATGCAAAATATTTCCGTATTGTTCATTTTTGTAAGAGAATAATCATATAAAACCAAAACCCCAAATAAACTGAAGTTTAAAAAAAAGCTTTTCTCTACATTCCTATTCTAACAGTTCTTTGTCCTAAGTCCCTCAGAATTGTCCTGGGTCACTGTATTGCTGAGAGTAGCTAAGTCTCTCCTTTTTGATCATTCTACGATATTGCTGTTACTGGGTACAATGTTCTCCTGGTTCTGCTTATTTCACTCTGCATTTGTTCATGTACGTCTTTCAGAGCCTTTTTTGAAGACGCCTCCTGTTTGGGGCTCTCAGAGAGGGCCCCCCACATTCAGGACTTTCAACTTCAAAAATCTAGGAGAGCCTAACTTGGGAGGGAGAGGTCAGTGCAAGAACTCGGGTAACCTTGGGTGTAGACCAAGTAGGGTGGACCACCCCACACCTAAAAGTGAAGTATGGAGCCAACTCTGGCCCTGACACAAAGCCCCAATTTAGGAACTAAAGCTGAATAGATGAACAAAATCAAATAAACCCAGTGCCAGAGACTTGTTCATCTCATTTCATAACAATTGCAAGCAAAGCCTCAAAGGAAAAAAATGGACTTTCCACAAGGACCACATGAATACCTAGAAGAAATATAAAGCAAAAGATAAACAAAAGCTCTTGAGAAAAGAATTATAAGGGGGCAGCTGGGTAGCTCAGTGGATTGAGAGTCAGGTCTAGAGATGGGAGGTCCTAGGTTCAAATCTGACCTCAGACACTTCCCAGCTGTGTGACCCTGAGCAAGTGACTTGACCCCCATTGCCTACCCTTACCACTCTTCTGCCTTGGAGCCAATACACAGTATTGACTCCAAGACGGAAGGTAAGGGTTTTAAAAAAAAAAAGAAAAAAGAAAAGAAAAGAAAAGAATTATAAAGAGAATAATTAGCTTAGAAGAGAAGGTAGTAAACCTTACCTAAGAAATGGAATCCCTGAAAACTAGAATAGACCACATAGAAATCAATAACTTCATGAAATAATGATAAATGTTAGAACAAAATCAAAAGATTGAAAAAGTAGGAGAAAACATAAGATACTTGTCATAAAAAATAACTGAACTGATGAGCGATAAAAATATGCAAGATCACAAAGCTTCTACTAAAAATGAGAGAGGTCTTAGGATACAAGAGAGATACTTTTTTCTTAAGCAGTGTGAAACGGAGATTCACCATTTTATATAGAATCCTCTTTATGTGTTCTGAAGTGGATATGAAAATGTTCTTTTTTAGTGTTTAATTTCAGAATAAAAAACAATGTGAAATAATATAGAAAACACCTGCTTAGAGAGGGGAAAGAAGGAGGGAGAGAATTTGGAATTTGGCATTTTTTTATTTAATGTTAAAAATTGTTTTTACTTGTAATTGGAAAAAAATATTTAAAAGGTAAACCAACTAACTAAGGATGCATAGAAATTCTTAGAACTCTTTTTGTGTTGGTAAAGAATAGGAATCTAAAGGGAGAGTGTATAAATCAGAGAATGGCTGAACAAACTATGGTATGGTATATAAATATGACACCATACTATATTATGCTTTAAGAAACAAAGGGGACAGTTTCAAGGAAACCTGGAAAGATGCAGAGCAAAGTGATCCAAGACAATTTATACAATGACCGCCATATGGGAAAAACAAACAAATATGAAATAACCAGGGATTCTGATCAACACAATAACCAACCACCATTCCAGAGGACTAAGGATGAAAGATGAGACAGATAATTTTTGGACATGGCCAACCCCTGGAGATGTTTTACTCCACCATACATGTTTTTAATAAGGGCTTTGTGTTTCTTTTTTCTCAGTTGGGGGAAGTGGGGAAGGATAGAAGGGAGAGAAGGCTGATTTTTATTGATTAAAAAAATAAATTAATATTAGAAAAAAAAGAAAATACCTGCATCTTCAGAAAGAGTGAATGACGCTCTCTCTCTCTCTCTCTCTCTCTCTCTCTCTCTCTCTCTCTCTCTCTCTCTCTCTCTCTCTCTCTGCCTCTCTGCCTCTCTGTCTCTCTGTCTCTCTGTCTCTGTCTCTGTCTGTCTTTCAAGTGCTTGGGGAAATCAGTGTCTGTGGCCTTGACTAACCCAGAGAGATAAAAGAAATTTGCTGTGGCCCAGTCAGAGGAGAAAGCAAAAATGAAGTGTTGGGCTTCTGATGGCAAACCCTCAAATGAAATACTGAAGTAACAAGCCACTCGGGGTGAGGTGAGGCAGTATATCCCCCAACTGAAAAACAGTGACATTAGAAGAGAGGAGGAACATGAACAAAATAGCTCTCCTCGGCCAAAGGCTTCTGGGAGCATGTGTTCTCTTTGGGAAAAGTGAAATTGTGAACTGAGAATTCAGACTTTGTTAGAGACATCAGTGAGCTAACTGCTTCAGAATCTTAATACTGTCTTTTATTATTCATTTATTGCATTAAATGTATCCTAAACTATAATGTAATTATGTTTTCCTTTGGGATTACATGAAATTGCAAAGATGATAAGAATCTTGATGGGAAATGAGATACGAGCTAAAATTGTGAGTGTATTTTCTTTTGGGGTCACTTGAAAAGGCAAAGGAGATAAGAATGTTAATGAGAAACGAGATACAAGCTAAATTTGAAAATTTTCCCAGAGTACCGGAAGAGACATAACAAGCCAATCTGTAGTAAATTGATGAAATATCACATGTGAATCATATTACATTTCAAATTCTTGATTGCGCTAAGAGGACCAAGTGCTTCTGAATTTGGTGAAACTTCCTGAATTATCTGTATCAAGTCCTCCCACACAGAAGCACCTAACCACCCCCCACCCTTTTTTACATGGGGATAACTCTACAAATGAGACTGCCCTTGTTGGTTTTTTTGTTGGTAATTTTTCAGTCGTGTCCAATTCTTTGTAACCCATTTGGAGTTTTCTTGGCAAAGATACTGAAGTGGTTTGCCATTTCCTTCTCCAGCTCATAAGGAAAATAGGATTAAGTGACTTGTCCAGAGTCATGCAACCAGTAAGTATTTGAGGCTAGATTTGAATTTAGGTCTTCCTGACTCCAGGTCTGACTCTTAAGCTTTCTGAGACTAACCTTACCCTTACATTTACGCATGCTTTTGAAAGTACAATTTCTTGGCCTCTTTTGTTTTTTTTTTTTTACATCATCAGAATATTTTTCCAGTATCCCTTTCTTCCTTCTACTCCCCCAAAGCTATTTCATATAACAAATATTTTTAAAGTGGGGCGGGGAGAAGGAGATTTTTAAAAAATCAACAAAACCAATCAACATATCAAAAAAAGTATGAAGATATATACCATGATTCATAACCTTGAAATCTCTTCCTTTTTTTCTTTTCTTTTTTTTTTTTTAACCCTTGTACTTCGGTGTATTGTCTCATAGGTGGAAGATTGGTAAGGGTGGGCAATGGGGGTCAAGTGACTTGCCCAGGGTCACACAGCTGGGAAGTGGCTGAGGCCGGGTTTGAACCCAGGACCTCCTGTCTCTAGGCCTGACTCTCACTCCACTGAGCTACCCAGCTGCCCCCTCCTTTTTTTCTTTTTGAACCCTTACCTTCTGTCTTAGCAGCAGAAAAGTGGCAAGGGCTAGGCAATCAGGGTTAATTGACGTGTCCAAGGTCACACAGCTAGATTAGTGTTTGAGGCCAAATTTGAACCCAGGTGCTCCTGACTCTCGGTCAGGTGCTCTATCCACTGTACTACTTAGATACCTCTGGACCTCCTCCTTCTGCAAAGATCATCTCATTTCTCTTCTTTGGGGGCCATCCTTGTTCTTTTGAACAAGTCCTTTTCACAAGACTTTACAAGAAGAATTGTCCTTTGCCACATTGCATGTTCTAACTTTTTGGTTTTGAAAATAGTCATTGTGATCAGGAACTGGTTGAGCTCAGGGGCTTCCTCTCCTGTCTAGCAGAAGGGGTGAATTTGTGTTCCCTGCTGCCTAAACTTGTGTCTCTCCCACGGCATGCCCTGACTCCTCTATTTCTGACGTCGGGTCCTTGGTATGCAGGACATTTTTACTTCTCCCTCTAGTACCCAGCCCTCCCTGACTATAGTTACAATCATGCTGCCTATTACTTATCCTTGTAGTATCTAGCCTGTAAGGCTGCCTTTCTGGGTTCTTCAGAACCATCAGGACACGCTAGAATTCTATCTACCTTGAAACCAAATTGGATTTCTCGAGATATGCAGCCAAACTTCCAGACTCTGGGGCAAGAAAGATATCGGTACAAGTTTGTGCAGTTTAGAAAAAATCTAAGTCAGTTTCCAGGGGATCTGTATGTTTAGCCAAACAAAGATCCCTCTGTGTACAGGGATCTGCCCTTGGCAATACATGGTCAGAGGCAGTAGTCATGCTTGGAAGGCACGTTTTGGCAACGCCACTCCCAAGCCTGATGCAGCTTCTTCCCTTCCCATTCCCCACTGTGGAAGTAGGTCCTCTGCTTCCTTCAGTGGTATTTCTGGAGCCAAGTCTGCATGTTAAGTGGTTCTGCTGCCTTCTTATCTCATGGATGGGGTCCTTGGCACACTCAGATCCTTTTTTTTTAAATATGTTTTTCTTTGATCGCCTTCTAGAATAAAGATGCCCTAGTTATGTTGGTGTTCAGTCTTTTTTTTCAGTCATGTTTTAACTCTTCGTGACCCTATCTGGCAAAGATCCTGGAGTGATTGGCCATTTTCTTCTCCAGCTCATTTGACAGATGAGGAACTGGGGCAAATGGGGTTAAGTGACTTGCCCAGGGTCATGCAGCTGGTAAGTGTCCAAGACCAGATTAGAACTCATGAAAATTTAACCCTAGCCTGTACCCCTTTCTTTTATTGGCAGAAGTATGGTAAAGGCTAGGCAATAGGGGTTAAGTGACTTGCCCAGGGTCACACAGGTAGGAAGTGTCTGAGGTCACATTTGAACCCAGGACCTCCCATCTCTAGGCCTGGTTCTCAGTCCACTCAGCTACTGAGTTGCCTCAGATTTTTCACATTCTTAATAACCCCAGACCTAAACTTTAACTATTAAAGTCCCAATATCTGGGTCAGCTGAGCTTGGCTTTTTTTTCCCCTGATCCCTCAGCTGTAGGATCATCCCGGCAGTAGTCATCCTTTCCTCTGCAAAATGTATACACTGGTTTGGTTTTCTGTAATACTTACTTTATTTTTTCCCAATTGTACATAAACACAATTTTTGAGAAATGACCCATTCCACAACTCACCCCTTACTAGGCAGCTAGCACCTACCTTAAAAATTCCAAACTGCCAATGTAGCCACGAAGGCTGCAAAGAGTCATTTTCTACATTGACTAGTCCCTGATCTGTGCTCAGAAAAGGAAACAAGAAGGCAGGAGGCAGCCAGAGACTCAAGATCCCAGCCCAGGCCCCTCTGGGCAAGCATAAGTTGGCTGACATTGCCATGACCTTCCCAAGCAAGCTGCCCACTGCCCCTGAGAGGGGAGAGAAATCTCCTTCCCCCCCTCTTCCTTCCAAAAAGCCCCCAAACAGGTGACGTTACTTCTTCCCATTTTTCCTATGAGCCACAGAGAGAGGAGATCCTTGCCCAAGACCAGTCTGGGAGAAGGGAAGTAGCAGGTTTAAAACGGAAGGCTGAGTTGGGGAGGGAGACAGACTTCAGCGTTGGTGGGTGGTTTGATTCAAAGACAAGAAAGTATAAGAACTGGTGACCAGTGTCTGGACTCGACAAAGAGAGGGGTAGAACCTCATCCTTCGGTTATAGATTAGGGGGGTTGATCCCATTCTTTTCCCTAGCTTCCTTGTAAAGAGAATGTGGTGCCAAAGAATATACAGATTTTAAGAGGATATGATGATGGAAAAAATGCAATTAATACTCCTTATTAAAAATGTGAATAGGATGAAGTTACCCATAAAATGGAACAGGGCAACAGAACGGAAAAGAAAGCAAAACACAACTATTTATTATTTCTGAGAATAACAAATATTTCTCTCTGGCAAGTGAGGCTAACTATATCTTTTCCTCAAGGTTTTAGACATATCCCTGAGGGATTAGGGTTGGAGTATTATTCTCTAGGAGCAGTTAGGCTGTACAGTAGAAAAAACACCATGAAGATCTGAATTCAAATCTTGCCTTGGACATTCACTAGCATGTGACCCTAGGCAAGTCACTTAACTTCTATTTGCCTCAGTTCCTCATCTATAAGATGGGGACAAAATGGAGAAGGAAATAGCAAACCCCTCTAGTATCTTTGCCAAGAAACCCCCCTGGACAAGTCCACAGGATCACAGACACAACCGAACAACAACAATCATTCTCTAATCTCATTGGCTCAAGCCTCAGTTCTTGGTGTGCACTGGTCATCAGTGACTTGCTTCCATTTAAACAATGAAGAGCAATTGGCTTTTCCTTAAAAGGTATAACCAGAACAGAAGTTCAAGTATTGGCATTCTATCCCTCTGATACCTTATGGGGCACACAGTCCTCCTTATACCATCTTGGTCTCTAGGAAGGACAGATTTAGACTTTATACAATTTCCACATAACACGAGAGCCACCAAATTCACATCCAAATGCAACCTGGCCACGGGATGAGTCCTTCCTCATCTACAACTGGACCGGGTCTCGTAGGTCACTCCTTGATGCTTAAGGCATCCATTCTACAAACTTGTCATAGACTCAACTCCCAGGCTCCAAGATGAGCAGATTTCTACACGGCTCACTCTCTTGACCTTTCATAATTCATTGTCATAGCCTCTGGCTTCCTTCTCTTAGAACAAAAGAGAAGATGCTGAAAAGTGAACCAAGGCTTGGGCGCCCAGGAAGGACCACTTGTTGACATCAAATAAGGAAAAGTGATGATGGCCTCTCTCCCTACAGCACTGCCCTTCCCCATCATCAAGGAGAAGAGGAAGAAGTCAAACAAAGAAAATTCAAACCATGAGGAAGAGGACTGGAGGCCAACCCAAACATTTGAATGTTCTCTCCCCAACCCCTCACCCAGCTGCTGCTTCTCAGTGTCAGGAGGTCCAGAGGGTCTTACTCAACATGTGGTTAACAGATCCAGAAAGTTACAAAATGTCTATGAATATTTTGTTCCGGAGTCTTTCCAAGGCACTTCCTGTAAGTTATCACAAAGTTTCTTCTGAGTAAAAAAAAAAAAATTGCAACAGCAACTTTCTGGGCATGCTTGTGGGGACTGTGTTTATTGGCTAGTCCCCCTTCCGTAAGAAATACACTTAAAACAAAGATTCCCCTGGAGTGAGGATAAGAGGTTGAAGCAGAATTGACTATGCCTTAAGTGAATTTATAATATTTATTAAATTGCACATATTTTATTTAATATTTATTTATATAGATATATAGTAATATATAATATAATTAATATTATAATATTAAAAATAAACTATTTCATATATTATAAAATTTTATTTTAAAATGAATATAGTTAAAAGGGATAAGCAGGAAAACTATATTATCCTTAAAGACACCATAGAAAATTAAGTATAGTCGTCCCTCTCTATATTACAGTTCACTTATTGCAGCTTCTCTGTATCATGGGTTTTTTAAAATATATATATCAAATTCTGTATCATAGAGTTTTTGCTATATAGTGGGATTTTATTCAAATTACATAGGTTTAAGAGTGTAGAAAGTGTTTAAGAGCATATGAAGTATGTATAAGAGTGTGGGAAAGGTTAATAAGAGTGTAGAAAAGGTTTATAGGAGGATGGGAAGGGGTTATAAAGCCTGAAAATATATATAAATAATAAAATAAATAAAATGCCATTACTCCATGGATTTTCACCTATTGTGGGGGTCTCTGGGATGTAACTCCCGTGCGATAGGATAGGTGAGAGATCACTTTATTTAGATAATTGCATGTTGTTCTTCCTTTGTTTTGAGGACCAGTGACATCACAGAGTGATGTCTTGACTTGTGAGTGAATTAGATTCGAGGGACAGAGAATTACACAAAGTCATCAACTGGCCTCACTCTCTTCCAGAATCATCAAAGGGCAGCGGCGGGACAAAAGACAGGATGATTGGCAATGGCTTGGGAGGAGGGGATGACATTGGCATCTTCAACGTCTGACCAAGCTCTAAGCCCTCCACAGCATCTATTTCTGCTGCCTTCTTGGCTGCTGGAACAAATCGTTTTCATCTGCCCATTCTGCTGGGGGAAGTCTTCACATGCCTGGGGTAGACATCCCCCTACTTACTAACAGGTTTGAAGCTTGATGGGTATATTTAACCTGGTTTTTCCCATCTGCCCTGATGGTTTACTGGTGTCTGGCTGCTGCTCATGCTACAGCTTCTTGGAGCCACATCTGAGAATTGAGTAAAAGCTAAACACCAAAGGCGGATATTCCTAAAAAGGGCTCAGCAGGCCCTTATACCAAAGGTGCTAGTTCTCCCTGAACATCTCATATACCCTCATTATTTATTTAGATAATTATATAAACATTACTACATAGATAATCCCATATTTCATATACATGCATCAAATGACCTGGCATCTATAATAATCCCATTTCAGAGGAAAATAAGACATCTGTAATACTATAAACTTTTATTTTATTTTATTTTAAACTCTTAACTTCTGTGTATTAGCTCCTAGGTGGAAGAGTGGCAACGGTGGGCAATGGGGGTCAAGTGACTTGCCCAGGGTCACACAGTTGGGAAGTGTCTGAGGCCGGATTTGAACCTAGGACCTCCCGTCTCTAGGCCTGACTCTCAATCCATTGAGCTACCCAGCTGCCCCCAATACTATAAACTTAAAGAACTTTATAAGCCCCTTTCAGACCTAAATAAACCTAACAAAAGATAAAGAAGGAAAGTGAAGAATCTAAATAGAATTTGACAAAAGTTAGTCATGAATCACTGGCAGTTAGGGAATGAGAATCAAAAGGAAAACACTTTTTCATCTTTGCATATTATCTTTACAAAATCTGATCACCTGGTTAGGTTTTATGCTAGGACATTAAAAAAAATTCACAACAAATTCAGAAAAGCCCTTAAATTAAATAGATCCTTTACTGACCAAACTGCAATAAAATTATAATCAATAAAGGAATTTGAAGTAAGAATTGAAACTTAAAGGGAGGATAAATAATATAGTCCTAAAGAATATGTGGGTCACTTCTTACTTAAAAAGATTTGCTGGGAAAACTAGAAGATAGTCCGGCAGAAATTAGGCTGAGATTAACCTCATACCATATTCCGTAGGAAATTAAAAATGAATACATACCTGAGTATTAAAGCTCAAACCACAAAAGATTTAGAAGAAAGACATATCACATATATTCCATATAAATAGTGATGAATTATTAACTAAACAAGGGACAGAGGTAACTACAAGAGATAAAACTGATCATTTTGATTGTGCAAAATTGAAAAGCTTCTGAATGAACAAAATTAATGAATCTAGGATAAGAAGGGGAAAAGTTGACTGGGGAAAAAAAATCTTTGTATCAAAAATTTCTGTTAAGAATTTAGTATCCAAGATATATAGGCAACTAAAGAAAGTATTTAAGACCAAAAACCATCCCCATTAAAGAAGTTGTCAAAGGTTATGAACTTGCTCTGGGAACAATGGTCAAAGCCCCACTGTTCTGGAAAGAACATATCATTTGACAACCATATGAATGAAGTCACCATTTCTGTGACTCCACTGAGCAAAACTCCCTCTGGCCAACATCCCCCTATATATCCTGTCTTCAGAATATAAACAAATCTCATTAGGGCAGAGACTGTCTCCCGTTTTGGTTAGTCCAGTGCCTGGCATATAGTAAACAGTTAATAAATGCTTTTTCATTCACTCATTTCATTGTCATTAAAATAGAAATATTATCTTATTGCTATAGGCAATTATAGTCTATTTATAGACTATTATCTTACCGAAATAAGACAAGAAAAATAAATTGAGATAAATAAGCAGAGGCAAGTAAACAAAACGATCCCTTTTTGCAGATGATATGATGTAGTTTAGTAAGGAAATTTTAGAGATTCAACTACACAATTGACTGAAATAATGAGTAACTTCAGGAAAGCAACAGGCCATAAAGTAGGGACAGAAAGAGGGGCTGGATCTGTGATTTCATTGGTATAGGGAACACCCTAGTGAAAAAATTCCCACTAACAACAGTACTATCTCTATAACATGATTTGCCTGGGGTCACACTGACCCAAGATCTTTCAGGCTCAAAAAATCATCAGTCTTTCAGCAAAGTTTAGAAGGAAGAATTTTTTAAATTCAGTTCAAAATAACTACAAAATCTACCTATCACAACATATATATAGACATTAGAGGAATACGACCACAAGACATTCTTTAAATAAACAAAGACTTAAATAATTAGCGAAATAATAATTTCTCATGGTTGGGCCGTGCTAATATAACAAAAATTATAATACAAACTATCAAAAATTACAATACATACTATCGAAAGGAATTTAAAGATTTGTTGCTATACCAGCCAAACCACCAAAGGGTTACTTTGTAAAGCTAGTTAGAGTAATAACAAAACCCATCTGGAGTTACAAAAGGTCAAGAATCTCAGGGGAAATCTTAATAATAAAAAAAAGGGGGTGTGTGGTATAGAAGGGAACTTGGCAATACCATATCTTAAACTATACCAGAAAACAGTAATTATCTAAATGATTTGGAGCTGGCTGAAAAATAAAAGCATTGCTCAGCAGAACATACTAGGTATTGAGATCCAGAGGTAATCAGACATAGTATAGTGTTCAACAAATTCAAAGACACCAGCAACCAGGGTAAAGATATCATCTCCATCAAAACCTGTTAGGAAAACTTCAGAGTAATCTGACAATAATGAGGTTTAGATCAATGTCTCATACCGTATAGCTAAAGATAGTATTTTAAGATTTATAAGGCAATTTGCACGTTATCTTCTTTGGTCCTTCCAAAACTCTTGAGAAACAGGCTTTATTATTATCCCCATTTTACAGATAAGAAAACTGAGGGAGAGAAAGGCAAAGTCACTTTGTCCAGGATCTCCACCATACTAAGTAGCTGAAGCAAGATCTGAACTCAGGTCTTCCCGACTTCAAGTCTAGTGCTCTATCTACTGCATTATCCAACTGCTTCACCATATGCTTCAATAAGCTCCAAATGGATAAATGACCTCTATATAAAAGTTCATATCTTCCCTAACAGATAAATGGTCAAAGGATATGAACAAATACTTCTCAAAAGGAGAATTGCGAATGATAAAGAATTATCTAGAAAAAAAAGAATATTCCAAATCACTAATAATAATAAAAAATAATACAAATTTTAGGACCTGGTTCAAGTCCTAAGATTTTTACCTCACATTCAACAAATTGACAAAGATGACAAAAGATAACAATAGTCAATGTTGGAGGGGTTGTGGGAAGATAGGTTCACTATGAACAATAAACAGTAGGAGCCTATATTCTCTACCTCTTTTAATCATGTGGTCCATGAAGGAATATCACTTTTGATATCCTGCCTACTTCTTATTAATACACTAATTGAGGATGTCCTCCCTCAATGCACATGTAGATGCTTCTCATAGAGATGAGAAAGTAGATGTTGATAGCTGTTAATTTTCAGACTTTTTTTTTAAACTCTTACCTTTTGTCTTAGAATCAGTACTGTGTATATTGCTTCCAAGGCAGAAGAGTGGTGAGGGCTAGGCAATGGAGCTTGTGTAACTTGCTAAGAGTCGCCAGACTAGGAAATGTCTGCAGCCACATTTGAACCCAGGATCTTCCATCTCTAGGCCTGGCTCTCAATCCTCTGAGCCACCTAGCTGGCCCCCTAATTTTCAGTCTTCATAAAATCTGAGATTTTCTTCCTCATCATTCCATGTTCCATCAATTGGTCCTTCAATGCCCTTCCATTTGTGCCACCTCTAACACCAATCTCTTCTATATACTTCAGATAGTTGTTTCCCTTTAATTTGTTATCTTCAGTGTCATTTCTATCTCTTTTATCACCCCCATCTAGGGCAGTGATGTTAGGGGTAAAGTGCAGTTGCTCTGTTCTCTTTGATGGTGAAAACAATTTGTTATCGAAATCTTTGCAAATCTTTTCTATTTTTCTTCTATTTGTTGTCCTCCTTCCATTTTCATTTTGAGATGCTTTGGTTTGCTTTATTTAGATGGATGTCTTGTGAAACTTTCTTTAAACTGGTTTTACCCTATGTTGTTTCTCTGTTCTTTATGAGGCAATAGCTGCTTATAATCATCCACCATTTTTCCTCAGAAGAGTTTAACAAATTGGCTTCTAATCTATTCTAAATTAAGTGAAGTGATGTTGCCTTTGGCCACCATGTCTCTCCACTTGGCAAGGGAGCTAAGTGTTTGCTGAGTAAAGAGCTGTTCAAGCCTTTTAAATTTCCTTTTTAAAACTTTTTCATTCAACGAAAAAATTTTAATTTAATGAAAACCAAATACGATGAGAATTTCCCTATACATAGTAGAACAAAAGGAGAGAATGGTACATCAGCCTGGGAAACTATTACACAGAACTTGTTTTTCTCTTAAGTACATAATAAATTCAACATATAACTTTCAAAGCTGTCCTGCTTGTCTGTGATTCCTTCTGGTGTTTCTTTTCTCTTTGGGAGAAGCGGAACATTATTTTATCCCTTCTTTCCCTCCTACTTTCCTTCCCATTAAATGAGACAGAGACAGAGACAGAGAGACACAGAGAGAGGGAGAGAACGACCCTTGTAACAAAATCGCAATCGAGCAAAACCAATTCTTACATCAACTATGTTTTTTAGTTTCCTCATTGAGGAAGCTGATTTACATCAGTTGAACTTCTATATAAAATTAGCCTTGTCTGTGTTGACGTTACATCTCCTATCCACTACCTCTTCGTTATTACAAACTACTCAATTAATTAATTCAGAATTAGGTTGCTTCGGTTGTATTGCCATATCTTTTCCAAATTACTATTCTTTTTTCCAGCTATTTACTAATTTTTATCTTTAACAAGTTGATGATCTGACTGTACACGGATGATTTAGGAGTGACTCCCACATAAATCAGGCCTTTCCTATCTGATGAAATATATGGTCATTTCATTATGTGGGACATTATTTGGTGCTCAGCGCTAGAATGCAAAGCCTCCAAATTCTTTTTTCTAAGAAAGTATTTATGATGTAAAAGCGTGAGGCTTTTGTGTACTCTATCAGTCTTATGACCTCTTTCATTCCTTCTTCCTGACTCATTCCTTCCAATATATTTTTCACCATCCTCATTTATTCCCCACCTTTGCATCAATCATTGAACCTTAGAATGTATGCATCACTAATTATTAGTGTATTGAATTCTTCATAGAATTTCTTTACCTCTTTATCTTCTGTAACCTATATAAGAAGCTGTAATTATTTTTTTATAGTGGCCTTCTTTCAAATATTTATCAGGAGAGCCACAATACAAGATGAACAAATGTCCTACAAAATAGTGCTTTTGTTTACTTTGGGCCTGTGCTAATACCAACTCTATTAACTCTTTTGTTCCTCTGGGGAATAACTGTGAGCCATCTTTCCATTTAGCTGTTATTTCCTCCTTTCTTCTGGTTTCATTTACAGTGATTTAGAGTTATTTAGTCATTTTAGTAATGCCAAACTCCTCATGACCCCATTTGAGATTTTCTTGGCAAAGATATTATAAGGGTTTGTCATTTCTTTCTCTAGCTCATTTTATAGATGAGGAACTGAAGCTAACAGGGTTTTCAATGACTTGCCCAGAGTCACAGAGCTAGTGTCTGAGGCTAGATATGAACTCGGGTTTTCTTGACTCCAGGCCCAGTGCTCTATCCACTTCCCCCATCTAGCTGTCCCGATCTAAAGTGCCAACAATAAAATTAAAGTGAATCAATTAATCAATCCATAAACACTTATTAAGCACCTACTATGTGCCAGATACTATGCTAGGGAAATAAAGACAAAAGTGAAATTCTCCACCATTTAGTGGCTTACATCCTAATGAGGGAGATAGAATATATAGGTATATCTTAAAAAATAACTATATTTCCAGCAACTGGAAAAATCAAGAAAAATCTCATATAGAAGGTAGGAGAAGGGAACGAGCATTTATTAAATGTCTTAAGTGCTAGGCACTGCTATTATTATACACACTTTACAGCTGTGGAAACTGCGGGAGACAGTTCAATGCCTCGGTTCATTGGGGATCTTGAACTTAGTATTTAAGGAAACTGAGGATTCTAATAAGTGGAATCAGAACAGAGTATATTCTAGTCACAGGAGATAAGCCAGTGACGAAGATACAGAGATGGGAAATGGAGGACCCTGGATAAGAGACAGTAAGAAGGAGGCTAATTTGACTGAACCGTAGAGTACATAAATGAAAAGCAAAGGAGTAAGAACTAGAGTTAGAGCCTGTGGCATCTCTTTCCCTAGAGAAAGTCAAGTCACTCTGGTTAAGCCATGGTCATGCCCCCCAGATTCAGGGGAGTAGAGAGGGGATTTCTGAATGATCACCTTCACCTGAGAATCTTTCCAGAATGTTTCCGTAAAGTAAGGCAGGTCCTGTGCTAACTGAGAGAGGAGGTGGGAATAAAATGGGAGTTTGAGGATAGCTGGGAGGAGTGAGATTGGGAGTCAATTAGAGCTTAATAAAAGTATTGCATGAGAGACAGCATGGTACAATGGAAAGAGAATGGGATCCAGAGGCGTAAGCCTGCCTTTCTAATCCCACCTCTGATGTTTTCTTTGTTATCTTGGGCAGATACTCAACCTCTAGGAGCCCCAATTGAAGGGACTGGACGAGATCATCTCTAAGGTCCCATTCAGCTCTAAATCTCTGATCCTACACGCTGGGTGTTATGGAAGGAAAGAGACACAGTTGAGTTATTGGTCCTTTACCAATGGACGCTGAAACCTAGCAGTGGTAGGGTACAATGGTAAAAAGGTGGAAGGGGGTCACTGAGTGTTTATTCACTCTCCCCTCCCTCGCCCCTTACTACCTCATTCCATAAGACTATTTTACAGAGAGCTCACCCAAAGCCAGCATTCACATGGAGGACAGAAGAAACAACACAAGGACACTCTCGAGGTCTCTCTGAAGAAATCTGGTATTGCTTAGGAGACATGGGAGACACTGACTGGCACAGGACCATCCAGCATGACATGCCTACATCAGAGAAGATACTGTGTTCTATTTGCAAGCAGAATTGCAGTAGCTCAAAAGAAATGTGAGATGCACAAATTTAGAGATATCTCCATCTCATATGTTCACATGGGCTATGTGTGCCTGACCTCTGGTAAAGCTTTCTGAGCTCCTATTGGTCTGATCAGCCACTGTCGGATACACTAGATTGACCTCAACACAGTGATGTCATTTTGGTCCTCTTCAAGTATGAAGGACAATAACAATATAGGTTTCCCAAGACAAATATTCTCTTTCTACTCTGGAAAGCTGAAGTAAGTGAATCTAATTCTTTTTCTCTCTTCCCTCTTTCTGTCTCTTTTTCTCTCCTTTTTTCTCTCTATTTCTTTCCATGTTCCCCTCTTCATCCTCATAATCCTCCCTTTCCCTCTCCCTCCATCCCTCCTTCTCTCTCTCTCTTTCTCTCTCTGTCTCTCTGTCTCTCTCTCTCCCCTTCTTCCTCACTCCTCCTTCTTTCTCTCTCTTCTGAGACCCCCTCCAGAGATAGTACTCAAGCAAAATATCATAGTTTTAAGTCCTTTTTTCCTCTCCAAAGATCCTCAGAACAATAACCTCTTCCCAATTTCATTCCTGATTAGCAAATATTGGTATTTAACATATTATTAAAATTGCTGGCTTACATGATAAAAGCAGGATAATCAAACATTTAAGAAATAATTTTATGAGCTAAAAGGAAATAGGTGTTAGATTCCCTTAAAGGAATTCAAAGGGAGAA
Organism: Gracilinanus agilis; assembly: GCF_016433145.1. Taxonomy (NCBI): domain Eukaryota; kingdom Metazoa; phylum Chordata; class Mammalia; order Didelphimorphia; family Didelphidae; genus Gracilinanus; species Gracilinanus agilis. The sequence goes on from NC_058133.1 coordinate 475,562,322, forward strand.
GAAATAAAAAATAGCACTTTGAAATCTGCAGTAGGAGAGGGTAGGGTTCAGTGCAGAGCATTTATCTCAACAAGCCTCATGTCTATTAGGCCATTTGACCTTCCATGCCCCTAGAATCCTGACTCAAGGGGCAGCTAGGTGGTTTGGTGGATTGAGAGACAGACCTAGAGACAGGAGGTTCTAGGTTCAAATCTGGCCTCAGATACTTCCTAGCTGTATGACCCTAGGCAAGCCACTTAAACTCCATTGCCTCTTCTTATTGCTCTTCTGCCTTAGAACCAATACACAGATAGTGATTCTAAGACAAAAGGTAAGGGTTTAAAAAAAAAAAAAGGATCCTGGTGCTCAATTCTCCTGGCAGTTACCTCCACCTGTATTTCTACTCTTATGGCTTCCTTAGCTTCTCTTCTTCAGCTCCCCAGTGTTGTACTACTAGAGTTTCATCAGGAGTTGGGCTAGCTTCCCTTCTCATTAAATCAGGGAAACCTTTTACACTTCGTAGAGGAATAGCAATGAGACAGATTTTTTGCACTTAGTTTAACATCATACAACCTCATTGCCTTTGTTATCCAACCCCTATTTTCTATGATTACATTAACTGAGGAGTGTTATATGTGAAATAGATTGATCAGAAAGTATCCTGACAATTGAGGAGATGTTCATCAATTGGGGAATGGCTGAACAAATAAATTGTAGTACATGATTGTGATGGAATACTATTGTACCATAAGAAATGACGAGCAGGAGAATTTCAGAAAAACTTGGAAAGACTTACATGAACTGATGCAGAATGAAGTAAGCAGAAACAGAAAACTGTACATGGTAACAGTAATATTGTACACTGGTGAACTGTGAAAGTTCAGCAATACAATGATCCAAATAATTCTGAAGGACTTAAAAGAAAAAATGCTATCCACTTCCAGAGAAAGAACTGATGGAGTTTGAAGCAGATAAAAGCATACTATTTTTTTAAAACCCTTACCTTCTGTCTTAGAATCAATACTGTGTATTGGTTCCAAGGCAGAAGAGTGGTAAGGGCAAAGCAATGGGGGGGTCAAGTGACTTCCCCAGGGTCACACAGCTGGGAAGTGTCTGAGACCAGATTTGAACCCAGTATCTCCTGTCTCTAGGCCTGGCTCTCAATCCACTGATCCATCCAGCTGCCCCCAAAAGCACACTATTTTCACTTTATTTTCTTAGTGGATTTTTTGGGGGGGATTTGTGTCTTTTTCCATAACATGACTAATATGGAAATGTGCTTTATATGATATCACATGTATAACCTATATCAAAATGGTGGGGAGGGAGGGAAATTTTAGAAAACTAATGCTAAAAGTTGCTTTTATATGTAACTGAAAAATATTTTTAAAAAAATTTTTAAGTTTCTAAGACACATTGGTAAAAAAAAAGAAAAAGAAAAAAGTATCCTGACTAACCATTTCCACTACTCTTACCCAAGTAAAACATGAGATATCCTCTGAAAATCAACTGTAGTATTTTTGGCAAATGAATCCATATTCTCGGTTCTAAATGGAGCTGTAATGACTGGAAAAGTTTCTGCTCAGATTGTCCTTTCAAGTGCCTCCTCCCAGTATCTGATACTAACAAGTCTCAGTAAAGTCCATATGGCAGAGTTCTCAAACAATATAGAAGTTAACATTCTTTCATGCTAGCCCAGACCTATTTTACCTGATGGGCCTTGGAGTTATACTCTTTTAAATATATGGTTATACAATTTTTTAAAAATCCCTTACCTTCTACCTTAGAATTGATACTTAGCACAGTATAATTAGTATAATTAGTGTATAAGTATAGGTAATTAGTATCAATTCTAAGGCAGAAGAGTGGTAAGGACTAAGCAATTGGGGTAAGTGACTCACCCAAGGTCATACAACTAGGAAGTATCCAAGACTAGATTTGAACCCAGGTCCTCCCAACTCCAGACCTGTCATTCCTTTCCACTGAGCCACCTAGTTATCCATGGTCATACAGTTTTGTGTGTGTGTGTGTGTGTGTGTGTGTGTGTGTGTGTGTGTGTGTTTTTAAACCCTTAACTTCTGTGTATTAGTTCCTTGGTGGAAGAGTGGTAAGGGTAGGCAATGGGGGTCAAGTGACTTGCCCAGGGTCACACAGCTGGAAAGTGTCTGAGGCCGGATTTGAACCTAGGACCTCCCGTCTCTAGGCCTGGGTCTCAATCCACTGAGCTACCCAGCTGCCCCCTAAGTCATACAGTTTTAACAAATAGACACCACTGTAAAAAATTCTCATCAGATATCACCAATCTTGCTATTTGTTTGACTTGGTTTCTGCCAGACTTCCTTCCCACAAGCCTCCTTCAGGGTCAGGGTCCCATTCAAGGTAGAAAATGTAAACTTTTGTGACAGTTTGAGGTAACATCTGAAATTTCCTCAGCACTTAGAAAGGGTCTGAGAAGGCAGAAAGTCCCATCTACCTCTCCTTCCTCCATTCTAAGCTCTTTGGGCAGGAATCCAAAAGCTATCAACTTATGCATCAATAAACATTTACTAAGCACCTACCATGTGCCAAATTACTACTTTTGCTAGTGCTAAGCTACTAGGGATAAAAAATAAAAAAGGACAGTCTCTGTCCTCAAGGAACTTATAATCTAATGGGGGGAAACCGCAAACAAATAACCGTATGCTAAGAAAATTGTATGCAGAATAAATAAGAGATGATTAACAGAGGGAAGATAGTGGAATCAAGAGAAGCCAGGGAAGGCTTCCTACAGAGAAATTGTAGAAAATAAAAGGTTCTGTAAGACTGAAGAGCAACTGTCCCAATTTCCCAGAAAGGGAAAAGAATGGTGTGTGCAAACTTCAGGCTAATGAGATTGAAACTTTGATTTCTAGCAAAATTCTGTGACATATTCTCAGTGAGGTTAGTCAGTATCTTTTAAAAACACAGTCAAAAAAAGGAAGCAGTGATTGAAAGGTGCCAGCACCTTCCTCAAGAACTGGTCAAGCCAGATAATCTCATTTCTTTTTTTGACAGGGTTACTAGACTGGTAGATCAAGGGAATGCAATGGATATACTTTGTGTTGTTATTGTTCAGTCATTTCAGACATAATCGACTCTTTGTTACCCCATTTGGGGATTTTCTTGGTGAAGATACTAGAGTGGTTTGTTATTTCCTTCTCCAACTCATTTTACAGATGAGGAAACTAAGGTAAACAGGGTTAAGTGACTTGTCCAGTGTCTAAGCTCAGATTTGAACTCAGGAAAATGAGGCTCAGCAGTCTACTCACTGTAACACCTAGCTTCCCTTGAATATATTTCCCCTAAATTTAGAAAAACATTTGGCAAAGTCTCAAAAGCTTTTTATAGAGAAGATGGAGAGATAAAGACTAGAGAGTAGCATAGTTCTATGGAACTGGCCAAGTGGATCCAAAGGAACAACTTTAATGTCTCAATATTAACTTGGAAGTGAAGTGTTCCAGGCATCCATGCTGATTGATATTTTTTATCAAGACTTTGGACAAAAGCTCTTCTGAACCAGGCCCAAGAAAGGCCAGTCCAATGGCTCAAGCCTAAAAGTTAAGATATAAAAAGGCAGCTGTTATAGTGATGGTAGCTCAGTATCCAACTCTTTGTGACCCCATTCATGGGTTTTCTTGGCAAGACCTTGGAGGAATTTGCCATTTCCTTCTTCAGCTCATTTTCCAGATGAGGAAACTGAGGAAAACCTGGTTAAGTGACTTGCCCAGGGTCACACAACTAGTAAGTGTCTGAGGCCAGATTTGAGCTTAAGAAGATGAGTCTTCCTGACTTCAGGCTTTGCACTCTATCCATTCTGTCACCTAGTTAGCCTTGTGCCTTGCACAATAGGGCACTCTTGACAAATAAATGGGATTAAAAACAACTTTATCTTTTAGATAAAAAAAAAAACACAACATTTCTAAAAGGGATATAAAATCCTCCTCCCTTCAGAGTTACCAGGAAGACAGCCTATAAGCAGCTGGAGGTCAAATCATCTCTGATGAAATTTCTCCTTGGTGTAAGTCTTGACACTTCAATTAAAAAAGAAAACGGTACCTACTGCACCTTCTTTTAAGAACGAGCATAGTTCATCTGTTGCCAGAGCTACTGCCCATTACATAGGCTGCTGTGTGCCATAACAAAGGAGAAAGAAGAGCAAGGAAGCCAGAGGAGGGAAAGGAGGAAGAAGAAGTTCCAATGAGCAAAAACAATCCCTCCACCAGCCCCCAGCACCTTCCATTCACCACTCACACAAAATCTGCATAGCTTTTATGATACAAAGACAGAATTCATGGTTTTACAATTTATAAATGGCACAAATTTGGGAAGGACAGCCAACATACTTCCCGACAGTCATCAGAATGTGGGGCAAAATCTAATAGGATGAGATCAAATAAAGATAAATGCATTTTGACACTTGGATTTAGAAGGTTGACTTTACAGGCACAAGACAGAGGATACCCAGTTGATTCATCTGAAAAAGATCTGAAAGTTTCAGTGAACTGGAAGCTCAGAGGTGATCAACATTGTAGTATGGCAGCCCCAGACCACCCCCCAAAACCATCTTAAATGCAGCTAGGTGATGCAATGGAGAGAGCACTGGGTCTCAAGTCAGGAGGAACTAAGTTCATTGATATATTTTTTTATTTAGAATATTTTCCATGGTTACATAATTCGTGATTTTTCCAACCCCTCTTCCCTCCTCTCTCCCAGAGTTGACAAGCAGTTCCACTGAGTTATACATGTAGCATTGTTCAAAACCTATTTCCACGTTATTCATATTTGCAATAGAGTGATCATTTAACATCAAAACCCTAATCACATCCCCATCGAACTTCATGATCGATCCTATGTTTTTCTTCTGCATTTCTGTTCCCACAGTTCTTTCTCTGGACAAGGATAGTGTTCTTTCCCATAAAGGAACTAAGTTCAAATTTGAATTTCCCTGGGCAAGTTTAACCATCCTCTCAGTTTCCTCAGCTGGAGAATGAGAATAATAGCACCTACCTCCCAGGGTTGTTGTGATGATCAAAGAAATGATAGCTGTAGAGTGCTTAGCCACTATATGAATACTTATTCTCTTCCCTTCCTCTTTAAGACAGCATTAAGAGAAGAATAGTGTCTAGAATCAGGATGGTGGTCTGAGTGTTCTCTGCTCTAGTCGGATCCTATGGAGAGGATTCAATTGTGGGCACCACATTTTAGGAATCACATTTGATTAACTAGATAGCATACAGGAGCTGCTAGGTGGTGCCATAATGGATAGAGGACTGGATTTGATTGGAGTCAGAAAACCTCATCTTCCTGAGTTCATATCTGGCCTCAGGCACTAGCTGTGTGACCCTGGGCAAGTCATTTAACTCTGTTTGCCTCAGTTTCCTTATCTGTAAAATGAGCTAAAAAAGGAAATGGTCAACCACTCCAGTATCTTTGCTAGCAAAACCATAAATGGGATCACAAAGGGTCAGATATGATTAGAAATGTCTGAGCCACTATTTACAGGAAAGGGTGGCCAGAATGGTCAAAAGTCTTTGAGGTCACGTCATGCATTATCACTGAAGGATGAAGACTAGAGATGAAGAAACATGGTAGTTGCCTTCAAGTATTTGAAGGATTGTCATGTGGAAGGAGAGATTACTCACAGGATTATAGATGTAGAGCTAGAAGGAACCACAGGGAACAGCTAATCCAACCCTCTAATTTTATAGATGGGGAAACAAGGCCAGGCAGATTAAGCGACTTTGCCAAAGCCACGCAGAAAATAAACATCAAAGGCAAGATTTGGACCCAGGTTTTCTAACTCTAGGGACAATACTTTTTCCACTGTGCCATGCCTCCTTCTAGGGAGAAGAACTGGGAGCAATGGATATAAGAGACAGAGAAAATTTAGGGTCATTGAAAGAGAAAGATTCTCAATGGTTAGAGCTGGTCAAAAATGGTGTTCTTCACTAGAGGTATTCCAGGGAAGATGATCTTTACTTGGAAATGCTAAAGAGGGGATTCTTTCTTTGTTTTTCAAATTCTAAACTTAATCACATCAAATCAATGAACATCTCCATTATATAATAGAACAGAGAAAAGAACTGTACATGAAACTGTAAATCTATAGAGGGTTTTCTTAAATTTAGGTACAAGTTGAACTACATGACTTCTGACCTCTCAAATTTATGATTCCATTAACTCTCAATCCCTATGACATCCTATAGCACTGGTATATCTATTCTATGGCTCTATGGTTCTGGAGTAGAATTGGCAGAAAAAAATGGTAGAAATTAGCCAGGGTTAGGAGTGAGTGGGGTAAGAACCACAAAAGATAAAGGAGGCATTGTTTCACCATCCCAAAAGTCCTCCCTAATTCCCATTTCTTCCTGGACTTAACATTAAGAAACTCCATTAAGAATAGGATGGGAATAGGGTCAAATAGTGAGCCAGGCCTAGAGACAAGAGATCCTGGGTTCAAATCTTACTTCAGACACTTCCTAGCTGTGTGACCCTGGGAAAGTCACCTATCCCAGTTGTGTAGCCCTTATTACTCTTCTGCCTTAGAAGGGATACTTAGTATATCAATTCTAAGACAGAAGGTAAGGAGGGAAAGAAAGAAAGAAAGAAAGAAAGAAAGAAAG
>NC_058133.1:475569210-475768491 GCF_016433145.1 Gracilinanus agilis
AAGAAAGAAAGAAAGAAAGAAAGAAAGAAAGAAAGAAAGAAAGAAAGAAAGAAAGAAAGAAAGAAAGAGACTTGCCCAGATTTACACAGCTTTAAGAGTCTGAAGCCACATTTGAACTCAGATCTTCCTGACTCCAGGTCCAATATTCCATCCACTTCACCACAAGGCTCTCCCTACAAATATAGCTACCTTGAGATGCTAAACAAGATCCTAGGGTGTCAATGACTTGGCTTGTGACAGAATAAATGGTGGTATTTTTCTTACTCATCCTCTATCACCAATGAAGTTAAGTAGTGCCGGTTAACAGTGCAATTTCATTCGACCTATATGGTATGGCTACACTTAAGAGCACCAGAGACCTGGAAGAATAGATTTCTGCCAATTTTAGCACATATCTGAAGACAGTCAAGCAGGGGCATATTCTGCCAATGACTGTTTTCAAAGCACACTCACAGAAAGATTAAGAATCACGTAACATGGCTGTTGAAGTATTATGGACTAGCCTTAAGCCCAAAGGCTAAAATCTCCCCCTGACTAATACCAAAAAACCTAACATAATGCAATACAGAGCTGAAAGCAGTTGATTGATCAGCTGCCCAGCTCACGATTTAATGAGGTAATGGTAGATTAAAAAATTGGAAAACAAATCAAGAAGTCCTACGTCCATGGGGGAAGGAGTTTTCAATCAAATTAAAAGCCTGTAAAGTGGTGATTGGGAGCCCTAAAACTTTGATAGATGTCACAGTCATCCTGGCCAATAATGCATCACCCATACGACAAGATAATGGCAGGACAGGATCAACAGCAAGGTCCTGGAATGTAGCCAGTCTACTGGTACTATAGCAATGATAGTCATCCATTCATTCACTTGACAAATATTTACTGAGCAAAGCACCATGCTGAGTTCCGTGGGAGATTCAAAGATGAATAAGACATGGCCCCTGACCTGAAGGACATATTCAGAGAACCAAAAGGGTAGGGTAACCACAAGCAGGGCGGCCAAAACAAATGCTTCAGTGAAATAATACCTGGGACAACAGGAAAATAACAGCTTCAGAGACCAGCTTGGGCATGGATCAATCAGCAGTGGGGGTGGATCTTCTGGAATAAAGACTTTAAGCAAATCATAGTTCTCTGAGGGCCAAAAAGGTAAACTTCAGGCTTTCTGAAAATAGCTGCGCATTTGTTTCTATGGTCATACCTGTACACACAGGCATATGATCAATAGCATTCACATATATAGCATACAAATGATTCATGAAATTGTTCTTTTCCCTAGCCTAACATATAAATAATTAACTTTCCTAGTCTAAAGCCAGAAATGCACTTCTTAGTAATGAGTTCAATTATCATCTCAATGCAGATGACTCCTAGATCTGAAATGATGGGAACCTTGGAAGGAAATGACCACACCATTCTAGCATTTATGATAGAGCACAGAAAATCTGAGCATAGTCTTAGACATACCTCAGATCTTGGAAGATCTGATCAAAGGATTCAGAGGGAAATTAGATAAAATTTCATGAACTAAAATGCTTCAGGAAATGTCAGTCCTAGAGAGAGAGGAGTTGCTCAAGATTTAGATTTTTGAAGGCACAAAGGAAAACAGTTACAAGGAGGAAGAAAAATGGGATTTGTCTGAAAGAACAATATGGATGTAAAAGGAACTCACCAACCAATTTAGCTTTTACAGAAAGAAATGTACAGAAGATGAGAGTAAGGCAAGCTAAAAGAAGATGAATGTGGGAAGACGGCATGTTCCTGTAAAAATGTCAAGAATGTTAAGAGTTCAGAATGAGGCGAGGCCGTCAAGGGAGAAATAAGACCAACAAAAAAGGGTTTTTGTTTTTAATTTTTTTAATTACATGTAGAAGTAATTTTTAACAATTGTTATCTAACATTTTGTGATCCAGATTCTCTCTCTCCTCCCTCCCTGAGATGGCATAGTCTGATATTGGTAATACCAGTGCTGTCATGCAACACATATTTCCATATTCCTCCTGCCATAAAAAGAAGACAAATGCTGCACACAGAAAAAATTGAGAAAAGAAATAAAGTGAAAATGGTATGTTTCGATCTGCATTCAAATCCAACAGTTCCTTCTATGACTACAGATAGTATTTTTTATCATGTGTCCCTTGGGGTTATCTCAAAATATTAAACTGTTGATAACAGCTTAGTCCTTCACAGTTGATCATTGTACCATATTTCTGTTACTGTATATAGTGTTCTCCTTCTTACTTCACTTTTCATCAGTTCATATAAGTCTTCCCAGGTTTTTCTGAACTCATCTGGTTCATCATTCCTTATGGGCCAATAGTTTTCCATTGCATCCATATATCACAACTGGTTTAACATTCCCCAATTGATAGACATCCCCTCAGTTTCCAATTCTTTGCTACTATGAAGAGAGTTACTATAAATATTTTTGTACATATACATCCCTTTCCTTCTCCTTTGATCTCTATTGGATACAGACCTAGTACTACTGCTGTGTCAAAAGATAGGCAGTTTTATGGCCCTTTGGGCACGGTTCCAGATTGTTCTCCAGAATAGTTGAATCAGTTTGAAGTCTACCAACAGTGTATTAATGTTCCATGTTCCTCATATCTCCTCCAAAATTTATCATCTTCCTTTTTGGTCATATAGCCAATCTGATAAGTGTGAGGTAGTGAGTTGTCTTAATTTGCATTTTTCTAACATATAGTGATTTGGTGCATTTTTTCATATGATTATAGATTGTTTTAATTTCTTCATCTGAGAACTATCTATTCATATTCTTTGATCATTTATCAACTGGGGATGACATATTTTTATAAATTTGAGCCAGTTCTCTATAAACTTGAAAAAAGAGACCTTTGTCCAAGGCACTTGTTATGAAATTTTTTCCCGTTTTTTTGTTTCCCTTTGAATTTTGATTGCGTTGGTTTTGTTTATAAGAAACTTTTAAAACTTTTCTTACAATCAAAATCAAATTTTTTAAAATCAAAATTATCCATTTCATTTCTCATAAAAAATGCTCTCTGTGTCATTTGGTCATAAATTCTTCCCTTATCCACAAGTCTGATAGGTAAACTATCCCATGTTCTCCTAACTGGTTTCTGGTATTACCTTTTATTTCTAGATCAACTATCCATGTGGTATATGATATAAGATATTGGTCCATGCCTAATTTCTGTCATACTGTTTTCCAGTTTTCCCAGCAGTTTTTGTCAAATAGTGAGTTCTTCCCCCCAAAGCTTGGATCTTTGGGTTTATTGAACACTGGGTTACTATGGTTATTCGCTACTGTGTGTTGATCACCTCACCTATTCCACTGATCCACTAATCTATTTCTTAGCCAGTACCAGATTGTTTTTGTATTTAAAAGCTATATTGGGAGGAAAAAAAGACCAAAGAAGGTACAGGACCTTTGCTTGGGATGACAGTAACTGACAAGAGAAAAAGAGCTGCTTGTTTTTTTATTTCTCTGTAAAGGAGTCTGACCTTAAAACTGAAAATGATAGGGCAAAAATGACCAACAGGGAGTTGCTACACAACATAAGGGAGGAAATTGATTGTAAAAGACTGTCTAGCTGCTCTCAATGAATTCAAGTCACATGGACCAGATTTACTGCATCCTGAAAGGACTGACAGATGTACCTGCTGAGCCAGTGACAGAAATATCTGAAAGACCACAAAAACTGGATAGGTAACCTGAGATGAGAGAGAGGTAAACTGTGTCTCAATTTTGAAAAAAGGAAAGAGGACAAAGTAGGCAAACTATGAGTTGGAGATACTGACTTTGTTTCCTAAGGAAACTGTAGAACAAATAATTTAAGAGATGGATGGCAAACATCTAGAAAGGAAAACAATGACTAACAAGAAACATCAACGTCATGTCAGACTCGCCTCATTTTCTTTTTTTTACATGAATACTAAACTAATGAATGAAGGGAATGATGTAGGTATAATTTATCTAGATTTTAGCAAAGCTTATCTCATACTGTTCTTATAGAGACTATAGAGAGATATAAATTAGACAAACAAATAAGAAAATTTGTAGAACAACCCTCTAAGAGGAAATCCATTGCTCACTTCTCAAATTTAAAAGATAAAATTATTTATGGCCTGCTAAAAATGATACTCATCATCTTTCATGTATATTTCCTCTGTATATTGTCTTACTCCAGTAATTTGTTTGATGTATATATTTCTATTCCACCTGATCAAGTTCTACACCATTAATTTCCTCATAAGATTTGCATACCACTGAATGAGTTTCAGTTACAATAATATAGTCAATGCCTAGAACCAAACCCAAACCAACACCTCATCTCCTCTTATTATCTTTTTTTTTTAAACCCTTAACTTCTGTGTATTGGCTCCTAGGTGGAAGAGTGGCAAGGGTGGGCAATGGGGGTCAAGTGACTTGCCCAGGGTCACACAGCTGGGAAGTGTCTGAGGCCAGCTTTGAACCTAGGACCTCCCATCTCTAGGCCTGACTCTCAATCCACTGAGCTACCCAGCTACCCCCACCCCCTCCTCCCATCTCCTCTTATTATCAATGCATTTTTATATGTTCTCTAACCTTCTTGATCTCTATGGGCAAGTAAGTGGTGAAGTAAAGTGCCAGGCTTGGAATCTAGAAGTCTCATCTTCATGAGTTCAAGCCAGCCTCAGCTGTGTGATCCTGAACAAGTCACATAACCCTGTTTGCCTCAATTTCTCATCTGTAAAGTGAACTGGAGAAGAAAATGGAAAACCACTCTCCCCAAATCCTCTAAATCAGATCATGAAGAGTTGGACATGACTGAACAACAACAAACCTTCCTGAGTCAGATGCAGACACACTATTAGGTATTTTTCAAATTTTCCAGTTCTGGTTGATTGAAAAGTCAAGTACCTATTCTCAAAAGGCATAGTAATGTCAAAAACAACAGCAGTGTGGTTTTTGTGATCTAGAATTACTAGATTAAACAATAATACAATGGGATGATTCAGAACTAGTTAGATGGCTAGACTCAAAGAGTAATTGTTCAATGTCAACATAGGAGTTTCCCAGTGGAGAATTCCAGTCATCTATACTTGGATCTATACTATTTAACATTTTATCAGTGACTTGGATAAAAGGATATATGGCATGCTCATTAAATTTGCAAATGACACAAAGCTGAGAAGACCACCTGATATCTAGGAAGACAGTCCAAAAGTAAACTGGACTGAATTGAATAACATGAAATTCAATACTGAGCTTTGTAAGGTCATATACTTGGGTATAAAAATCAGTTTCACAAGAAAAAGATGGACAGTAGTTCTGAAAAATACCTGGGAATTTTAGTGAGCTGCAAACTCAATGTCAGTAGCCCTTAAAAACCAATGTGAGGGGGCAGCTGGGTAGCTCAGTGGATTGAGAGCCAGGCCTAGAGACAGGAGGTCCTAGGTTCAAATCCGGCCTCAGACACTTCCCAGCTGTGTGACCCTGGGCAAGTCACTTGACCCCCATTGCCTACCCTTACCACTCTTCCACCTATAAGTCAATACACAGAAGTTAAGGGTTTAAAATAAAAACAAACAAACAAACAAACAAACAAAAAACCAATGTGATCTTGGGATATACCAAGAAATAAGTTCATTAAGGAATATCCCAGGAATTGGGAGGTGATATTCTAACCTTGTATTTTGCCTTGATTGGTCATCCTTCAAAGAATAATGTTATGTTCTGAGCACGATCAAACCAGAAGGACATTGATAACCTGGAGAATATCCATAAGGCTACCAGGGTGGGAGAGGGCTTTGAGTCTGACATGAGGATTGCTTGAAAGAACAGAGGATGTTTTGACTAGAGAAAAGACTGGACTGAAGAGGAAAAGGAGAGCAGTTATGATAGCTGTTTTCAAGCATGTGAAGGAAGAACTAGACTTCTGACTCTAGAGGGCAGAACAAGAACCAAAGAATGGAAGCTGCTAAGAGGCAATTTAGGCTTGATTTCAAGAAATAAACTTTCTAACAATTAGAACTCTCCAAAAGTGATATGCCTTGATAGGTGGATGGTAGATTTTCCCTCCTTGAAGGTTTTTAAGCAGAGATTGGGCGGCCACTTGTTGGCTACACCATAAAGGGATTCTTTGTGTGTATGAGTTGGGATAGGTAGGTGCTAAAGTCCTTTACGATTTTCCAATTCTATCAGATTGTTGTTGTTGATCAGTTGTTTCAGTCATGTCTGACTCTTTGTGACCTCATTTGTGGTTTTCTTGGCAAAGATACTGGAGTGGTCTGTCATTTTCTTCTCTAGCTCATTTGACAGATGAGAAAACTGAGGCAAACAGAGTTAGGTGATTTGCCCAAGGCCACACAGCTAGTCTGAGACCAGATTTTAACTCAGGAAGATCAGTCTTCCTGACTGCAAACCATACACTCTAACCACTGTACCGCCTAGCTGCCCCCATCTATTAGACACAGCCTTAGTCTGAGCTCTGCTTCAGAACTGCCAATTATATTTCATACTGGATCTCCTATAATATCTCAAATTCAACAGAATTCATTATCCAATTTGCCCATAACTGTTAAAGGTACTACTATCCTGTTGGTAACCCTGGTTATAACTTCAGTCATCCTGGTTTCCTCCCTTTCCTTCACTTCCCCTCTTATCCAAACAGCTGTCAAATCTTGTCAATTAGATTTCATCCACAATTCTCACACCCATCTGCTTTTTGCTACTGCCCTAGCCACAACCCTAATTCTGGCCCTCATTACCTCTCCCCTAACTATTGCAATAGACTGCAATAGGTCTGCCTCTAGTCTCTCCCTTCTCTAATCAATCTCCTACCTGCCTTCCAAAGTGACATTCCTAAAACACTTCTGGCCTTTTCATTCCCTGACTTAACTAGTCTTGCTGTTCTTCACAGAGGACATTCCATTGCCTGTCTCCATGTTTTTGTGCCTAATGTTCCCTCATGTCAGAAATGCTCCTCTTCTCCCCCAATCACTCCTCTTAAAACCCCTGCTTTCTTCTAAAGTTCAGCTCAGAAACCACCTTCTATATGAAGTTCTTCCTGATATCCTCAGCTGCTGGTGTCACCTTCTAAGTTCCTGAAGGGATAAGGGATGTCTTTTGCCTCTTTTTGTATCCCTGCTTAGCACAATGCCTGGAACATAGATACCTTATTGATTGGTTGCGGGTGGGGGTGGGATATACATATCATTCCCCTGACAGAAGGTAAATTCTATAAAGGAAGGAACTAAATTTTGTCTTTGTATCCCCAGAGCCAGGAAACTGGAATCAGGAACACCTGAGCTCAAATCCAGCCTCAGACATTTACTCACCATGTGACTGTAGGCAAACCACTTAACTCTGTTTCAGTTTCCTCATCTGTCAAATGAGCAGGAGAAGGAAATGGCAAACCAACTCCAGTATCTTTACCCAGAAAGCCCCAAATGGGGTCATGAAGAGTTGGACCCAATTGAACAAGTTGTCAGAGCCTAGCACACAGCAGGGTAGGTGCTTAAATCCCTTTTGATACATATGCACATTAAAATGTCCTATCATAGGGGCAGCTGGGTAGCTCAGTGAAGTGAGAGTCAGGCCTAGAGACAGGAGGTCCTAGGTTCAAACCCGGCCTCAGCCACTTCCCAGCTGTGTGACCCTGGGCAAGTCACTTGACCCCCATTGCCCACCCTTACCAATCTTCCACCTATGAGACAATACACCGAAGTACAAGGGTTTAAAAAAAAATGTCCTATCATCACTTATTTGGATGAACATAGTCAACAATACATAGCCTGGCTCTTTTCTCCTTCATCTATACCAGTGATTCCCAAAGTGGGCGCCACTGCCCCCTGGTGGGTGCTGCAGAGATCCAGGGAAAGGTGATGGCCACAGGTGCATTTGGGGGCAGTGAATAACTGTAAGGGGGCAGTGATAGTATGTGACAGGGGATGCTAAGTAATATTTTTGCTGGAAAGGGGGCGGTAGACCAAAAAAATTTGGGAACCGCTGATCTATACTATCCTAGAAGAAGTTCTAGTTCAGTAGTTCTTAACCTGGAAATCTATGAACTTGGTTTTGTTTTGTTTTAGTATTTTGAAACTTTCAGTATACTTCCTTTTCCTTTTTATGCTATGTATTTTATACATTTAAAAATGTGATTCTGAGAAGGAATCCATACACTTCACCAGAATGCATATGGATCTGTGACACAAAAGAGGCCATGAATCCTCGTTCAAGGTGAATATATACCTAATCCTTTATTTCTTGGGTTTGTTTTTCCTAAGATAAGGTCCACAAACCTAACCTCAGTGCAGGGTAGTTCTCTGAAGGTTACTATTCAGGAAACCCTTGCCTGGCCATCTATAATGAAATTTATGGGCCTGTTAATATTTGAACATTTCTAAGTTTGAACTATGATTCTTCTCCCCCAATTCAAGACAACTTAAAATTATAGTCAATTAATTTCCCCTCTTCCTAGCTTCCATTCTGTGTAAATGGAATTAGCTCATCCTCATTCATTGTTAGACTCTAGCCATCAGAAATAATGTCATCCCACCCTACTTAGTGGGGAGGGGAAGATTAGTTACCCACACGTGACAATAAGTAACAAATCAAGAATAAGGGACTGCCCTTTGGCAGTCCAAAACAGCATTGAGGCTGCCATTTGTCCACTTGAAATTAGAGGTGGATGCAGGAAGTGATGGAAAATGCTATCTTTTAAATATGATGGTAACTTCCTGTGGAGGCAGTTGGGGCTTTGAACTTGGTGTTGAAGGGTTTCTGCTGAGACCTCAGGCAGCTTCTCTCTGAATTGTCACAAGGGTAAGTTAGGCTGACTCCCTTTCTCCTCCCTTGGCGTTTCTGGAGGCTCTAGCCTCAAGGAGGCCTCTCTTGCTTCTCTAATTGTAAAAGGCCTTGTTTAATTAACCTCTAAATTCTCATCCGGTCAGGACCTCTGGGCCAGAGTTTCTCTCTCTCAATTTCCCTATCTTCAACCTTCCTAATTGTAAATAAACTACCATAAAAGCCATGCTGACTTGGGTCTATTTTAATTATGGAATCAAGCTAATCCGATTTCTAGCGACCATACCTTAAATATCTAGTTTCACCTCTTACAATTCTTACCCATAGTCTCTATATGATTTAACTTAAGAGGCCTTGAAAGGCTCCCTTAACCACAGAGAACTCTCCAATAGCCTACTAAGATACTTGATTTTTCACACCTAAAATTGAATTATCTTATCTCTAAGATCTCTTCTAGCTCTAAAATTTTATGATTTTAAATAGTTCATTGGAGATGACTAGTATTCCCTGTTAAAAAAGCAATTATCCTTAGAAAAGATTAAACTATCAGCTTTGAACACCTTTGAGATGGTTATTTATCAGATAACTCTGTTAGGTAACTAAGTTCCCTTGGAAAAAGGAGTTTGCAAGGTCCAAAGAAAATAGAATGACAATATGATCTTGGACAAGTTATTTTCAACTCTTTGGTCCTCAAAAGAGGGCCTAAACTGTAAAATGGGACAGATGGACTAGATGCTCTCTAAAGTCTCTTTCAGCTCAAAATTCTATGGATAAGTAGACCATCATATCATCTGCAAAGAGTGATAGCTTAGTCTCCTCTTTGCCTATTTTGATTCCTTCAATTTCTTTTTCTTCTCTAATTGCTACTGCTAGTATTGCTAATACAATGTTAAATAATAGAGGTGATAATGGGCATCCTTGTTTCACTCCTGATCTTATTGGGAAGGCTTCTAATTTATCCCCATTGCATATGATGTTTATTGATGGTTTTAGGTATATACTGTTTATTCTTTTTAGGAAAGGTCCTTCTATTCCTATACTTTCCAGTGTTTTCAATAGGAATGGATGTTGTGTTTTGTCAAAGGCTTTTTCAGCATCTATTGAGATAATCATGTGATTTTTGTCAACTCTCATTTCAACTTAACAAATATTCATCAAAATATCTAAGTGCAGGGGGCAGCTGGGTAGCTCAGTGGATTGAGAGTCAGGCCTAGAGACAGAAGGTCCTAGGTTCAAATACGGCCTCAGACACTTCCCAGCTGTGTGACCCTGGGCAAGTCACTTGACCCCCATTGCCTACCCTTACCAATCTTCCACCTATAAGTCAATACACAGAAGTTAAGGGTTTAAAAAATTAAAAAAAAAAATATCTAAGTACATTTCCATAATTGACAAAGGGAATATTTAAAAAGGAGAAGCCACTGTTCCTGCCTCTTCTTTATTAGTAAGATAATTAAATTAAACGTTTACTAAGATCTATCATGTGTATTAAGAGTCTCTGGATCAATCATTGGCCCAGTTGCTATTCCTTTGGGCAGAGCACTGTGCGCCTTAGGCTCAGGAAAGGAAAGGAAGGAAGATAACAAGTACAATTATGCCAGGCCCTGGGCTGAGCACTTTTCAATGGTATCTCATTTAATCTTCATAACAAGCCTAGGAGGTGGGGGCTATCATTATCCTCATTTTCAGTTGAGGAAGCAGAGGCAGCAAAGGCTAAGTGACTTGCCCAAGATCCCACAGCTAGTATCTGAGGTCAAATTTGAACTCAGGTCTTCCTAACTCCAGGTCCAACATTCTATTCACTTTATCACCTAGTTCCCTAGTGAGGAGGCTCAGATTGGTAGATTGCTTGAGCTCTGGAGTTCTGAGAGGAAAAAAGGCTTAAGTTGATTGAGTATCTGCGTATGGATGGGCTCCTGGTTCCAGGGTGCCATCATGCTGCCTAAGAAAGGGTGAAGCAGTACAGGTTGGAAACGGAGCAGGGCAAAGCTTCCATACCTATCAGCAATGAAGTAGAGCCTCTGAGTGGCCAGCTGCACTTCCACTCAGGAGTGGGGGGTCCTAGTCTGCCCTCAAAAAAATTAGGTAAAATTGAAAGAGATCAATGGCTGAAGACATTTTGGGTAAATGGAACGGTGTTGTACAGGACATAACTGAGACAATAAATTTTAAGAGTTCAGTTTGGCAGGACTAAAGCACACAATGGACACAGGGAATGGTGACACCCCCTCACACACACACACTCCACCCACCGCAAGCTGGGCCCCTAATAAGCCTCCAGTCAAGCACATGTCTGGAGTACAAGGTGGGGATCGGTGAGAAAGGGTTGGATCATAGCAGAGGGCACAGGGATTTGAATGTCGTGCTAAAGACCCCAAATAGACAAATATTTAATTGCGGTAACACATTCCCATAAGGCTTTGTGTGTTTCAAAGCATCTTAACAGAAAGATTAGGTTTTAAGGCTAATCACAGGATTCAGAAGTGCCGGGGACATTAGAGGCCTCTGACTCCAACTCCCTCATTTTCCGGAGAAGAAACTCTGAGCCAGTCTGGAGGGGCGCAATGGAAGGAGTGGGGAGACACAAAGTAAAGATGAAGCAGAGAAACGGAGAAGGTCTGAGAATGGAGAGATACAAAGTATAGAGGAAGGTATCGAAGAGGAAGAGAGGGGAAGAAGGGAAAGGGAGAGGGAGAGGGAGAGGGAGAGGAGGGGGTCCCGGCCCTCAGGGAGCTTACAATTCGAAGTAAAACAAAGACCCCCTCCGCAACATCCCTCCCGACCTCCTCCCCACGCACACACAAGACAGGCGCCACACGAGGGCCCCAGACTTCAGCCCAGGTGCTGCAGCTGTCCCAAACTATCGCTCCCCAGCTGGGTGCCTCCCACCTAGGGCCGTCCACCTCCGGGGTTGTTTGGCCCAGCGGCCGCAGGTCGTTGGGCAGCCTCCGGCTGGGGGCCCGAGGTAGCACCAGCAGTACCTAAGGGGAGGCGGGGCCCCGAGATCTGTCCCGGCCAGCCTTAAAAAGGAAGTTGGAGCGGGTCCCACCGTTCTGGACAGGGTCGGGACGCCTCGGAGCATCGCCCTTTTCAGACCCTTCCGAAGGGGCCTGGCCATCTGGGCGGGCTTCCAGCCCACGCTCTCTCTGGCTCTGAAGACCCCGGCTTGAGGGTTCGGGTGTTCGGGCCGGGATCCCGTCCAAGCACCCGAGCTCTTCACAGGAGAGAACAACCCAGCTGGGACCGGCTGGCTAGAGCTGCAGAGAAGGGATCTGGAGAGGCGGGACCCCACGCGAGAGGGACGGACGGACGGGCAGGGGGGAGGAGCGAGGGAGGGGCCCTGGCCGGGGGCGGAGCCGGGGCTGGAGGCGCCAGTGACCGGGGAGCCCGGCTCAGGGGCCGAGCCGGGGCGGCCGGAGAGGAGCGGAGCGGATTCCGGGCGGGGAGCCCCCGAGCGGAGGGGCCTCGAAGCTGCGCGCAGGTACGACCCCCGCTGCCCCAGGCCCGCTCTCCCGGGAGTCCCGTTAGATCGCTTTCCTAGCGTGCCCCGCAGCCGCCCCGCCCCCGAGCCTGGCTCCGGAGTTTCAGCGCTCGGCATCTAACTTTTTCGGGGGACCCCCCACCTCCACGGGGCAGAGGGACCCAACTCTTCTCCCCTTCCCCATCCGTAGTCAGATTCAGCCCCCACCCCTACCCGGCCTCCAGCCCTTTCGCCATCGTAACACAAACGGCGCCCCGTCTCTCCATCCTCACTCCAGGCAGGGCCAGTACTGTTCCCCCAACTCCTGGCTTAGCACTCGTTCCTGGCTCTGAGGAACTAATGCGGGGATGCAGGTGGCTGGCAAGCTTTGATCTTGGCCAGACCCCCAAGGGTGGGAGACCAGGGTGGCATCCTGGGTGACAGCTCAGACTTCAGTGTGAAGGAAGAAGGGAGCAAAAGAGGAAGGGCATTCAAGGTATTCAAGAAAACTGAGCATTAACGCGCAGGCATCCATCAACATTTTCCATCCCAACATCCCCAAAAGCCGGAGAAGGAAATAAAGGGTGAAAAGGTTTCGTCCCTCTCCAAATTTCTGGCTTGCTCTTTGATCTCCACCAGCCTGGGGAGGGGGTGTGGCCACGGAGAGTTCAGGTCACTCGGGGATGGCCAGATAGCAATGTCCATTCTGTAATCAGGGAAACTATTTCTGACCTCTGCCAAGCCCCAGGTTGGGCTGATAGGTACCAAGTGACTGGGTCAGCCAGGCCTGAGGAGAATAAAGAATGTTTGACAGGAGCACAGACCGCCTCTATATCTGTCTCTGGCTCTCCCAGCAAGGGAGGGGGGTATCGGCCCCCTGCCCAGCTGTGTTGGGGAGGGTGGGGCCGGGGACTTTTCCAGAGAGGGAGCCAGGCCTGGCCCAGGCCCCGGGAGCTCACGTCACCCCCACCCCCTTGGCCCCCACTTCTCTAGGGAACAGCCAGAGCCAAATCGAGC
This sequence comes from Gracilinanus agilis, assembly GCF_016433145.1. Lineage (NCBI taxonomy): Eukaryota > Metazoa > Chordata > Mammalia > Didelphimorphia > Didelphidae > Gracilinanus > Gracilinanus agilis. The sequence goes on from NC_058133.1 coordinate 475,582,461, forward strand.
TAGGAATGGGATTATGTGTACCAAGTAGAGACCTGGGGAGTCATAAGCATAGACCTGGGGTGGCAGGGAAAGAGACACAAAGAAATCTGGGGAAAGAGAGTAAAATCGGAAGCAGACCATTTCTCCTTCAACTGCAAGGGTTCTCCTCTTTTTTCTACCTCAAGGTAAGGGCTCTTATCTCTTCCCAAATGGAGGAAAGGGCTAGAAGCAGAGAAATGGGCAATTATGTAAAGTATGAGACCTCTCAACCACTCTGCCTGGAACCCTAGCATGGCCCCCTGCCCCATAGGCGTTGTTGCTGACCTCAGCAGGGCCAACCCAACCCCTGGGGAAAGGAGGAAGGGGCTGCCAGGCCTCAGGCAGAGGTGACCCCAGCCAGTTCTTGTCTAACCAGTCATTTTCCCTCCTCCACATTTTCAAGTCAATGGGTAATTTCAGGGAGGAACAGTGGGGATGAGCACAGACCCTTTTTATGCACCCTCCTTCCAAAATCGTTCTCTTTCATTCTTTCCCTAACCCCACGGTTGGCCCATCTCCGTTTTGGTCCCTTGGACTCCTCTCCCGGGTGCTTCTTAGCTCCAACAGAAACAATTTTTTTTTCCTGGAAAGCAGAACTGAGAACAGGGGTGGGGGCCCAGGGCTCAGAGCCTAGGCAGAGGAGGGAGGTATGGAACAAGAAAGAAAAGTAGCAAACCTCAGGCTCCACCAGGGCTAGGACTAGAAGCACTTGTTGGTCCAAAATGAGTCTCAAGACTAGCTTTTAGGTAGAACTTCCTGATTTTCCAAAAAGGGAGAGCCAGAGGCTCTTTGACCCCTGAGAGTTCTTATTGCAGCACCTAGCACATTATCATGGATGGACAAATTGATGAGTGACTGGGCATAGACAAGGGGCTCCTCCAGACTGACAGGGCTGGCAGCTCATACCCAGCTGGAAAAATAAGCCACTGCCCTTTTCCTCCCCACAACTTCAACCTTCAGCCAGCTTCATTGGTTTGAGATTTGAACTGGAGGCAAGAAAAAGATGAGGGCTTTCTTATCTTTGGATCTCTAGGCCAAAGGGAAAACAGAACCAAAGGATATGAAAGTGAGAGAACCCCTGAGAGGAGAGAACCCCAGTGTCCTGTACCCTCTCTTGGTACCTACTAAGGTGGGTATATAGAGTGTGGCCGGGAAGTAAAAGGAATCTTAATGGACAGAGCTTGGTACTTGAGCTGGGATAGAAATACCAGAAACTAGGGATTAGGAAAGGGAGATTAATCAGGATATTGAGGTATTTGGTAGGGGGTAGTGGGTCGAGGGTAAAAGGAATGACTGGGAAAACCAGGACATTGAGGGTAAAGTCCTCCAACCCTCAGCTACACCAAAGGACAAAAAAAGACCTGATCTCTCAAAATAGGGACAGAGGAGAGGAGTGTGTCATGTTATATCCTAACTTCAAACATTTTTATTGAGGGGACATAAGTCAAAGGTCACCTTTTTTTCCTGCCTTTCTTTCAGGTCTTTCTTCAAATCCAAAACTTTCCAGGTTTCTGAGTGGTGTTTATCTCCAGCCTCAGAGGACTGGGGAGAGATTAAGAGGGACAATGGAGAAATGGGCAAGCAGGTAAGAGGGGGAAATGGGAGGGGATAGTAGGATCTATTCCTGGGAGGTACAGGAGAAGAAGTCAGAAAGATGGAAGGGACAGAAGAATGGGTGAGTAGCCCTTCTATTTTCTGGGAAGCTTGGAGACCAGCTAGAAGGGGCCAGGCTTTGTGCAGGCTGTCCCCAAAAGTCTTAGTGTAGCTTTAATCTTTCATAAAGCCTAAGCTTTGATAGATATTAAAACTGCACTAAGACTTTGGGGACAGCCTGTATAAGGAAGTTTATGACCTCAATCCTAGCTACTGACTGATTATCTCCTCTGCCTCTGGCTCCTCAGACTAACACTGCCTCTTTTGCTGCTCCTGCTTCTTCTTCAACTGGGCCATGACCAGAAGGTTAGTAAAGGGGTTGGAGATTTTTGCCTGCTACCCAACCTTTCTGAAACCGTCTCCCCATTAATTTCCGAGAGCCTTTTGCTTATCCCATATTTCTTTCCTTCCTTATCTCATCCGCCAGACCCTTCCCTATTTGATGCCCCAGCCTGCTCTGCCCCCACCCTCATGTATGCCACACCAGTCCCTCCTTGATCTATCTCTTTTTCTCCCAAATAGGTGACCCGTCGCCACTCACGACAAATACGTCCTGAAGAAAGTAAAATCCCTGAGGCGGTCTGGGGTTCCTGGGGTCCATGGGCCCCATGTTCCCAGCCCTGTGGGCTTGGAATACAACGCCGGAGCAGAATCTGCCAATCATCTACATCTTTACAAACTGGGTTGCCTCTACCAGCCAGGCCACCTCGACATCCAGAGCCCGTGCCTGCTCGATCCCGAAACCTCAGACCCCAGCCCCCTAGAGAGACCCTCCCCCTTTATAAGCCAGAGCCCAGGGGAAGGACTGGACCTCGGGGAGGAATCCCATCCCAAGCAGGACAAGATGAGACTCAGGAGACCTCAACTGCAAGGAGGTAAGGGAAAATGAGGCTGAGTTTAGAGGTATACCACAGCAGGCAGATGGATCTGGAATGGAATGGGTGAGCCTTAGAGCATATGGAATCTAGCAGACAGGAACTAGGAAATGGGGTCGATTAAAAGAGTGGGGAATAGAAGAGGACAATTCAAAATGTTAGTTATATGGGGGAAGCAATCAGAACTATAACTCTATAACCATACCAACTTCCTAGGTCACGAGTTCGAGATCCCATCAAGCCAGGAATGTTTGGCTATGGGAGAATTCCTTTTGCTCTGCCCCTACATCGAAACCGGCGGCACCCACACGAACTGCCCAAAATGGAATTCCCCAGTGATGAGGCTTCTCAGACTCTATTTCCAGAGGCAGAGCCTCTCCAAGATTCTAAAATAAAGGCTTTCCACACTCTCACTGTTGAGACAGAAAAACCTGTTAACACTCAGCTCCCCCTAACCCAGATCCCTTCCACAGTCCTGCCTCCCCGGGAAGACTTTTATAGCCCCCAGAATTCTGGGACAGAAGTGCCCTCTAATACTAAGCCTCTGGGGACACAGACACCCCCAAAGACAACCAACTTCAAAACAAAGTCTACGCCCACCCCATCCCCCAGAACAAGTAATTCCCTTAATCAGGTCCACCCACAGAGATCACATCATTCCCAACCAGTGGGACCAGAATGGAGAAGATCCCCTCCTCCTTCCTCCTCTGCCCCCCGGGGCCAGGGCCGAGGTCATCAAAGAAGGAGAGAGCAGTGGGCACCCAGGAATCCCCATCAACAAGTCGTCGAAGCTCCCCCTCACCATTCAGATAGTTGGCTGCCCTTACATAGCCCCGGCCCCCACTCGGGTCCCCTCTGGAGCCTTTTTGCTCCCAGTGCTTCTGCCTTGAACTGTACTGGAGAGAATGAGCAATTAAGAGCCTGCATTCAGAAGGTGAGCCCTGTCTTGATCCTAGTACCTAAGCCTCCAGATGCCTTCCTGCTTTGTTCACATAGAAACAGGAGCCATGCTCCAATAATTTGGAGAAAACTGCCCTGGCAACAGACAAGAGATGTGATTGATGTCAGAGGTCCTAATTTATCTACTCTACTATTGGGGGTGGAAAATCCTAGTGTCTGAGCCCTAGTTCCCTCCTTTAAATGCCTTAGTTTTCTTAGCCCTCTCCCAGGGTTGTTATATCCTGGATCTTTGTCAGGAGATCCAAAGGCACACTCTCCCAAATTTCTGATTCCTTCTTTCCTCCCACAGATCTCCCCTCTATCCCAAGCCCTGACTGCTGCTCCCCTCATATTGTTTTTTTTCTTAGCCCTGACAGTTCTGTGTTTCCCCCAACCTCAGCCATGTCCCCCTGAACAACCGGATCCAAGGGCCCTACAGTGTGCAGCCTTTGATCCTCAGGAATTTATGGGCCGACTCTACCAGTGGGAGCCCTTCACAGAGGGTGAGGACTGAACCCCAGGACCCCAAGATTGGGCAGGCCAGACATTTTCCCCTTCCTACCCCTGAAAATCTTTGGCTAATGCATATTTTCCTAAATTTATCTCCCGCCTCGTTTATCCCTTCTTTAGTTTCTCTCTTTCCAGGCTAGGTTAAAGGAATATATGCCCATGTGGGAGAGTCCCCTTCCCTACAGGACAGAGAAAGGGGATACCCTTTCCGTGAATTCCTCAATTTCCGCCTTTCCCTCCCCATCAGGCAGTCTGCACTGTTTACATAGCCTGAGTGGCTGGGGGAATGTGGGGGCAGGACGGGAGGGGGGTATATATAGATGGCTCTTTGTGCTTCTGAGGTCCCTGCCAGGACCTAGGAGGGAGGGAGGGAGGGAGAGAGGAAGAGAGGGAGGGGAGAGTATGTGTGTATGTTTTAGGGGAAGCTAGGGCTGGCTGTATGACGCGGAATCTTCTAGAAAAAGAAAAAGCAACCAGAAAGTGCCAGAGCCAGGGTGCACAGTGGAGTCATACTGAGGGGAAATATTCCCCCCAAACTCAACAGTTTCACTGTCCCCTCTGGCTAGGTCAGCTATGTCCAGAGGTAGAGCAGTTGTAACCTGAGAGAACGGGCATGGCAAGAGGAATCTCAACAGGTCAGGGCTTGCTTTGTAGACCCCAACTGACATCAGATGACCTCAGTTGCCCTCAACATTTCATTTGAATGTTTCTAAAGAGTCCAAATTCATTTCTAGGCTTATTTGACCTTAAGTAAAGCCAAGTACTCAGGATATGACCTCAAATGACCGTGATTAATCTCAGGTGACCGCTCCTTTCCAAAGCTCCTTTATTGGTCCCACTGGCCTAATTCCTTGACAAACTTTAAATGATTCTCCAAAATTCAGAACTGCTTTCTTCTTAGCTAGTTTCTTTGATCCTTACTGACTTAGGAATAACCTCCATAGATTCTTAGCTAATTTAGGCAAATCCCTTGTTGACTCCATAATGAGTCTATCTGATATGTCTCCCGGAGTGATAGTTCCCTTCTTCTTACCTCCCAGTCCAGGGTTCTCAACGATGTGAGCTGAACTGCCGACCTCGTGGCTTCCGATTCTATGTCCGACACACAGAGAAGGTCCAAGATGGCACTCCCTGTCAGTCTGGAGCCCCAGACATCTGTGTGGCTGGACGATGCTTGGTGAGGATCTGATAGCCAAGGGCCGGGGTGGGGAGGGGGGAGAAGAAGCAAGGTTTGAGGACAGCCAGTGGTCCTAACCAACACCAAATATACACACTCACTGACACAGTCAAGTCTGAGATTGCATGGAGGATGGATATGGGTAGACATAGAGAAAGGAGAACTCTAAAGAGAAGGGTTTCATTTTCATGGGAGACCAAAGGAGATACCCAAAACTTGAGTTCTCATAACTACTCTGGAGAAGACAGGAATGAAGAGTTTTGGGTCTCAGTGGGATTCAGCTGGTAGGAATATGTGTGTGTGTATGTGGTGGGAGGGGGGTATCCCCTAAGCTTCACCTTTGTATATCCTTCCCTTCTCAGAGCCCTGGCTGTGATGGCATCCTTGGCTCTGGCAGACGCCCAGATGGTTGCGGTGTCTGTGGGGGAGATAATTCCACTTGCCACTTTGTTTTGGGGAACTTCACAGACCGAGGGGGCCTTCTGGGCTATCATAAGATCCTGCTAATCCCAGCTGGGGCTTCTCAGTTACAAATTGCTCAGCTTCGACCCAGCTCCAACTACCTTGGTGAGAATTTCTCCACACATACACCCCTCTCACCCCCATCCGCATTGTCCATACTTCTCTAAAGTGCTTGCCTTGTTCCTCTCTACGTGCCCATTTCTTCATCAGAGAAGAAGCAGTTGGGGAAGGGGAACCAGGGTTTGACCTCAAAGAGTCAGAGTGGAAATAATTTTGGGGAAATTGAAATGAGAGAGGAATACGATGACCTCCCTTCTTTCCCTCTCCCACAGCGCTTCGTGGTCCTGGGGGCAAGTCCATCATTAATGGTAACTGGGCTGTTGACCCGCCTGGGACCTATACTGCTGGAGGCACTGTCTTCCAGTATATTCGGCCTCCCAGGGAGGAAGGGAGAGGAGAGAGTCTGACAGCTGAGGGGCCCACGACACAGCCTGTGGATGTCTATGTAAGTTGGGAGTAAAAGAGGTTGATGACAGCAAGAGAAGCAACCAGGCTAAGGCCAGCAGAAAAGGGTTTTGTGTATGTGTTTGTCTAGGGAGAAATTTAAAGCTTTGTCTCTCTAATCCCCTCCTCTCCTCCAGAAACAGTTACCTTCTCTTTTCTTCCCCACAGATGATCTTTCAAGAAGAAAACCCTGGTGTCTCCTACCAATACCTCATCTCTTCACCTTCTCCAAACCTTGGAGACCCTACCCTAGCCCCTCTAGTTCCCCAACACCAGTCTGTTGAGGGGGTGAAGCCCTATGGGGAAGAGAGAAATAGGTGGGGGAGGAGGCAGAGAGGAGAGATTTTAGGACCAGATCATCATGTGCCTACTCAGTCCCCCCCAGAGGATCTAAAACTGGAGCCCCCACCACCTCCTCGATTAGCTCGGACCCCAGGAACTCTGCAGCGTCAGGTCCGGATTCCCCCTCTGCCTGCTCCTCCCCACCCCAGACCTCCCCTGGCATCCTTAACTGGATATTGGAAACGAATGGGATATTCAGAGTGCTCAGCATCCTGTGGAAAAGGTGAACCCTCCATCCCACAATCCAACCCTCAACTCTTGACTCCTCGACCCTAGAACTACTTGGCTTAACCAACCCTATTCCCAATCTAGGTCTTCAACTCACTCTGTTCTAACGCTCACTTTTTTTTTAAACCCCTTTACCTTCTGTCTTAGAATCATATTAAGTATCAATTCCAAAGCATAAAAGCAATAAGGGCAAAGCAGTTAGAGTTAGGTGACTTGTCCAGAGTCACACAGCTAGAAAAATTTTGACCCCAGGACCTCTCAACTCCAGGCCTGGCTCTCTCCCCACCAAGCTACCTAGCTGCCCCTGACACTCTTTTAAATTCACTGAATTAGACCCTGTTATAGCCCTGAAACCCAAACCATAGGAGCCCAGCAAAACTTTTCTTCTTTAGCGTGTCAGGCCAGAAGGGTCAGTCGGCTGCTCTCCTTTCCTCATCCCTTCTTTAGGTGTCTGGCGCCCAGTTTTCCATTGTGTGTCCCGTGATTCTGGAGAGGAAATGGAGGAGCAAAACTGTGTCCTAGGTTCCAGGCCACCTACCCCACCAGAGCCTTGTCATGGCCCTCCGTGCCCCCCTTAGTGAGTATGGTCCACGCAGCTCCCAGGGCACCTACTACAATATCTTCTGACCTCCTCTGGACTCTTCATGGGTCAGAGGCCCCCAAGGCAGAAAGAGAAGAGATCAGGACTCTTGGTGCTACATAGAGAGGGAAGAAGAAACTGAAGAACCGAGGCCCCTATCTTCTCCACCTGATATTAAGGCTCCAAATTCCTGCCATGTCTTGGAGTTAGACTCCCTCATCCTCCAACATCTCCTGTTCCACCTGTGTTTGATTCCACCCTGCACCCCCCCCCCCCCCCCGTGTCTTTGCCATTCCTGTCCCACCCCTATCCTCCCATATCCATGTCTCTAGCTGGGAGGCAGGTGAATGGACGTCCTGTAGCCGCTCGTGTGGCCCAGGCACCCAGCACCGCCAGCTCCGATGTCGGCAAGAATTTGGGGGGGGCGGTTCCTCGGTGCCCCTGGAGCGATGCAGTCACCTCCCTCGGCCCAATGTCACCCAGACGTGCCAGCTGAGACTCTGCGGCCACTGGGAAGTACGCTCTGCCTGGAGCCAGGTGAGCGGTAGGGATGAGGGAAGAGGGAAGCCAGAAGAGCTGGAGGACCGGTGGGGAAGTCTTGCCTCAAGAAGCATCTGTCTTCATGGATGATTTTCTCCATCCGTCCCAGTGCTCCGTTCGATGTGGTCGAGGCCAGAGGAGTCGGCAAGTGAGATGCGTGGGTAACCATGGTGATGAAGTAAGTGAACGGGAATGCACCTCTGGGCCTCCGAGACCCCCCAGCAAAGAGGCTTGTAATATGGGGCCCTGTACCATCGCCTGGTTCCACAGCGAATGGAGCTCCAAGGTAGAAACCTTAATCCCGAGAGCCCCCCCCAAATCCTCGACAGCCCCAATTGCTCTAAATCCAAGATGTTTCCAGATCTTTTCAGCTTTTCTGTCTAAACCCAGGTCCCCCAGAAGAACCCTGAGCCCCTAGATTCCTTGGTAGTTTTTATTCAGTGTGGCCCCTTTAAACCCAAAGCCATCAGAGATTCCATAACCTGTCCAAAATCAAACCTTACTCTCCATTCTGCTATCCCATCCCTCCTCACAGGACCTTGCCTTGCTTCCCAACAGTGCTCAGCCGAGTGCGGGACAGGAATCCAGAGGCGCTCTGTGATCTGCTTGGGGAGCGGAGAGTCCCAGGGGACTGCCGAAGAAGGGGAAGGGCTGGGGGGCAAAGGAAGAGGCTGCCCCACAGGGAGCCGCCCCCCTGATATGCGGGCCTGCAGCTTGGGGCCCTGCGAGGCAACCTGGCATTGGTATACAGGGCCATGGGGTGAGGTGAGTTGGGAAGACTGAGGAATCGGGCAGCCTGAGGCTGAATGGGAGAAGTGAATAAAAGATTCCCAGGGGTGTTCCTGGAGTTAAAGGTATGTTCTCTTCTTTTCGGGGTCCTAGTGTTCTGCAGAGTGTGGCTCTGGGACACAGCGCAGAGATGTGATCTGTGTGACCAAACTGGGAACCGAATTCAATGTTACTTCTCCTAGTAACTGCACTCATCTGCCCAGACCTCCTACCCTGCAGCCTTGCAAGGGGGATGGCTGCCAAGATCAATGGTTTTCCACTCCCTGGAGTACTGTGAGTGGTCCTACCTCTTCCTCAACCCCCATCAGCCCTGCCCTGTCTCTACCACTGTGTCCACTGACCCTTATTCTCTTATGAAGAAGCAACAACCCCACTTCCACTCTTGTCACCTCTTTGGCTCTCTGGGAAGTCCCCAGCTCCTCTGACCCCCGAGATCTTCACTCTACCTTCAATTGCAGTTTCTTCTCCTCTTTCAGGAGAGAAAGAGCAAGTCTCCTTCCTCCAGACTTTCCCTTCAGAGTATTTCCAGGGTTCTTTCTATCTTCCTCCTTAGGAAGATGGATGAGGAGCTCTGGGGTGATGGAATTGTAGGGGGAAGGGTCTAATGATTCTCTCTCTCTCTGCCACATGCCTTGTTCCAGTGCTCAAAGACTTGTCTGGGGGGTGTCCAAATGAGGGAGGTCCAGTGTCTGAGCGCCAACCAGACTCTCAGCACGAGATGCCCTCCTAACCTTCGGCCTTCCAGGAAAAGACCATGTAACAGTCAGCCATGTACTCAGCACCCCGGTAAGCCCCAATGGGTGGGGGATGGACAAGGGGAGGAAGGGGAGAGAGTAAGAATAAGAAAAGGGAAAGCAACAAAGTGAACAAATGCTGAGGAGCAGACAGCATCCCAGTGACCTCCTCACACCCACTACCTATCCCTCTTGTTCCCCAGATGACCATTGCCAAGACAACTCCCCACACTGCCCCCTCGTGGTCCAGGCTCGCCTCTGTGTCTACCCCTACTACACAGCCACCTGCTGCCGTTCCTGCGCCCATATCCAGGACAGGGCACCCCCAGAACCTGCCTGAGATGGAGCCAAAGTGCCCCTTACAGTTATCCCCCCAGCATCAGCTGCCCTGTGGACTCCTTCCCCTTCCTGCCCTTGACCTGCCTCGTGGGACTCTGGGAGAAATACCAGCACCTTCTATATTTATCCTGGGAGGAGTCTGGGGCACAAAGGGTGCCAGATTGTGGGGAGATGGCTGGGTCAGCGTGTGAGGGTCTGTGTGTGTATATGTGTCCTTCCACGGGTCTGTACCCCGGGTGCTAGTGCTGATGAGACCACGACTTCCTCCCCAGGGCCCGGGCCAGGAATGGGACACAAAGTGCTTTCTTCCCTGAATCTCCTCCAAGACATCAGGCATTCTGGCCCTCTGAATGTGCCCCAACCACCCTTGCCTTACCACCACACCACATTTCCCATGCCCCGAATCACCCCTTCAGGCCTCTCTCTTCCCCAGGCACCCCTACTGTACCCCTCTGTACCCTCCACCTCTCTGGGAGACGAGGAGTCTCCTGGTGCTCCTTTCCCCCACCCACCGGAGAAGGGACCAGTGTAGCCAGGGTTATAGAGACATGGAAGAGGGAAGGGAGTTCTTCGCCTTAGGATGCCCCAGCCCCTGGGCCTCCCCCCCCACCCTAGGATGGTTCCCACCCCAGAACTAATTTATTTTTTATTAAAGACGACTGTGATAAATAAGAAACAGGCTCCTCATTGTCCTCAGGGGAACCCAATCATCCGGGGCTCCCAGCCAGCGTGAAGTCAGGGTGGAGGGTGGGGACGGGAACAGCTGGCTGCATAGAGTCTAAGGCTGGGTAGCCAGTAGGGAAAGTCCCCCTACCTGAGGGGTGACAGATACGGTGCCCACAGCCGGCACCCGCACGTTGGGAACAGAAGCAAGCCTCGGGCGCTGCAGAACTGCATTTGACCACTAGAGGTCGCCGCTTCTTCCAATTCTAACATTGGAAGCTGGGGTTCCCGCAGGCCTGGCTTGGAGGCTTTTCCTGTGGGGCATTTTTAGAACAATCCACCCTTTCAGTGTCCCGATTCCGTCCCTCCCCGCCACTCCTCCGTCCGAGGCTCGGTAACTTTCCTGAAACCTACGAAACCCCAGAAGGGGAGCCGGACCGGGCCGGGCCGGCGGAGGGCTCGCTGCCCGCGGAGCGGGGCTTTCCTGAACTAGGATTGGGTGGAGAGAGGGCATGCTGTGGCTGGAGGGGACCGGGGGAGGGACCGGAGGAGGGGCCACTTACTGTACTGGATGTCCTGCCAAAGGCACATTCCTCCGAGCTGTCTCACAACCCTCTCCTCCCCCTTCCTGCTCTCAAGGTAAATAGTTTGGGGGATGGGGAGAGCCTGGTTCGATCCTGGTGCACCCCCCCCCGCCCCGCTGTGAACCCTGCTGTTTGGGACCTCTGCGGGGCTGCTGGGGGCTGGCAGTGCCGGGCCAATGATGCCCCCCTTCGCCAGCCGGGGCACGGAGAGAATCTTTGCTCCGGCCGTCCACATCCATCCGCCCTACAAACAGTGCAGGGAGTGCCTCTACGTTCTACGCGGCGGCCACTGCCATCTGCTCGGCGTGGAGGGGCCCTTCGGAGCCCCCAAACCTCTCCCGGCCCCTCACACACTCCTTTCAGGGGAGGACCCGGGCCTTTTCAGTGTGGGAAGGGCCCAGCCGTGGAGAAACTCCGAAGCAAGGTCACAAGGAGCTAAGAGGAGGAGAAAAGTTTTTGAAGGAGGTGGGGGGCGGGATGAAGCCCAAACTGGGTCCCTTCCCCGCCCCCTGCTAGCCACAAAGAGGAGACCCCAGACAGGTGCGGAGTCTACCGCTGACATCAGAGAAAGGTCTTCACGCAGGGTCAAGGGAGGCCAAAGGAGGCTCAGAAAAGTCGGGGGGCACAAAGGGAGGGGGCCGGAGAAAGCCTGCCAAGCTCCCAAAAGTCAGAGTCCTGAGGGTGGGGCGAGGGGCTTCAGGCCCCTCCCAGCCAATTCCTGGAAGGGCTGGGCTGGGCTGGGTGTGTGGCTCAGCTGACTCTCCTTGTGTGGGGGCCGCCCCTTTCTGTTCCTTTGGAGGTTGTTGCTGGGCAGGCTAGAGACTGGGGAACCAATCGTAAGTGGGGGGAAGGCTTAGGGCTCCCCTCTTCTCCGGCTGTCCGTTTCCCAGCTGGCCCTGGCTTGCTGGACTCTTCCCAGGAGATAGGCGGCCTTTTGGGGGCTGCGCTAGCCCGAGCTTTGTGGCCTCGCACCCCACAGCAGCACGCAGGGGTCTCCAGGCAGTCAGGGTCAGCCTAGGGGTCACTGCAGTGACATTGGAACTCCCAGCGAGGGGAAATGCAACTTCCATCCTAAGCAGCTGCCCCAGATGGGCTTTGGGAGCGAGGGGGTGGGAGAGGAAGGAAATGTGGCCAGACACCCCTTCCCTGACCTCTGATCCCCCCAGCCCTGGGAGAGATTGGGAGAAAGCAGCCAGTCCTTCTTGGAAGGACCTAGGAAGAAAGTGGCCCAGGCAGACAGGGCCCTATGGGTGTTGGGGTTGACATGTGTGCTACCTGCCACAGGCAGCTTTTCCGGTGTGTCTTGTGGGAGGAAAGCAAGGCGAGGCGGTCCCAGGGTGTGGGGTGTTGTGGTTCTACTATTTGTATATAGGGGTGAGGCTAGAGGAGCGGGCTAGGCCAGGATTCCCATCCCCTCCCCCAGATCTCCTTTCTTCTCCCCCCCCCAACACCCAGCTGGGCAGGGGCCTCGGGGCTAAACTTAACTTCTGGGGGAACCCCCTGAAGCCCTGGGCGTCCCAGGGGAGCGGCGCCCACAGCTGGAGGGGGAGGAGCAGTGACCCTGGCCAGGCCTGCCCTTCCCCTTCTTCAGCTTTGGCCTCTTCCCCCATCGGCAGATGCCTTCGAGGGAACCCTCAAGCTTCAGCCCCTTCACCCAGAGAAAATAGTGAGGGTTGGGGGACCAGGGCCTACTGGCTTCAGAAGGAGAGGCTCCGTAAGCACCGTGAAGGATAGATAAGCCTCGGGGAGAGGCAGAACCATCCCCTCCCTTCCCCCAGCCAGCTCAGCTTTCACTTCTCTTTCCCTCCCCCAAACCCTCACTAGTTTGACTAGTCACAGAGACTTCTCCATTTGGCAGCAGGAGGAAGGGGTAAACCAAGTTAGGACAAGGATGCCAGGGACCCTGGGGCTCTCCCTTCACCCCTAGGAGAAGGGAGCTGGCCTGGATGGGAGGGGTGGGGGAGAGGAGCTCCTGGGGAAGGACTAGCGCCTGAGGGGCTTGGCTGTCCTGGACAGGTGCCCGGCCGCCCGCCTGTTTTCTGGGTTTCGGTTTGTTTTGTTTTTAAATAAAGCACCCTTTCCAGACGGAGCACTTCCAGGAACCAGAGTGCTCTGGTGAAGTACCAAGATACGAATTTGTCTGTAAAAGAAATAGCTCAGGCTAAATTCTTAAGCTATCTTCACTTAAGATGAGTGAGGAGACCCAGGAGAGGGAAGTCAAGGCAAGAATTTCCCAGAGAATCAGTGAGACCTGACACCACCTGCCAACAGAAAAGACGGGGGTCTAGGCCGGCCACTCTCTGGGTGATGATGAGTCCTTTTCTCCCCACCCACCCCCACCCCAGGAAATCTGCTTTTCCTTTGGCCAGTGTGGGGAAGAAGTTTAAGGAGTTAGGAAAATGCTGGAATGACTATCCAGAGGGTCTTCCCGAGGGGGGTTTCATTAGGGAGAAAACAGCTCATGGCAGAGGATTTAGAACTCCTCCATGTCACGGATGGAATTCTTGAAGCCCAGAGTTTCGCCCTGCCAAGGCCTCCCACCAATCTATACAGCAGAAACCCAAGAGGTTGAGCTCTTTGTTTTGCCCAGAAAAAGAGCTGGGTTGTGGGTCCATTTCAGACCCCCTGAGAGCCTGGTTCAGTTCTAAGCTAGTAGGATGGTGGAGGAATGTTCCCAGGCCTATCACTTGTCTTTTCAAAGAAGATGCTCCAGCCAGAGTTTCTGTGCAGATGGGAAGGTTTCCGTGATCATCTGCCCCTGGGCCTAGCAGTCCCTCCCTTCTTTCATCTTTGGTTTCTCCCCAGCCAGTTGCCTGCCACTTCCATCACATAATGAACTGCCTTTTTCACCCTGGAAAGCTTCACTCTGGGAGTGGAAAACTGGACAAAGGCATGGAGCCAGGAACCCCAGCCACATGCCAGTACCAGCTCTGGCTCTGGGACTGGTTTGTTCTACAGAGACTCCAGACTAGAAAGACTCCTCAGAAAGAATACAGAGCCTTCTTTGGTCAAGATATTTTCCCATCTGGCTGAACTTCTGATTTACCAGGCTATGAAGATTTTATTTGTCCCTATTCCATTTACACAAGAACAACCCAGGCTCAGTTTTAGACCATTATTCAATAGCACGTTAACATTAAGCACTTACCTCTGTACAAGACACTGTGCAAAATTAAAGATACAAAGATGGAATATAGACCTTAATAGCAAGGAATTTACAAACTAGGTGGGGGGAAACACATACACAAATAGTTGATAAACAAAGAATGGGATAAGTATAAAAAAAAAAAGTTAAGCACACTGCTATGAGAAATCTGAGGAGGGAAAAATCACTTTCATGGGGAGCCAGTGGGAAAAGGGAGGCAAAGAAGGCTTCACCAACTATGTAGTTCTAAGTTGTGCCTTGAAGAAAGAAAAGGGCTTTAGGGGGGCAGCTAGGTTGCTCAGTGGATAGAGCACCAGGCCTGGAGTCAGGAAGACCTGAGTTCAAATTTGAACTCAGCTTACCAGCTGTGTGAAGCCTTTTGCCTCAGTTTCCTCATCTGTCAAATGAGCTGGAGAAGGAAATGGCAAACCTCTCCAGTATTTTTGCCAAGAAAACCCCAAATGAGGTCACAAAGACTCAAGACCTAACCAGACAACCACCACCAAGGGAAAGAGTTTAGAGAAAGGAGGAACAAGAACAGAGCTTAGGGTATGCTTATAACAAAGAGGATAAGGAGCCTGAGAAGGAATGGTTAGAGAGCTAAGTAAATAACCATGAGTGCACTGTGGCTTCTTTTATAAAACAAATATCTTGGTATCCCTTCCACATCACACAGGTTACTCTTGCACCCTTGCAATCTGGGAAATCTGGAAATTTTTTTTGGTCTCTTCATACCAGAAAAGAAAGTCTAAATTATTTTTTCTTCTTTTATGGGGTATTTACAATGTTTTATTATAAAATTTGTATTAAGTATTTGGTAATAGACTATCTGTAGGTCAATGTTAAGATAACTACATTTCTAGCCTTTGTGTGACATCTGCTGATTTTCACATTCTTTTCATAAATTTTAACTTTAAAAATAAATTGTATATGTTGATGGTATTAAAAGATAAAATGTTGATGTTATACAATACCATACATTTATTTTATGCATTTCCGAGTTTCTAAACTTTTTCTGTGTCATCATCTGTTAGTCTTCATGTGTCATCTGAAGCTTCCACAAAACTTCCTCCAAATTCCCATTTAATTTATTATGCTGACTCATGATATATCGAAATCACTATGGGGAAAAGTTGAAATGGGGAAAGTATACCTGTAATCCTAATGCCCAAAACAGGAAAGGAAAGCAAAGAAAGAACTAAACACAGGGGCAGCTGGGTGGCTCAGTGGATAGAGAGCCAGGCCTGGAGATGGGAAATCTTGGTTTCAAATCTGGCTTCACATACTTCCTGGGCAAGTCACTTAACCCCAATTGCCTAGCCTTTACCACTCTTCTGTCTTGGAGATACTTAATATCTATTCTAAGGAAAAAAGAACTAGAGGCCAACATTATTAATATTTTCCAAATCCTGGCAAAAAAAAAGACCCTAGCAGTTATCCCAAAAATTATTATCCCAGGGAGGCAAAGATGGTTCAATAATATGAAATGACTAACAAAATCATATTTCAAAACCAAAACATCCCATACCACATAATCATGTCAATAGATAAAAAGTGCAGAGTGAAAGAAACTTAAGGGAGTAGAATATCAGGAAGTAAATGGTTATCTTGTCAAATGCTGAAGAGAGGTCAGGGAGGCTGGAAACCAAGATCACTGAGTCAATATGAAATGATTAAGCTTGGACTCTGTACCAGGTGCTATGCTAAAGCACTGGGGATACAAAAAGATGAGAAAGACAGTCTCTGCCCTCAAGGAACTCCTAATCTGACAGAGAGGACGAGAAGAAGTAAATATTGTACAAATAAGATATAGAGAAGCAAATAGGAAAGAGTAGAGAGAAAATACTAAAATTAAGGGGAGTTGGGAAAGGCTTCATGTAAGTGGAGGACTCTTAGCTGAGACTTGAAGGAAGCCAGAGAAGCCAGGAGGCAGAGATGAAGAGGGAGAATATTCAAGGCAAGGGGAATAGCCAGAGAAGGTTCCTGGAGCCAAAAGATGGAGTATCTTGTTCCTGGAATGGCAAGGAGACCGCCGTGTCACCCAGTAAAGTTGTTGGTCCTTCATTTCAAAGAGGACCGAGGACATGACAGGGTCAGGTCTTGACATGCATGAGTTGGACTTAAATGGGTCAGAGTTTCCCAGGATCACTACCTTCCCTCCCTTCCAGAGTCATGGAAGTTGAGACAACTGGCTATGGCCAGGATGCAGTGGATGATCTTGGTGTCTTCAACTTCTGATCAAGTTCTTTGCTTCAATTGCCTTTATGGCCTTTAGGACAAATTGTTCTCATCTGCCCATTTGGCTAGTCTTTACATGCTTGGGAGAGGCACTCCCCTGATTCACCGATGGATTTGAGGATGGTCAGTATCCTCAAACTGGTTTAGCCCATGTGCCGAGATGGTTTTATTGGGGTGTGGCCACTGCACATGGCTTATTGACTGACTTAATGATTATCCAAGCTGATGTATATGCTTCATTATACTTCCTGCTGCCTGTCCTCTGGTAGAACTGCTATCTCTGGGGAGTTTCCTCACAGAAAAGTAACTGACCATCAGAGATGAAACTTTAATGACATGGCACTTTGACATCCACTATTTCATCTGGTCTACCCTCTGAAGTAGAAAACCTAGACATGTTCATTGATAGATGAGGAAACCAAGGGAACAGGTTAAAAAGATGCTGACTTGGGAGTTATAAGATCTAGGACGAGATCCCTGCTCTTCCAGATAATGTTCTAGGCAGTCACAATCTTTCTAAGCCTCAATTTCCGAATTTGCAAAAAAAGAGGATAATAAGATGTCTCACTACCTGCCTCATGGGACAACTAGGTGGAGCAATGGATAGAGTGTCAGGCCTGGAGTCAGGAAGACCTGAGCTCAAATGTGACCTTTCTAGTTGTGTAACCTGTGGCAAGTCACGTCATCCTGTCTGCCTCAGTTTCCTCATCTGTCAAATAAACTGGAGAAGGAAATGGCAAACCACTTCAGTGTCTGCCAAGAAAACCCCAAATAGGGTCACGAAGAGTCAGACACCAACTGAATAACACCACCACATACACGTCATGGGATTATTATAGAGGAAGTGTTTTTAAAAGCATTAGATAAATATGAGCTATGATTATTATTGGGATTTTGCTGTACTCTCTTAGTAATGACTAGCATTTATATAATGCTTTAAGATTGCAAAGCTTTATACAAGTATTATTTAATTTATCTGCATAAACCTGGGAGGTTGGTGATATTATTTCCATTTTACAGATAAGGAAACTGGTTCTGAGAGATCTTTCAGTGACTTGCCCGGGATCATATAGCTACTAGGTGTCTGGGGCTGAATTTGAACCCAGGCCTTCCTGACTCCAAATCCAGGGCTTAATCAACTGTAAGGCTTAGCTAGCTGCTTCTGTGGCCTTGTCCTGAGACAGTCAACAACACAGACTTTCTTTCAATGGTTTAGAATCCCAAGGCTGACATCCTGTCTCCAAACTGAAATCCAGGCTATTGGAGGGAATAGGAGGAGAGAGCAGAGGCTTCAGCTCTTCCTTTTGGGAGAAGAGTTGACAGTTCTTTTTCTACTCTTCCTCCCATCCCCCTTCCCTGGGAAAGCCACTATTTGCAAAACTAAGGGCTGTCTCATTTCAGACAAAAGTCATTTCAACACACAACTATTTCCCTCTTCCTCTTGGCCTCCATCTCATCAGGGATTTCTGAGAAAAGATGAAACGTCACTTCTCACAGCCCTGACCGACTGTTCCTCTTGAGGTTGGGGCTGTTTGCTGCTTGAGAGCACCACAAAGATCAAAAACCTCACGGAGCAGCAGCAGGAGGGCTCTCCTCCTACCCGGGGGCCCGGCACTTTCATCTGCACCCAGCACCTGAGCCCAGGAATCTGTGGTCCCTGAGACTCAACGGAAGTCAACAAACAATGCTCACTCCTAACAAAGCCTCTGAGCCTAACAGCTGTTCTTTTCCAGATGCCCAGCTGTTTCTCCCCTCTATGCTGGGCCAAGAGGGCCAGGCAGAGAGAAGGGTCAGAGATGAAAGCTTGGGCACCTTAGGCTTCCCAGCCCCACACCCTTATTTTGTAGATAAAAAGCCCAGGGGCCCTGTCAGTGTTCCATAGAGTTATCATCCAAATGCATCAGTCACAACATAATAGGGGCATAAATCATTTTTAAAATTAGTGGTCATGCAATTCTGAGGAACTTATGAGAAGGATGCTATCCACATCCAGAGAAAGAATCGTGGGAGTAGAATCGCAGAAGAAAAACAACTGCTTGATCACATGGGTCGATGGGGATATGATTGGGGATACAAACTCTAAACAATCACTCTAGTGCAAATATCGATAATATGGAAATAGGTCCTGATCAATGACACAAGTAAAACCCAGTGGAATGGCACATGGGCTACGGGAGGGGGGAGGGAAGAGGGGAGAGAAAGAACATGAATCATGTAACCATGGAAAAATAATCTAAATCAATTAATTAAATAAATAACCTTAAACTAGTGGTCATGGAGGCAGCTAGGTGGCTCAGTGGACAGAGAGCCAGGCCTAGAGATGAGAGGGTTCAGGGTTCAAATATGACCTCTGACACTTCCTAACTGTGTGATTCTGGGCCTGTCACTTAGCCCTCATTGCCTAGTCCCTACCACTCTTCTGTCTTGGAACCAATACATGGTATTGATTCTAAAATGGAAGGAAAGGGCTATTAAATAAACAGATAAACAAACAAATAAATGAGTGGTTGTTTTGAACACACACTCCACTGGACATCTCTTTCCAAGGGGAAACGTCGCTTCCCAGTCAGTGGGCACAGGAGGGTCAGAACTATGAAACCTGTATCTCCAGAGACAGTTTCTTCTCCCAGACAAGAAAACTACAAAAAGAAAGGAACTGGAGGCTGGAGAAATCTGAGTCTATTTTTGTCAGAGGGAGAAGAGGAAGATTGAAGAAGTTACATACGACTCTGTTCGCGTTATGAGTGGACCAAATTTTCCAAGGGAGCTTGAGTTAAGTAGGGGTGGGAGTAGGGGGTGGGGAGAGGCAGAGGGAGTATGATTATTTTGGAACCCAAAAGAGAGAGAATCAGTCAGGAGCCTGGACTGAGATAAAACCCCACATTCTTTTCCTGGTCTGAGCCCTTGGCTCCTTTTACCCTGTACACCTTGTCCCAGGCAAGCTTTGACAAACACAGATACATAACACACAGGACCACGTGATGGGGTGGGTGGGTGGCTAGGAAGGATGTTGGGGGGCGGGGAATTCTGAAAGGAATGCAGCCCCAGCTAGCTGGGGGCCCTGGCTGGGCCTTTTGCCATTGCTGTGGATAGGAGCAAACACAGAAGCCAAAACAATGAGCTCATGGGCAAGAATGCAGCCAGCAGGGAGGTTTGGGCAGCCAGAGCAAACTGGTTTCTTGCTCCGGGATGGGAACAGCAGGAGCTGAGTCTCCCACAGAAACTTACAAGAGGAAAGAGCCACCCTTCAGCTCCTCTAACGAGCTGATTGATACCCCAAGAGCTCGCTCTTCCCTGGATAGCTTAACCCGGAGTACAGGGATGAGCCCTCCCAGGGTCCCAGTTTGCCATCAAAACTGGAGTTTAAAATGAGGGTTATTTTTCTCTTTGTGGGGATGCTGGGTGGGAGGAGAGCTATGGAAAAGAAAGATGTCTGGGCTCATGAACAACTTCCTGAAAAGCCAAACTTGCCAATTCAAGAGGACTCCTGGCCTCTCCAGTTTTGTCCTACCCTACTCAATCCATCATTTAAATCTGCAAGGCCATGCCAGTGCCAGTGCAAGAGGAGGAAGGGAAGGGAGGGAGAGAGGGAGAGAAGTTCCATCATATAACTTAGAAAAATATGTGTGGAAATCCGTTATCACCTGTAATTGTTAAAAATAAAGTAAATAAAAAATATAAAGTTCAAAAAAAATAAAGAAAGCTACAAGGCCAAAGAGAGAGCACCTTAAAAAAATTAATACTTTCCAGACCTTTTCATGGCACTCTACACATTTTCCAACTACTACATTTGTCTAGGACTGAGTAGGGATGATAAAGGGATCAAGCCAGTTGTTTGGTTCTTGCCTTTCCGGAGATTATTACAGACTAGAATTCTGATTTCTCTTTAATCTCTCTTATTCTCTACTTTTTAATTACCTGTGTATATGATGTGTCCCCCCTCCCTAGGAGAATGCCCCTGTAGTCACTCCACAAGTACCAACTTAAGTACCTACTCCATGCCACCAGACAGTGTGCTAAGTGCTGGAGATCCAAAGGCAAAAACAGTCTCTGCTCTCAAGGAGCTCACAGTCTAATGGATGAGACAACACACAAGCAACTATGTACAAGATATAGACAATGTAAATGGGAGGTGATGTCAAAGGGAAAGGGTTGACATTAAAAGGGTCTAAGGAAGGGTTTCTGGGAAGGAGAGACTTATTTGAAATTTGAAGGAAGCCAAGAAAGGCAAGAGGCAGAGGTGAACAGGGAAAGGGTCCTAAGCATGGAAGACTGCCAGTGAAAAAGGACAGAAACAGCCAATGGGACTATATGTTCAGGGAACAGCAAGGATGCCAGTGTGGAAAGGACAGAAAGAAGGGATGGGTCAGGTTATAAAGGGCTTTAAAAACCAAACAGAGGAGAGTCTATATTTCATCCTAGAGGTTTCAAAAACTTTGGGATGTTATTTCTTTCTTTTATTTGAAGATATTTTATTTTCCCAATTACATGAAATAACAATTTTCAAAATGTTTCCTGAAATGATGAGATCCAAGTTGTTTCCCTTCCTCCCTTCCCTCCCCCTTCTCCAAGATGGTAAGCAATTTGATCTGGGTTATACATGTATTATTCATGCAAAACATACTTTCACATTGGTCAATGTTGTAAGAGAATGCTCATATAAAACCAAAACCCCAAAACGAAACTGTAACTAAGCTAATGTGGAAGACAATATGCTTTGATCTGCATCCTTCCAACTCCAACAGTTCTTTCTCTGGAGGTGGATAGCATTCTTTATCATGAGTCCTTCATAACTGTCCCAGATCACTGTATTGTTGAGAGTAGCTAAATCTCTCATAGTTGATCATTCCACAAGATTGCTGTTACTGTGTACAATGTTCTCCCAGTTCTGCTTATTTTGCTCTGCATCAGTTCATGTATATCTTTCTAGCTTTTTCTGAAATCATCTTGATCATTTCTTATACTACAATAGTATTCCATCACTGTCATATAACACAATTTGTTCAGCCACTCCCCAATCGATGGACATTCCCTCAATTTCCAATTCTTTGCCACTACAAAAAGAGCTACCATAAATATTTTTTGTATGAGTAGGTCCTTTCCTTGTTTTTATGATCTCTGGTATACAGACCCAGTAGTGGTATTACAGGATCAAAGGGTATACGCAGTTATATAGTCTTTTGTATAACTCCAAATTGCCCTCCAGAATGGTGATCAAAAATTCTAGTTTTTTAAATAGAAGAGTGACCTGGTTAGATTTGTGCTTTAAGAAGAACAATTTGATAGCTGAATTAGAAAACAGACTCGAATAGGGAAAGATTTGAGTTAGGAAAACCAACTTTTGGGTTATTCTTATAGTCTGGGGGTGAAGTGATGCACCAAGGTAGCAAACTGGAGATGAGGAGTAAGAGTGAGCCTTTGAGAATAACACAAACGTTGTAAGCCTGAGTGACTAGGAGGATAGTGATATCTTCAACAATAATAGGGAAATTTGGAAGAGGGAATGTTTGGAGGAATGGTAGAAGATTATGAATTTAGCTTTAGACATATTTGAGTTTAAGATGTCTGTTAGACATCTGGTTTGAGATGTCCAATAAACCGTTGGAGATTTAAGACTGGTTGAGAGAGAGGTTAGGGCTGGATAAAGAGTTATAAGAATCATCTGCATAGAAATAATAATTGAATCTATGTGAAGTGATAAGATCTCGAGAAGAAGGCGGTCCAAGATGGAGCCCTGTGGGATACTCAAAGTTAAGGACCTGGTTAAAGATCCAGCAAAGGAGACTGAGGAGAGATCAGATAGGTAAGAGAACCGGGAGAACCTAGAGAGAAGGGAGTATCAAAGACTGCAAAGGTCAAAAAGAATGAACACCGAGAAAAAGACATCAGATTTCCTAACTAAGAGATCCTTTTGGGAGGAGCAGTTTCCATTGAATGATGAGGTTGGAAACCTGATTGAAAAGAATTAAGAAAAGATTGAGAAGAACAGGAGACTCCAGTTGGTCTTCTCAAAGAGTTTAGCCATGAAAGGAAGGAGAGATATAGGATGATAGTGAGGAACAAGTAGGTTTACTGAGGATGGGGGAGTCGTCATGGGCGTCCCAGGATTAATTACTTTTCTTAGGTTACACATATAGTAAGCAGCAGAGTTAGAATTCAAGCCCAAATCCCTTGATTCAAAATCTAATACTCTTTCCTCTATCACAGATTTTATCAACTGATGCCAGTCTTTCCCTGCATATGCTTCTGCAGTGATATTACTTGTACCCAATACAAGTTCTCTTCCTGGAAGTTGTCTAGCTACTACTTTATTTTTTTTCCCATTTGATAATTTTTATTTTCTAGCTACTACTTTAATATCTTCTCTGCTACAACTTACTTCTTTAAAAGGCAACCTATTCTATCTCTGATCTATGTATGAGGAAGTTCTTTCTGTAAGATCTAAAATTCACTCCACACACTGATAAAAGCATTAAGTGTTATCCCTTCCAGGAGTACCTCCCCTGGAACAGATGTTATAGTGACATGGGACTCCTTCTATCTATGCATACCACAGCACATCCACACTGTCTTCCAATGTGATTCTGGTCTATGCCCTCCTGAAAAAAATCCTCCAATAGAGGATCTGTCCAACTTGCTGGATGCCCTTCTCTACATCTTCTAAACATCCATCTGTTATCACTTGCTTTTGAAATGTGAATTGGCTACCTCCTTTCCTGGTCATGCATGTCCTTGATAATATCTTTAAACCACTTTCTTTTGCAAAATTTATCATTGGTAATATGTATGGTATGTGTACATCTGTTCATTGTACTTTGGGTCATTCACAATTTTGATTCTTCAGAGACTTGATGTTCAATGAACATAGCCAAAGGAAATCACTGGATGAATGTGTTAAAATATAGGGTTTTGTGAGCAGCTTAGGAATAATGAGAACGGTGTGCCATTTTTCAAATGCAATTCGGCCTGCTCTTTTCCTGTTCAACTATTGTCTGTCTGTAGTGTCTGTCCATTATATATAAAGAACTAACTCACTGAACTACCCATCTAACTTCATGGCAAAATCTAGACACTACCCCCTCTCCTTTCACACTCCTCTCTCTATTCATTCCAAAATGACTTCAGACTTCATCGTTCAAACTGCTCTCTCCAATTCTACCAAATATCTAATTTTTAAATCTAATGGTTTTTTTTAAAGCCCTCATTCTTCTCAACCTATTTCTTGCATTTGAAGCTGCTGACCACTTTCTCCTCCTACTGAATACTTTGGTCCTGGTTCTCCTCCTTCCCATCTATCTGTTCCTTCTCAGACTCCTTTGCTGGTTGGCCATCTAGACCACATACTGCTTAACTGTGAGTGAGTTCAAGGTTCTGTCTCAGGCCCCCTTCTCTCTCTCTCTCTCTCTCTCTCTCTCTCTCTCTCTCTCTTTCTGTCTGTGACCTCATCAGCTCCTCTGGAGCTAATTATCATCTCAATACAGATGACTCACATATATCTGGTTCCAGCCTCTCCCCGAGTTTCAATCCTAAACCACCAGTTGCCTATTGGACATACCAGAGACATCTTAAACTCAACATGTCCAAAATAGAACTCATTTTCTCTCTTCAAATCCATCCCTCTTCCAAACTTTCCTATTTCTGAAAAGACACCACCATTCTTCTAGTCTTTCAGTTTGCAACCCTGCCATTAACCTAACGTCAACTCTCCTTCCACCCTACATGTCCAATCAGTTGCTAAATCTTATCATCAACCTTTACAACATCTCATGCATCCAAATCCTTCTATCCACATAGCTATCCCTTAGTTCAAGTCCTCATTACCTGTCACCTCCTAGATTATTGCAAGAGCCTCCAACTGGTCTCCCTGACTCAGGTCTCTCCCCACTTTCAGTTCATCCTCCATAATGAGGCCAAAGTGGATTTTCTTAACTACAAATCCAACCATGTCCCTCCCCTATTTAATAAACTCCAGTGGCTTCCTGTTCCTTTAGAATAAAATATGAACCCTTCTGTTTAGGTGGTATTGCTTTTCATGACCTGACCTCAACTTATCC
This sequence comes from Gracilinanus agilis, assembly GCF_016433145.1. NCBI lineage: Eukaryota > Metazoa > Chordata > Mammalia > Didelphimorphia > Didelphidae > Gracilinanus > Gracilinanus agilis. The sequence goes on from NC_058133.1 coordinate 475,606,835, forward strand.
TTACAGCTTTATTGCATATTACTTCCCTTCTCACATTGTGCAATCCTGCCAAATTGGCCTTCTTAAAGTTTCTCTTACTCTATCTTCTAGGCAGAAGATGTCTGTGCCTTGGCTGATTCTCATATATCTGGGATGTACCCTTTTCCTACCTCCACCACAGAGAATCCCTAGAGAGTCCCTTTCAAGATGAAACTCAAACACAACTGTGGTAAAGATGAAGCCTTCCCTGATCCCTTCAGCTATAAGTGCTGTCCCTCTCAAACTACCATGTATTCATATACTCTATATTTATTCTTTATATTTATATATTATATATATATATTTTACGTATATACATATAGTCTCTTTATAGCTGTCATCTGTTGAAAATGTAAGCTCTTTGCAAGTATCAATTGTTTTATTTATGACAATTATATCCCTACCACCTTGGACAGTGTCTGGCACATAGCAATTGCTTAGAAAATGATTATTGATTTATTGGATTATTAAAACTGATCATTTTTCTTTTCTTTTTTTAGTATATTCTTTAAAAAATTTAAAATAGCATTTTATTTCAATTTTCCAACTACATACAATGATAATATTTAACAATTATTTTTAAAATTTAAGGTTCTTTCAAATGACTGTACATCTCACAGATGTCTTTCAGGGCTTGATAAAATCAGCACCAATGCCTTGAGCAAAAAGGAACATTTGGAGAATTTTGCCAACTTTAGAAAATCTCTTTTCCATTTGAACTACAAACAGACATCTTCCAAGAGGACACTAACAATTTTAATGAAAATTTGTCTCCCTATTTTTTTGTCTCATTTTGATAGTGATAATCAGAGGACTGTTAAATGAAGCTATTTCTATAGCTGTAGAGGGGCTCTTGTATGACCTTAACATATCGAATAAAAATTAATTTCTGACTATATGCACTGAGTGTAGCAAGAATTTACATTCTACTAGGGCAGAAGGAAGAGATACAGCATGTACATAGACAATAAATACAAAATAATTTAAAGAGGTATCAAATAAAACTAACTGGTGAAAGCACGAAAGGCTTGTATAGGAGCTGACGCCTAGCTTGTGTTTTGAAGGAATCTAGCAATTCTAAAAGACTGAGGGGAGGAGGGAGTGCATGCCAGACACCAGGACTGAAGGCAGAAGACAGAATATCATGTACAGAGAATAGCTAAAATGCTAGTTTGCTTGGGAGAGAGAGTAGTAGGAAGGGGAAATAAGGACAATGACTAAGATTGGAAAGGCTTCCTGGAGCCAGCTCATGGAGGGCTTTAAATGCCAGGCTGAGGATAGTACATGTTATCTTAGAAGAAATAGAAGTCACTGAAGTTTGGGGAATAGGGGGTGACGTGGTGAGATTTGTATTTTAATAATATCAGTGGGCCACTGCAGATGGAGGATGGATTTGAATGAAGAGAGACTGAAAGCAAGGAGACCACAGAGGGGTCATTGCAATATTCCAGGTAAGAGGTGAGAAGGGCTTGAACTAGGACAGAGTCACTGGTGAATAGAGACAGATGTGAGATGCCAAAGAAGAATCCATACAACTTGGTAACTGACTCTACACAGGGGTGAGAGAGGAGGAAATGTCTGGCAGTGCCCTGCACAGAAACTGGAAAGTAAAAGAAGAAACTCCGTTTTAGAGGGAAATACCCAAGTTCCATTTTGGAGTCTTCTAGATGCCTACAGTTCATCCAGGTGGAGGTAATGGGCATGCAGCTAGCAATGTGGGACTGGAGCTAGGACAAAAATTAAGGTGGCATATGTAGATCTGGGAGTTATCTGCACATAATATGTAACAACTGATTCACAGGAGTTGATGAGATCACAGAGACTGAAGAGAAAGGGTTCAAGAATGGCCCCATTAGAGGGTAGGTATAGGATGATGACTCAACAAAGGAGAGTGAGAAAAGACCAAGAGAGCAGTGAGCAAAGAACAGAGAGGATTCATAGGAAGAAATTAAAGGTATCATCCAACAAACATCTATTAAATGCCTACCATGTGCTATGTTGCTCTGTAAGCACCAGGGATATAAAGTTAAAAAAAAAGAAAATTATCTGAGCCCTCCAGGAATTTACATTCTTATTGTGTGTGGGATACAGTATTTATTATGTAAGTAAATATAATATATAATAGTGGAAAGGAGGAGCGTTAATAAGCAGGTAAGGGAGGTAATTTTAGAGGGCAGAAGAGCCCAGGGCACTTAAAATACCCTCATGTAGGTAGCCAACTACTCCAATTATTTCTAAGTTTTCCAATCATGGCAAAAATGAATGGGGCAATCTGCCCAGTTCTCTGACCTGTAGGTGAATCTTTTTGCTGATTTACCTAGAGGATAGGGAATGAAGGGTAGGAAGTAATAATAATAATAGCTGACATTTATACAGTTCTTCAAGGTTTACAAAGCCCTCTAAATATTTTATCACACTTGATCCTCACAACAACCCTGTAAGGGAGCAACCACAGGTATTATTTACCCTTTCAATGTGCCTATGATCCCCATCCCTCTGGATTCCCTCCAAGGTGTAGCCATCAGGGTCACTGGTCTCTTTCATAGGTGCTCTTTTGTCTATAACATCCCATCAATCTGTCACAGAAGATCTACCCAGTGGGTTGGAGGCCTTTCTCTGGGTCTTTAACATTCAGGGGTAGCAGGGAGGTACTTTGACTTTACTTTCATTTTCTAGATGAGGAACCAAAAGCCCAGAGTTGCTTCAATCAGATCAAATATTTGTAAAGCCCATGGCTCAGTGCCTGGCACACAGTAAATGCTTATTTCCTTCTTTCCCTTGCCTTCTGAGATTTTGTGACTTGCTCATATCTCACAAAACTTGTAGATTTGAATCCAGGTCTCCACTGACATGTTGAACATTTTTCTACCATATCACACTGATTCTTAATACACATTCTTTTTCCATAGCTCCTACTTAGGAACTGGAGGACAGGAGATGGGGAGAAGGTGGGTGATGCAGTAAATAGAGCCCTGGGCTTGCAATCAGGATCTTCTTGAGTTCAAATTCAGCCTCAGACATTTGCTAGTTGTGTGACCTTAGGCAAGTCACTTAACTCTGCCTCATTTCCTCATCTGCCAAATGAGCTGGAGATGGCGAATCATTCTAGTATCTTTACTATGAAAACCCCAAATGAGGTCAAGAAGAGTCTGACAAGATTGAAAAGATCCAACAAGTAGGAACTAGGCAGGTCCCAGCTGTCCCTTGAAAAGTTAAAAACGTTGGCTATTTCTCCCTAAATGCAATCTCTACCCTTCTCCACCCCCAAGGACAGGATTCAAAGAGATGAGAGAATTCACAAAAAAACTTCCTCTTGGCTGCAGGTGAGCCACATTTCTTGTCAGAGACCTGCTCCTCCTCCCCCATAAGCTGAATAATTATTTGTGGAATTGAAGGCCATCCCGAGCACTAGTGCACTGACTCCTTAAGGTCTGGGGGAAAGGGGGGTGGGAGCCCAACAGCTGTTGGCAACAGTCCTTGGAAAGAGAAAAACCAAAACTATGGGTAAAGGGCTGACTGCTGGGAGATGCCCATGAGGACTTAACCTTTCAGGGACCCACACACAGGTTACGTATTTCTGTTCCATGTGTCTTTCAAGGAGCAGTCAGAGAACCCTGACATCCAGTCTTTGGTGGTGGTGGTGGGGTTTCAGAGTTAAGCCAAAGAGGTCTAAGGTTAGCTATGGTTTCTGTAACTTCCAGAAAAGCAAGGAAAAAAGCTTCTTGCTCATTCATGTCAAGGCCACAGGAGTGAGTCAATATGCAGAAATTATGTTTTTTGAACCCTGGGCTTGAGTGGCAACAGGGCCTTCATGTGGGTTTTTAAATGGGGAGTTTTCCCCCTTTTGTTTCTCCATTTGGAGCACTTTGCCTTTTTTTCAGGCAGCAGCTTCTAAGCTGTTTCAGGATCCTTAAATCCCCAAATACTTTCTGGCTCTTCTGACTCAAGTGAAGTATCTGACTTCATTTTTGTTCCAAACATACACACTAGGTCTTCTACGTTTCCAACCTCTGAGTGCTTCTTTTAAGTTGACTTTCCCAGTTTGCCTGCAAGGAAGAGGTAGGCCCTGTCTTCTGTTCATTTTGACCTGAGCTCTCTTCCAAGTTCTGGCTACTGTTGTTGTTTTGTTACTAGGCTGAATTAAAAGAGTTCAAACACTAGAAGTTTCTGCCAGGAGACTCCTCTATATCAGCTCCACCCACTCATCCACTCATTGGTGATCCGGAGGACACAAATACAAGTTTTTCTAGGGCAGTTGTTAGGGAAACCTCATTGGTTCCACTGCTACCTCATACAGAATGGGCAGGAATGTTCAGGAGAAAGAACCCTGCCTGAACCCCACCCGCCACATCCTGACCATTTTGCAATAATACTGTAACAATACTGAGTTGCTAAGGAAAGTTGAAGCTGAAGGTTTTTCAAACAAAGAAACTGAGGTTTTTGTAGAGCAAGGGTTCAAAGGAAGAAGTCCCGAGTGTATTTAATCACCAAGCCATAGTGAAAGAACAAAAAACAGCCTAAGCCAGAGACGCAGCGGACCATCCTGGGCTCCAAGAAATGAGTTATTTACTCAACCAACATTTTCTAATGCTTATTATGTGTGGCACTATTGGCAAAGGCAGATTCTGCTCTTGTATCCAGCAGATCTTAGAGGATGAACGTGGGGCTGTGATGGAGGGAAGGCACACTAGGAGTAGGGAATGGAAGAGCAGAGAGGGGCAATGATAGGGGTCTAGACAGGAGCTGGCAACACATTTGACTTTATCCTTCCATGCGCCTTGATGGAAGTAGTAGAGACAAGTGTCAGATTAAGGGAAGGTCCTGGAATGCCCCGCTAAGACCCACATTGGCTAGGACAAGTTGCTGATGAATTTGGGCTAGGGGTTAAGCATAAGGAATAGCACTAGAAAGAAGTGTGAAATGGCAGGGGTATCTATTATGCAGTGAGTCTACTCTAGAGGAAGACAGATATTATGGATATTGATTCTTCCTTCTCCTTTGTCTCTCCTATCCAGTGAGAATGCCAGTGTCTTTGATAGAGCAGGTTTTGGGGAAAAAGATAGTCATTTGAAGATGTCTGATAGGTTCCACCCAGAAGGCATAAAAATACCAGCCCAGCACTCAGGAGTTAACAGGGCTGGAGATGATGACTTCAGATGGTTCAGGTTCTGGCTACTCTGCTGGAAACTTTTTGTGGGTTTGTGTAGGGCTCATCGTTGTAAGTGTATATGGAAATGATAAGAATATAAATTTTTAAATAATGTTAAAAATTTGTTATAAATCCATGGTTCTCTGGGAGGAGAAAGAGGCAAGGATGCAGGGAGAAATTTAATGTATATATAGAGACCCAGATACACATATACCTATGACTCTTGTTTTTAAGCTGCCTAAATTTTCCTCTTGACCATCTGCCTCTTTCCCTTCCCAAAGATCCATTGCCTATAACTAAGTTTTAAAATTTTTTATTCTTATATTCTTTATATATCACACTTCAAATAATTGGGGAGAGCGGGGTTGGAGAATAATCAGATAATCAAATTTTTGAAAGGCAAAATGCCTTAAAGAACTATAAGGGAAGGGAGGAAGGCAGGCTTTTGAGAATGGTTCCTCCGTTTCTGATTTCACCAAAGCTCCCAGGATTTAGATAACCTGGTTATCAGGTCTTTTGCTCAATTCTGTGCATTTCTTTGATGTTGACTGTTAAAAGACTCCTCACAGCAGTAGCTGTGGCATCAGACTTCATAGTTTGGGTCCTAAATTAGATGTGTTGTCTTCTCCACCTCCACCCCTTCCTTCCTTTGGAGCTTTTACTGAAAATGTAAACAGTTCTTCATAAGGAGACACCAGTAAAAAATTATATTTTGTGATCATCTGCCAGGAAGCTAAGAAAAAAAGGGGCTTCTGAGGGGGAAAAATATTCATCTGATTGCTTTTCTGAAGCGAAACTGCCTGGGTGGGGGAAGTTGGACCAGTCTTTTTTGCATAATTACTTTTTGATGCCCAGGGTTTAACATCAATTTGCAAACCCCACATTTGCACATTTCCATGGTGATTCAGCCTTTGCACCCAGGTAGCAGAAATTTAAAAAGCAAGATGAAGGAACCTCAAATAGGTTTATTCTTCCTTTGTAGATAGGAAGGTAGGAAAAGGATTACAATCTCTTTACAAAGTGAAGCTACTGGAAGGAATTTCAGGAAATTCTTCTACCTCCTTCTTGACCTGAAATGCTATATACAAGTGGAAAAGGAGAGAAAAACATTACTTTTTCAAGAGCAGATGGGGAGTGATAAAAGACCTGGCCTCTATTCAGAAGGGCTTAACTGAAAAGCCTGCCTCAGCTAGTTATTAGTTGAATGATCTTGGGTAAGTTAATTTTCCTCAACTCCTTTCTTCAAACAATAACGTGGTTAAGTGATGCAAACCCAAAGTCTTGTCAGTGCCAGTTACTTACACTCCAAATCACATTATCCCAATCACAGGCTTATAGACTTAAGAGCAGGAAGCCATCAGGTCATTCAGCCTCTCTCATTTTACAGATGACAAACTGAGGCCCAAGGATTTTGCTCAAGGTCACGAGGGTAATAAGCGGCCTACCATGGATTTTAAATTGGGGTCTAACTCCAAAGCCAGCATTCTTTCCCCTATAACAGGCAACCTCAAAGTCTGAGGAATTCAAAAAGCCTGCAGAGACAGGGCTTCAGTTCCTCCAAAGAAACAAATGGCACAAATAAGTAAAAGTATCCTGAAAGACTTCAACAGGGTAAGGAAGGGCTTTTGCCTTAACAATGTAATTAAGAAGAAAAAAAATTAAACACAGGCAGAAGTGTGGAAGAAACAGAACAAGCTTTCTGGCAGAGATCTCTTCATTTGCTCAGCTGCCCTATCTCCCAAAGCGGAAGGAGAAGGAAGGGGGGGGGGGCGGGGACCAAGTTGAACCTTAGAGATGACCCATACACCTTGAATTTAAATAAAAGATTTATTATTCTCTTTTCAGAAAAAAACAGGAAGTTAAGAAAACAAAACTAGATTTTACAACCCAAGTATTCTACAGTTGGTCCTAACCCTCCCTGGCTCACCTCTTCAAGAGGCCATCCCTAACCCTCAAAGGCAGGGTGTACACTCCCTGATAGATTTATAGGGAATCCTGGATCAGGGATTTCAAGTATTCCCCAATCGAAGCAGAAGAAACTGATGCAGACAGTACTCTGAGAATCTCCCTAGCCCAGCAGCCTCTTCCCTTTTCATTTCACTAGCCTCAACTACATAATAGCAACCAATCCTTTAATGCATCCCGTTTTTCTTCTATCAGGAACACTTGAAGTGTTCATCAGGAACACTTACTCCCTTTCTCAACCCACGCCAGACAATTTTCTGATTTGAGGTTTTTACTCCACACCAGAATCCATCTCTGATGGTCTGGGTGGCTCTTTTAAGATGAGCTCCACCAGTGGTTTATTGGGTGAGTCACCCTTTTTGTGCCTTAATTTCCCCAGTTGTAAAAAAACGAGGAAGTAGGTTTTCCCCTGGCCCTTTTATATGGATTTTGAAGCTATAAAAACTATATAAAGTGCTTTTAGTTCCTCCAAAATATGCATGATATAAATAAGTGGAATTATGATTAAGAATGAGAAATACAACTAGGTGAAAAACAGCTTGAGCAATAGACCATATGGCTCCGAGATGAGCAGGCAAGGCCATTCTTCCCTATTACATTCTTAGTCAAACTTGATTTATGCTTATTTTAACCTATAACCAAGTCCACAGACTAAAGGTCAGAGTTAAATGGCAACAATGTGGCAGTTTTCAAACTAAGCTAGCTCTATCACCAAGTTCTTTTCAGGTGGGCCAAGGGCTTAAGTAGTTCTTTGAGGTTTTAACACCTCTATACAAACTCAATTCAATACTTTTAATAGGTTTAAGTCCTCCAATGAGCAGAAAATAAGAGAGGTGACAAAGTGATTCAGTCATTGCTTCCAAAGGACTTCAAAAAACACCTTCCTCCACCAAAAAGGTCATGTGGAAAAGAAACCACAGCAAGACCTTCCCCCCCCCCCCCCTTCTCTGAAAAGCCCTAACAGGAAAGGGACTTTGAGAAAAAAAATTTTGAAAACTTTCCCATAAACCTGCTGACGTAGCCACCACCCCCCCATTTAATATTGGGAAACAATAAAGTTCACTACTCAAGGAGGGGGTACTGCAGGGACCATCTGAATCCACTCGAGTTCAGAGGGCCATATCCTGAAAGGAGCAGGAAGGGCAACAGGGATTGGTCATGTAGTTATTTATAGAAGGGCTGGAGCAAGAGGAAACATGTTTGAAAGAGAAATTTGGTAGAAAAATTGAAATCAAATCTGATACACTCAGACAAAGGCCAAAGCTGAGTGTCTCTGGTAGAGTTTGGGAATTATTGCAATGGTAAATTTTGAACAATATATAAACGTTTGTTTTATTGACAGACTAGGCCTTGGCCTGTGTTTTGACAAGCAAGCCTAATAATAGCACCATCTTTCTTTACATTTACTTGCAATTTATTAAAGCAAACAAGAGGTCAGGTTTGCCTCAGGTGGATGACTTTCTATACAACTTCTGCTACAGAAATTTAGAATAGGTGAAAAGCTTGAGAAAGTTCTGGAAAATAAAAAGCAAGCCCATAAACTAAGTTAGTAACATAAAAGAGTCAGATAGAAGTGACTAAAAAATGGGAGAAGCTAAACAGAATGTATGTGTACAATGGCACTATCACAAAAGCCATTATTTATAAAAAGCCAATGAAAAAGTTCTAAAAATGACTGGCTCAATTATTAGAAGCTGCATGAATCAATTTTTTCATGTAGTAAAGAAGCTGCATGAATCAATCTTTTCATGTACTCTTTTTTTTTTCTCTCCCATCCCAGGTCCCTTCAAGAATTTAGCCTTATCCACAAGGAAGATAACAAAGGTAGTTTTAAAAATTGACTTATAACTTTCTTTGAACACATCACAAATTGGTGAATACCAAAAATATTTGACTAGTTAAGATTAGAAATGCTATATAGAAGACAAGGGTTCTAAATCACCTGGGCAAACGAGTTACAAATTTTAGGAGGTATGGAAGAAACCCTTAACCCAATCTCTATAACATTTCAAAGAAATAAATTTCTGTAAAAATACATACAAATTTTTACATATATAAACAAATTTACAAGTTTTTTTTTTTGTTCTTTTGGGTTTTGGGGGAGGTTAAAAAAAAAGCGTTCTAAAGTCTTTGTAGATACAACAGCTAGGTACTAAGCTGTAAAAAGGAAAGAAAGCAAGTATACTTGTACATTTGGAATTTGTTTCCTCTGCCCCCAGCCAAATCACTTTCACTGGCACTTTTAAAGAGGATCCCAAGTCACATAAGGTAGAACTTAAGCCCATGGCATTGTTAGTGCTTTTTTAATCTTGTATAATAACTACTGAGTTCTGGTAAGATGGCTAATACAGTTCTATGACTAGGAAGCCTACTGGCCACAGTGCTTTGGGAATGAAGAAAATTCTTCCAACCCTATCACTAAACCTCTCCCTGGTCTTCCCCAAAGAAGATCTCTGTTGCTGCTTCTTCCCGATGGCTGTTCTTCAGGAAGCACATGTTCAACTAGTATTTATTCTTATCAAAGTCCCCTTTTGCCTCTACTGCATGGTAGAAGTATCTTTTTCCTGCTAGAGCTCTGTGCTCCAGGAGGATCTTGGATGTTCTAGCCTGGGTAGCTTGATGTCCAGCTTCATAAATACTTTTAATTTCACAGCAGAATTGTGCAGTTTTGCTGGCTGGAGTCAGTTACAAGTCATTTATTGCACTTACAAGGCTATCTTATTAGATATGCCAAACCAGCTCCTACTCCAGCAACACCGGCAAAGGCGAGCAGCACATTTCTGATGCCACCTTCTAGGTCCTGTACATGAAAGAATTCCACAAACCCCTCCTAGAAAAGAAAAAGGGAAAAAAAAAACACAAATTTTGAAGTGGACTCCCACTGGCTTAGAACATGATTTGCCAAGAGGATGAACATGAAGGTGAAAAGTATTCATGAGCTCCATCAATTAGGCTCCTATCTAGGAAACCAACATTCTACACATTGGGGAATGCCTTGAGACTGCAACGGGGCTGTTACTTCCCAGCCCTCCCTGCCCCCTTTCCTCCAGTTATGCAGTAACCCCGGCCTTGGCTTAGACTTACCCAGCCCTTTTGCTTAATCAGCCAGTCCCGTTTTGACTTGACCAGGACGTCTGTTATGCTTTCTGCTAGCGGGTCTATGCAACTTTCCTGGTTTATGCTCTTCAAGTGCTTTGCCACAAAGGCACCGAAAGAAATGAGAGTCACAATCCTGCCCCAGTTTGTTATACCATCACTGAAAACATGGTTCACCACACGGGACACAGCTTTAATATCCTCTTCGTTTTTGATATCCAATTTCCGAAGCATGCCTGAAAAGAAAAGGCAGGGTTACCGACTCTAATCATCTCTGCCTGCAAAAACACTGTCTTCACTTCAACACTGGAAAATGTTGTCAAAAGATAGGAATAGTTAATACTGGGGGGTTGTGGGAAGATAAGCATATTAATTCATTGTGAATGGAGATGTGAATTAGTATAAGCACTTTGGAAATAATTATAACTAAGCAAACGACATAAAAAAAAATAAAGTGAAAGCACCGTTTTTGGCCTCCTTTTGTACCCCCACCTATTAGCACTGTGCCTTGCACATAGTAGGTGCTTCCTAAACTGATTGATGGATCTCCTCCAAGATCCTTGAGCTGGGATTGTCCGACATCTTTTTGCAACCCGAGCCTGGCACACAGCAGGCGATTAATAAATGCTCAATGATTGTTTGAAAAGTCCCCTCCATCTTCCCAGGCACATTCTCTGGCCAGAATACATCTGGGCCCAATACAAGGCCTCGCCGCAGCTAGCAGGTCCACTTTCCCGCTCCAGGGAACCCCAAAATGAATTTCCCACCCGTTTTGGGTACTAATGAGCAGAGTCGCCAAATTTGCCAGCACAAAGCAGCTGCGCATGCACAAAGGTGGGACAAGGCCCGGCCACCCGCGGGGAGGAGGTCGCAGCAAGGCCACCCACCTTGGAAAGCCCTCTCATGGTTCCTCTGGACACCGTCTCCCACGCGTCGCAGGGTCTCCAAGGCCTTGCCGCTGCGTAGGGGCTTGGCGTCCTTGGTGCCAACCGCCTGCTCGCGAAGGTACCGGCTGATGAGCTCCAAGGACTGTCCGTACAGTTCGTCCTCCTCCTCTTCCTCCTCGGCCGGGGGCGGCGTCGAGGGCAATGAGCCGTTTGGGCTGTCCCCCCCTTCCCTGGCTATTTCCAGCACCGCCAGGCGGGAGGGCCGCTTCCCGGGAGGCTCGGGCTCGTAACCGTCCAATTCCTCCTCAGGGCACATGGGGACGTCCACAGCCCCATCGGCCACTTCGGCGGGCGCCGACGAGCGGCGGCCCGGCGCGAACAGGCTCGGTATCGGATCGGTGGTGACGTCGGGGGCCTCCGCGCCAATGGGCGCGGGCCGCGCGACCCCCCGGGCGCCCGGCGAGACAGGATCCGGGGGATTCGCACGGATTCCTCCGCCAATCAACCCTGCCGCCGTCGTCCCTGTTTCCACTTCCCCTCCGTCGCGCTGTGGCGGAGTACTCTCCACCGTAGGGCCTTTGCCAGAAGCTAGTAGGCGCCCGCCAGACGGGGGACCGCCAGCGCCGCCGCCGGCGCCCATCCCTGCCCCGCCACAGTAGAGGTTGAGGCCGATGACGGCATTCTTCTTGAAAGGGCCTAACATCTTAGCCAGCTGCCACCGCGGAGGAAGGTCCGGGAGGCACGGAGGTCCGCACTCGAAGGAAGCGGAAGTGAGGATTGGGAGAGGCGTCGGCGGAACAGAATTATAGCATATGCGTCAGAAGCGCGTCAGCTAGTGGCGGGGAGGGAACGGAAGGAGGGGGCGGAGGTCGGGAAGCCAAACACACTGGGCTCGGCGGCAGTGCCGGCGCAGGCGCAAGCGGAAACGGAGTCGAAGATTGCTTCAGTCTTTGCGGATGTGAAAACTTCTCTGGGCTTCTCAGTCCCGCCCCTGCCTCGGGGTGGGGGATTAATGGACTGGGGACCTGGTGGTCCGCACGTCGGGCCGGTTATGTAATCGGTTACAGGAGAATTTCCGTGTCTTGTTTTGGCCTCATCTGATGGAATTTCCTGGCAGTCCTCTCGTCCAAAACGAGCATGGCTCAGCTCCTGCCCATTACCCCCGCCGCAGCCCACCCTCCTCGTGATCTTGCCCCCTTCTCTCCGCGTCCTTCAGTTTTTCCACCACCCAGGCAGCCTTGAAGGCCCAGGATTTGGATTATTAGTCATAGATGGGGATTGGGATTCCGAGACTGGAAACCGAGAAGGACTCATTGGGATAGTTATAATACTTCAATGAGCTTTTGACTCGCGTGGGGCCAGGCTTTAAAACTAAATTAAACAGGGGCAGCTAGGTGGCCCAGTAGATAGAGAGCTAGACTTGGAGATGAGGTCCTCGGTTCAAATGTGATCTCAAATAATGCCTATATGTGTGACCCTGGGCAAGTCACTTTACCCTCATTGCCTCGCCCCTACCACTTTTCTGCCTTAGAACTGATACTTAGTATCGATTCTAAGACAGAAGGTATGGTTTTAAAAAAAAATTAGACAGGTCCTTCACCTTTGGGAAAAGGTTGCTGAACTGGCTAGAAATTAATACTTGGTGGCCAGATTATCTTTGAGGCCCTTCTGAATTTAACTAGGCTGGGATAGGGAACATTAGATCAAAACTTTAATAGTTTAGTAGATATGTAATCAATTGCAGGCCCTAGGACATAGTTCAAATCCTGCCTTTGATACTTTATACCTCAGTGACTTTTGAACCAGTCACCTAAGTTTCTGGCAGTTGGACTAGATGACCTCTATTAACTCTTCTATCTGGCTCTATTTTAAAGGTAATGTGATATAAATAAATGAATTCATGCCAAATTAAATAACTACTGCTTTATAGTATAGTTTGAGATCTGGTGATGCTAAACAGCCCTGCCCCACTTCATTCCTATTTCCCCCCATTATTGCCTTTTAAATTCTTGACCTTTTGTTCTTCCAAATGAATTCATTGCTCTGTCTAGTTCTTTAAAGCAATTCTTGAGTAGTTTGGGTTGCTGTAAAACTAAATCTATAATTTAGGCATTATCTTTTATTGGCATGGTCTAACCATTAACATTTGAATCTACTTAAATCCTTTATTTCTATGAAAAGTGTTTTGTAGTTGTATTTAGATATAAGCTACGAGTGTGTTAGTTTAAGTTTGTAGGTTAATTTTTAGATATTTTACACATTTTGTAGTTACTTTAAATGAAATTTTTTTCTCTTTTTTTGTCAATGTCATATAGAAATGTTAATAATTTCCAGAATTTATTTTGTATTCTGTTTGATTGCAATTATTAATCACCTTGATTAATTTTAATTCATTAATATTTCCTGATTCTCTGGTTTTCTTTTTAAAACATATTTTAGGAGTAACTAGAAGACTCAGTGGATAGACAGCCAAACCTAGAGACAGGAGGTCCTGGGTTCAAATGTGACCCTCAGACACTTTGTAGCTGTGTGACCCAGGGCAAGTCATTTAACCCCAATTACCTAGCCCTTAACAATCTTCTGCCTTGGAATACATTGATTTTGAGACAGAAGGTTTTTTCTTTGTCATATTTCCTTCTATATCCCTCCTCTCCTCTTAAAAAATTAGAAGAGAAAAAGGTTCAGCAAAACCAATTATAGTATTCATTTTGGATTATTGTTGGTTTTTTTTTTTTTTGGTGATTCCTTCCATTTACATTGTTGTGGTTCTGTATATTGTTTTCTTACAAACATTATTTCATATCAGTCTTTCTTTCTGTACCTCTGTGTATTCATCATGCTCACTGCACAGTAATCCATTCCGTTCATGGTCTATATTTTGTTTAGTCATTTCTCAGTCAATGGGCATCTACTTTGTTTTTGATTCTTTGCAGTTATAAAATATTTTATGAGGCATTTCTTTTTGTCATTGACTTCCTAGGAATATATGCCTCCCAGTGGAATTTCTAAGTTAAAGGGTATGGACATTTGGTTATCTTGTTTGCATAATTCCAAATTGCTTCCTTTAGGATCTTCTCTCTAAAATCATAATAGCATATAGAGATAATTTTATATGATCTTTGCCAGTGTTCCAATGCTTTTAGTTTCACCTGTCTTATCTAGCATTTCTATTACTGTATCAAATAGTAGTTGGAGGTAACCTTGCTTTATCCCTGGTACTAAGATGCCATCACATTTACAGATGAAGAATCTGGGAGGAATAACTAACATATCAATAATAGAGTCTGGAGCCAAAAGGAACTTTTGTACAGGTACAAGCATCGGACTGAATGTAATATGGTAAAATTTAGTAGGGATAAATGTAGAGTCTTAGACACAACTTCATTAGTATAAGATGGGGAGGCATGGTTAGATAGCACCTGTTCTAAAAAAATTGGGGGGCCTCTTATCGTATTGGTCAGCAATGTGATGTAGCAGTCCAAAAAACTATTTTGATCTTCAGCTGCTTTAAAAAGGCACCTCTTTCTAAAATGGAAGCTGATAGTCCTAGTGTATTTGGCTCTTGTCAGATCTCATCTGGAATATTATGCTCAGCCCCATGAGTAAGAAGAACATTTATAAGTTGGAGGGTGTGCACTAGGAGGATAGCCAGAATGGTGAAGGGTCTTAGAAGCCTGGTCTGGAGTATTGGGTGAAGAAACAGGAATGTAATTCAGCCTAAATAAAAGAAGACTTCCAAGGGGTCAAGTCTTCTGGCATTTGAAACTTTGTCTTTTTAAAAAGAAATTTGGTTTGCTTTGTTAGGCCCCAGAGGGTAGATCTAGGAACAATAGATGGAAGTTGCAGAGACCAATTTAGGCTTGACAACACAAAACATTTGCTAAGAATTCCAGAAGTGGAATGGAGTAGGCTTCTCTGGAGTTGGCTCACCCTTCATGGAGGTCTTCTGGCAGAGGCTGGTTAACTCCTCATCAGGTATAGTAATAGAGGAATTCCTTTCATTTATAGGTTGGGCTAAATGCATGTGAAATTTCTTTCAGTTCTCAAATTCTGTGATTGTAGAAAAGCTTTCCGTGTTTTTCCATTATAAATAATGAGAGCTAACATTTATATAGTATTTACTCTAGGCCAGGTGCTATGTGGAGCACTTTACAAATATCTCATTTGATCTTCCCAACAACTGTGGAAGGTAGGTGCTATTATTACTATTTTAGAGATGAGGAAACTGGCAGAGATTAAATGACTTGCCCAGAATCTCATAGCTAGTTAGTGTCTGAGGCTAGATTTGAACTCAGTCCTTCCAGACAACAAGCCCAGTGCTCTATTATGTATGCCATGCTTATGCTTTTTATATGAATAAGTGAAGTATTTTGTTGGAAAGCTTTTTTTTTGTCTAGACATATATTTTCTGTTGTTTTTTTTTTTATGCTTCCCTTGTATAAATTCTCTTTTCATGGTGAATAATTTAAAAAATATTTTGCTCAGCATTTTTGCTAGTGTGTTTGTATTTTTGCATCAATATTAATTACTTTAGTTGCTTCTTTGTTATATTCCTCTTCCTCATTGTTCCCTTGAATCAAGACCTTTGGGGCAGCTAGGTGGCCTAATGGGATAGAGTACAGAGCCTGGAGTCAAGGTAGATTTGAGTTTAAATCTAGTCCTAGTCACTTTCACTAGCTGCATGACCCTGGACAAGTCACTTGATCTTGTTTACTTCAAGAACCTCATCTTTAAAATGAGCTGACAAAGGAAATGGCAAACCACATCAATATCTTTGCCCAGAAAACCCCAAATGAGGGTTAAGAATTGGACATGACTAAAATGACTGAAAAACAACAAATCAGGTCCTTAGAGTGCCTTCTCTATTATTGAGAATAGTTTTTATAGCACCTATTTGATAGAATTCACTTGTAAATCCATATGGTCCAGGATTTTTTTTCTCTTGATATATATAGTTTATGTATCACTTTGGTTTTTTGTTCTGAGATAGTTGGTTAAAATTGCTATTTATTGTTTACTGAAATTGTGTTATAATTATTTTTGTTAGCATATAATTTTGTATAGCAATTTTGATAATTCTAATTCTTTCCTTTGTTCATTGTGATTTTCTTTCCCATCTTCATAATCTGATTTTCCTTTTCTTTTTAAAAGCTGATTTGCTAAAGGATTTTTAAATTTTATTATACCAAAAAACCCTTTGTTTTGCTTATTAGTTTCTCATTTATTCTATAATTTCAATTTTTATTCTTTTTGTGTTTATTTTGGGAAAGTTGGATTTTATTTTTTTAAATGCTAAATTCATGATCTACTTTTTCTACTCTATTACTATATGTTTTCAGAAATAGAATTGTTCCTTTGAGGACTATTTTGGTGTATCCTTTCAGTTTTGCTATGTTGACTCATTCTTTTTAATATAGTTATCTATTATTTCTTTTCCCAAAACCTTTACCCTCTGATTTAGAATCAATACTGTGTATTGGTTCCAAGGCAGAAGAACAGTAAGGGCTAGGCTTTGGGGATCAAGTGACTTACCCAGGGGTAAGCTTTTCTCTCTTTTTTTCCTCTCTTCAGTTAAATCTATTTAAAAAAAGAGGGGTAGTTTCCTATTTTCAATGCTGTACTTTAATTGGCTTTTTCTTTATTAGGCCCATATCACTTTGCTGCATATTTAAGAATGCTGTTTGTTTCAATGAAGTTTAAATGAAGTGTCCTAGATTGTTTCTCTTGACTTTTATTGTTTCCTTTTCTGAAATCTTGATTGCAACTAATGCTTTGAGGAATTGCCTAAAGCATCATAACTTTCATTCTGGCCTCATTTTTTATTTCTTTGTATCTTTGTTTTAAATGTGTTTCTGATACAATAAATTGTTAAGACTTTGTTGTCTTCTTGTTCATCCTACCATTCACTTTCATTTTAGTGGGAAATTAAATGCATTCATTTATAGGGTAGGAATAGCTTTTAAATGTGTGGTTTGGGGTTTTCTGAACTCCTTATTTTATAAATTGTTTCTCCCCCCACCCTTAAGTCACAGTCCAGTGCCTGTGTGATTTTGCTTTTACTCTGTCCTTCTTCCTTCTTTTTCCACTACCTGATTAACCTTACCTGGCCCAAAGTCTTGAGTTTCATTTCAGTTAGTTACTTTTTCCCTTTCCCTTCCCCAATCCAAATTTAAAAACAAAACAAAATAGTCCTCGATGCTCCCAACTATTCTCACTCTCTTAAGTTGTTGTGATATTTGATTATGGCCTCATTTCTAAAATGTGTAATATTCATCCCTTTTTCCCCCCCTTCTAGGCTACTTAGGGATGTGATTTGTCATTCTGAGGCTTTGCTCTTAGTTCTTCCTTAGTCTTCGTGCCAGATGGGGCTTCTAGAAGGTAAAAGCCTCAATCCCTTCCCTATCCTCCCCAGCTCTCAAGGCAGTTTTGGATACCACCCACACCTTTTCTCATTTCTCTCTTTTTTTAAGGATCTTCTTCTGAGGAACCTCAGGCCCAGACATACTCATTCACTAAGGAGGCAGTATGGCTTGGTGGAACGCACTGAATCTTAGTTGAGGCATCATTTTCTACTTCCTGCCCTTTTGTTCACCATCTGCCCAACCAGAGCCCCATACATCTATCTACCCTTGAATCTCATGCACTTCTGTCCATCTGCTCTCTGCATAGGTGTGGTGAGAGGTGATTCCCCCCAAACCAAAACCAAACCTTTGTTCTCACCTCAGTGAAACCAGTTGCAAAATTCAGGGAGAACATGCAGGGATGCCTTTAGAGTTCTCCTCCATAGATAAGACCCAATTCACCTCCTCTGGGTCCTACCCCCAGTCTCATGCTCTTTCCCTCTTCTACCACATCTTCCCTTTTATGAGAGACCAAAAAATGCTCACTGCTTATTCTCCATTCAAGATAAAGCTAGGCTAGAGTGTACTTCCCTAATGTCTTTCACCTTCACCCCACCGAACAGATTGATTAATGAGGGAACAACTATTGATTTCCTTCTCCAGACAATTTCCTGACCTCTTTGGCTCTCTCTTTCCCACATCCTTTTGCCCATTAGTGCTCTCGGTTGTGCCCAACCAGTGGGAGAGTAGGGGGTCACATCTAGCCCCAGTGTACAAAAGTATTGACTTAATTGCTGAGCCTTCTCTTTTTAACTGTTCTTATTTACCTTTCCTTTGTTTCTTTTGTTTGATGTGTTTGCATGTCAAATACCATGTTCTTCCCTTGTTCCCTTGTCTCTTTTGAAGAATTAACTCAGATTCCTCTTTTGATAAAAGTCCATCTTTTTTCCTTGCTGATTAGACTCAGCTTTGTAGGATAAATTATTTTTGGGTGAAAACTTGATCTGCTTAATTCTTGTGAAGAAGATCCAATCACTTATTTGACTTATTTGATTTTTCATAAATGGAAAGATATCTTAAGTAATTTGGCATGATTTCCAAAGTTAAGTGATTCTTTTGCCTTAGAAGCTTCTCCCATTGTACCACATCCTCCTTTCTGGGATCGAACTCAGGACCTTCAGCTTACAAGATTGATATGCTGCCTACTGCCCTAAAGAGTCATTTAGCTTTTACCCTAGGGTCCATCATTCAGTCTGCAACTGCTAGCTTGAGATTCCCTTCAGAGTGGATTCTCATAGGAACAGGGAACAGGGAACAAGTACAAGCTTTGGGGGGGTGTCTCCAACCTACAAGCTATTCCTAAAACTTGGGGTTCATCAGATCTCACTAGGCCACAAGTTTGGGGTCTCTAGATTCCACATCGACACAACCATTTTGGAGTTTCTTGCCATTGTGCCACTATAATTTCTGGCAGCCCTGTAGAATTTACCTTGTTTTTCCTTTCATCAAGGATTTTCACATTGCTTTTCTTTGCTCCTCCCTAGTTCCTCCTAGTCCACAAAAAAAGGCACCCAGAGCAGCCATCTTAACGATTTCTCCCCTGGCTGCCTTCCTGGGCTTTGTTTTGATTTCCAAAAACTTGTTGTTCTACTAGATCTTATAAGTTCCAAAACTTTTGCTGCCTCTGTACCACTTACCCCAGGGCTCCTTTCTCCTCTGACTGGCAGCCATCATCATTTCCCAAATAGCTTCAAGGTTTCATCATAATCCCCACCTTTCTACTTTGTTTTTATGTGTTTTCATCTCCCATTAAATTGTGAGCTTATTTTCCTTTTTTTTGAATCACCAGCACCTAGCACAGTGCTGGGTATGAAATACACACTTAAATATTTCTTGGCTAGATGGCATCATATTGTGTCCTTTTTAAAATTATTTGTTCATTTTGATTTTTATCGACATAACTGATGTGATAGCCCCTTTTTTCTATCATTTCTTTATTTGGTATATTGCTTGCTGTTTTGAAATTAGAGACTGAGCTTATCTATCTTTCAGTAAAGCTGTGTCCTTTTCCTACTTTATTTACATTTCTTTCTCTTTTTTTTTGGTTTGGTGACTTTTTGGCTATTTTAGGGGATCTGAGCTAGAGCTATGCTTTATTATCCAGAGCTCCTTCCTTTCTATCCAGATAATATTGCCTCCTTGTTCATCTACAACTGCTAGATTTCTCTGATCTAGTAGAAGATCCAGATGTCTAGCTAGTTCACTTTTTAAAGGGACACCATTCAAAGTGTAGAACCCAGAAAGAGTCAGAATTAAAAATCCAGACCCATGTATAATATTATAGTGAAACAGGTTCGTCTGTAGGAATCCCTAACTTACAGACCTTTGGCTTCCAGACCTTCCCCCTTTACCTGAAGGAATTCCTTCCAGACATTCCCCCCTTATCTGAAGGGACCACCCACCTTTCAGACCTCTCCCCTGCTGGACCGCCTACCTTGGAGACATCCCCCTATCCTGCCTCCCTGCTGCCTACCACTTTATAAAAAACCAGCTCAGGCACAGCTCTGGCTCACTTATGAGGTGAGACCTTGGTTTAAACCAAGACAATGAAGTCCCTTTGCATCTTGCATTGGTGGTTCAGACTCAATTACTGGGATAATTCTCCCAGCACTTCCAAAGGCTGAAATAGACCTGCTACATCCAACCTCCTGATAGGCTATCTTGCTGGAAATCCTTTCCCTTCTAATCATGATAGTGTTGGTTTAGAGCCCACATTTATTTGCCCCAAACTCAACTAAAGCTTCCCATTTAATCCCATCTAGACCACCAGGAGTGGGCAAATTCAGTTACCTGCCCCCATTAAGTGGTGCAGGTGCTTTTCTGGATCAATGCTGAGAGGAGACCCCAAGAGAAAACAGAATGTCCAACTAAAGCCAGTTAGCCATATCAGAGCTGGCGGATGGCAAACCTTTTAGAAACAGAGTGCCAGGCCCCACCTCCATCCTACCCCACCCAACTGAGTGTCACACCCTTCCTTGTCCCTGGTCCCCCTCTTACTCCAGACAGGGGAGGAAGAAGGGCTCCCATTGGGCTGCTGGGAAGAGGGGTGGGGGATGTGAAAAAATGTCCTCAGGCACATGTGGAGAGGGGAAGGGAGCACCTCAGCCTGTCCCTCTGCCTTTCTAGTAATGAATTTCTAGTCCCTCTTTGGAGGTTAGGGGGTGGGGAGTGGCACATGTGCCCACAGAGAGTGCTCTTCGTGCCATCTTTGGCACCCATGCCATAGTGTCACCATCACTGGGGTAGCTGGTCTAAGCATAGCTAGGAACAGGAGTTGGCTCCAGCCTTCTAAATTTGGGGTTTTTTTCCTTTGTAGAAATTACCTGATAGGGAAAATGTCTCTTTTCTTCCCTTCTTCATCTTGAAGTTTTTGTAACTTTGTTGCATTTCTTGATGTTTTGAGCTGGCTTAAAGGCAACCTACCTCTTACCTACCCATCTCCTTTTTTGTAACCCTTAAGAAAATCCTTTTATTAGTCATACTTTCAAAGTCCAGAAATATTGATGTTTATATTCACAAGGATAAATTATTAACTTAACTACTTTATAATCAATAGAGATGCTTAGAATATAGTCAGTAGATATCTTAAACTCAGAATATCCCAAAGCTGAACTCATTGTCTTTCCCCCAAACACTTCCCCTCCCTAACTTCTCTATTTTTGTCAAAGAAAGCATTATCCTCAAGCTTGTGATCTATAATCCTTCACTCCTCACATCCTGTTCCATAAATCATCTGTTGCCAAGCCCTGTCATATTCACCTTTGGGGGAAGCTCAGTGGCCTGGAGACGGAAGGTCTGGGTTTAAATGTAGCCTCAGATACTTCCTAGCTCTATGAGCTTGAGCAAGTCACTTTAACTCCAATTACCTAGTCTTTATCACTTTTCTGCCTTGAAACTGATACTTGGTATTGATTCTTTTTTTATTATTTTTTTAAAACCCTTACCTTCTGTCTCCAAGGCAGAAGAGCGGTAATGGTAGGCAATGGGGGTCAAGTGACTTGCCCAGGGTCGCACAGCTGGGAAGTGTCTGAGGCCAGATTTGAACCCAGGTCCTCACGTCTCTAGGTCTGGCTCTCAATCCACTGAGCTACCCAGCTGTCCCCCTTGGTATTGATTCTAAGAGAGAAGGTAAGGGTTAAAAAAAAAGTCACTTTCATAGCCCCTCTCCCAACATGCCCCTGTTTTCCCTCCCTCTCTTGCAGGCCCTCTTCTGGTCTGTTGCAACAGCCTGGGTCGGGCTGCCTCTTGTCTCTTCCATTCAGCTGCTAGTGATTTTCCTAGAGCACAGGTGTGACCCTGTCACCCAGTTATTCAATAAACTCATGTTGCCCCCTGTTGTCTCCAGGATCAATACAAAATCCTCTGGCATTCAAAGCCCTACATAACCTCCCACACCCGCTCATCTTTCCAGTCTTCAGGCACCTTACTTCTTGCCACACAAGCCTCCTGGCTCTTCTTTGAGCAGGACACTCCACATTCTCTCTCCTCCAGGTATTTTTTTTCTCTCCTTCCTCATCTCCACCTGCTGACATCACTGGCTTCCTAAAAGTCTCAACTAAAATCCAGTCTACAGGAAGCCTTCCCTCTTTTAATTCTGGTAGCTTTCCTTCCCATTCGTCCCCATTAAATTGCTATCCCCCTTGAGGGCAGTACTTAGCATAGTGCCTGGCACATAGTAGAGCATTTAATAAAGGGGAGAAAAATCTTTATTATCCCTAGGGGAGCAGAATATACATATTTGTCAACTATTGTATGCCAAAAATTGAGGCAGATTAGTAAATTTAGTGTCAACTGGGTTTTTGGGAGCCCCGAGTTTGCCTTTGTCCCCTGGGAACATGCCTTTAGAAGTCCCAAACTGACCTAGTCTTAGACTGAACAAGGGACCACACCACTGTCCTGAATAGGAGTAATAGAAATGCTCAAATCCTCAATCACCCTTTTTGTCTTAGAATTTTCCCCCCTGGTATCAGAGATCTATTCCCAAGGAAACCAATACCTGGCCATAGCTGTCCTTTCGTATCCGTTGTAGTTTAGCCCACTCCCTAATACCCCAGCCTCTGGCTATAGCCATTCCCTACCCTGCTTGTAACTGTCAGTGTATGTTTGCTGTTCTTAATTTCCCAAAAGGTATGTAAGCCTCAAGTTCTATTAATCTTTGGAAAATCATCTTTGTTGGTGAATTTCCCAGAGACACTGGCCCCAGAGCCCCAGAGCTTTGGCTCTGAGTGGTACCAAGTGCTGTACTCTGTGTGGTTGCCGAATATTAAGGACTTTGTCTCTTATCCTGATTAAAGATTTGGTTTTTATGACAACTTTAGTGGTTCTGTGTTTTTCCAAGTTGGCATTAGTAAAGTTTTGGATTTTTTTCCCCAGAAAGAATGCTGTAATTCCCACCATTTCAAAAGTCTGCTTTTCTATTTCAGGAAATAAAAATATTTCCTCCCTCATATAAGTTTCCCAATTTTCATGGTTCCTCAGAGCTATCTTCTAGCATGGTGGCATTCCGAGGGATTGGTAGCCAGAGCCTTGGGCTCTGTGTGGAGGCCTAAGGATTGTAGTGCATCCCTCTTGTGATGGCTTGGTTTTTCTGACTATTTAATATTTAATAGTTCAGTGTTTTTTTCCAGTTAACATCGCCTTATTGAGCTAACAAACCAGTTCTGAATTTACCCTGAATATTTTGTATATACTTATTTATTTACATGCTTTCTCCTCCCTTCCCTTAGATTGCGAACTCCTTGAGGGCAAGGGTTGTTTATTCCCCATTTTGTGTATCTTTGTTGCTTAACACAGTGCCTAGCCTATAGTAAAGCTTAAATACTTATTGACTGACAGACTGGCCACTTATTTTGCTATACGTTTAAATATGCTGTATAAATGAAATTAACTTTTCCTCCCTATCCTAAGGAAGAAAAAAAAAATCATGTGTACTATCTTTTGGCTGCTTTGACATGGAAATTCTGGATTTTAGCTATGTTCCTGAGATTTTTCATTTGGGGTTTCTTTCCAGAGGGAACTGATTAATTCCTTAAGAACTAAGATTTCTGTCAGTTTTCACTTATCCTGATATATGGTATTTAAATTTTTTAAAAAATGATGATTTTCAAATAGTCCTTTTTTTTTGAGACTGGTTTTACCTATCTCACCTAGGCTAGAAGTGTTATGGCTTCTCACAGGCCCTATCCTCATATTGAATGGCATAGAAGTTTTAACCTGCCCCATTTTTCTAACTTTGAGCCAGCTTGCCCCTCAGGTAGCCTGACGGCATTCTGCTCCTTGAGACTAACCATATTAGTGCCAGACTTAGGTTGAATACTTGATTAGCTTTAGTTTTGCTGTAGCTCAGAACTTCTGAATTCATGTGATCCACCAGCTTCAGCCTCCCCTCGCAGCACCCTGCTAATCCTATGACTTTTGGATGATTCATTCTTGACCTGGTAGTTGGGTTTTTTTTTTTAGATATTTCTTGCATTTCCTTTTCTCAGTTTTTTGAAAAATTGTCTCAGTGAATGGTTGTCTTCTCTCGTTATTGTAACTGAGTTTGGTGACCCTTCCCTCCTGCTGTCAAGTTGTTCCTGCTACATGCTCCAACACTGTTCAGATTAGATTTTGTCTAGGCTTTTTCTTTGGCAGATGGTCTTAGGTTTCCAGTGCCATACTGAACCTGCCTGGGACACTCCCAATTTGCTCTTTTGGACTGGGCTTTTGTAGTCATAGACTTCAGGGACTATTGAGTTCAGGCTGTTACAACCAAGGTTGCCTACCCTCTGCTTTCTAGTCACCCCAGCTTGTCTATCCCAAGGTCTCAGCAAGACTCCCAAGACTCTTCTATGAAGTGCTGGGCTGGGTGGAGGTGATTACAGTGGTCTCATTTCTTTTGAGAGTGGTGCATTTCTGGTAGGGTGTTTGCAGGGGATCTGGGCTCTTCTACCATTTTCCTACAATCTCCTGCAAAATCCTGAGGATTCAGGCATAATTTTGAGAGTGTCTTCTTTCAAAATCTCTGCCTTATCCTCCCATCCAGGGAAACCCTAGAAACATCAGTATTTGACTTATTTTGAAAATCTTCCTGGCTTATGCCTCAGTCTGGGGAAATCTTGGAAACTTCTATATATGGCTTATTTTGCTTTCCAGAAAAGACACTTATATCCCTAGTAAACTTTCATGCTAACAAAACATTAAATGTGTAAAAGGTTTTCTTTATAGAATCAAAAGATAGAAAGGCGTCATATTTGAGCTCATAAACAGACAAGAAAACACTTGTTTTCACAGGGGGCATATCCAGTGCTTCTGATTTATATTTCTGCCCTAGGTAGCTTGGAATTGCTTAAAAGTTGATATTCCCGCCAATCTCCTGGACCTGTACATCTTCATGTTCAGGCAGCCATCTTAGCTAGATATCCCTCAGTTAAATTGAATTCATTTCTATTGCTAGTCCCAGAGCCTCATCCCAATTAGGTAGAGTATGAGGCAGACCACAAAAGCCATATATTTTATGTGATAGGACTAATATTTACTAGCTTTTTCCTGAAGTAGTTTCTTTTCCCCCATCTACAACATGGTGGGAAGGAAGGCCCAAGCCCCTCCCTTCCACGATCCCTGGGTATTAGCTTTATGTAATAGAAGCAAAGCTGTCTCTAAGATGTGATTGGCTTTGGCTTCCCTGATGTCACTGAAAGACATAAAAAGTTCTATTGGATTTCTGAAGGCTACAAAAGTTATATGCATGTCCTTTCACATATCTGCTCTGATCTAGGTGCCGTTATATCCTTAGTGTGTTGGGGCAAAGTAATCCACGTAATGACTTGCTCAGGCTTCATTTCATGCCAGCTTAGCCCCCTCTGGCACCTTACCTTTCAGTCTCCAGGTCCCTGGCAAAGACTTGGGATTTGGGATAGGTTCGAGTCACCCTCAGAGCAGGCCTTCCACTACTTTCCATAAGCAGACAATAAGATCCTTGCATACCCAGCACTTGGCACAGAATCCTATATTCCGTATTGGGCATAGTTCCTGGCACAAAATGAGCATTTATTAAAATATGTGTTGACTGACTGAATTTAAATTATGGAACTTGCTACATAGGAGATGAAAATACAAAGAATCCAATAGAAGCTTAAATATGTTTCAATACTTATGTCTGATCTTATGAATGGAGTTATTCTTCCCCAGGTGTTCAACCTGTATCTTATCCATTCCTTTTCTTCGTTTGAGTTTCTTATTCATATCTTCTTTTTTTTTTTTCTAATACAGAAGGGCAAGGGCTAGACAATTGGGGTCAAGTGACTTGTCCAGGGTCACACAGCTATTCAAGGCCAAATTTGAACCCAGGTCCTTCTGATTCTAGGCCTGGCACTTTAACCATTGGTTAGAAGCAAAGAAGGTCTATTTCCCCTGCTGGAAGACTTTTTGTAAGTATTTTTACATTCTGTGGGAAGCAATGAATTTAGGCCACCAACCTCTTAATTCTCCCTCTCACTACATAAACAGTCATCCTAATTTTTCAGTTTTACAATTCCTGGATCTCTTTTAGGCATGCAAGTCATCTTGGTGATAGACCACAGACTGATTATGCCTTCCTTGTACCTCTTCATTGCCCTTTGGGTCAGTTGCAGTTTTTATGTTTTTAGACATGTTAGGATTCCAAGTTTCTTAGCATACAGTATCACCAGAAGAACATGTACTGAAAAGTTGGATTTGTGTGTCTACACTCTTCCTTTTATTCAATTCTGTATTTTTCTATACACTTCCCTGTTCTAATAAATTGTTAGATTGATCTCATTTTCATTGTTATGACTTTAGGATCATTGGTTTAGAATTTGAAAAGACCTTAGAGGTTATCTGGTCCAGAACATTCATTTACAGATGAAGAGACCAAGATCCAGAGAAATTAAGTGATTTGACAAAGATCACAAATATAAGTGGTACATATAGGGGGATATATATATATATATATATATATATATTTTGCAAATCTAAAAATACCATATAAATTATTAACATTATTACTAAATGGCAAAGCCTGAGCTCAAACCCAGATCCTCTGACTCCAAAACCATTTTTCTTTCCACTGTATCATATCTTTCATGGGGGGATGGGGGGCAATTGGGGTGGAGACCCTGTAGTATTTACTCCTGGGCTATATGTAATTAGCACAATATCATCTGCAAATAGGAGCATCTGGAGAACCTCAACCTCTGTAGCCATCTGGCTTCTGCATTGGCCATTCTCCATGACAGAGGTGAATATTGCTAGCAAGCATACACCTTCCCTTTCCCCATTTTTCACCTTAATATTGATCATTGGAGGATTATAGAATGAAGGTTTCTCTGTTGTACATCTAGCTAGGAATTTTTTAGGGTCTTATTATAAACATAAGACATTTTGTTAAAAGATCATCTTTAAAGCCTCATTTTGTTAGTCATTTTTTTTGGTAATCAGTTAACAATAAACAAACTGCATCTTTTTTTTTTTTGTATCTTTCAGTCAAATTATTGGAGATAATTGGAGATAATGTGGTCGGTTTTGAACATTCTTTTCAAAAACCTGTCTCATGGTTTCATTAAGCATGACCTTGTTGTTTGCATAAAAAATTTTAAAAGATTTTTTGGATACTATTATGATTTTTACCAATTGTTTAGATAATCTTTTAAATAGCTTGACAGTTGATCCCTTTCCTCTGCCTTCATATCATATGGTAGTGATTCATAGGCTAACAATGGTGCATGCAAGAAGAAATAGGGTTGAAGGTCAGCTAATCTATCTGAGTCACTCCAAGAGCAAAGGAGAGCTGTATGATGGGTAATATGGATTGTTACATATTACCAAAGAAAAATTATGGAGAAGCAAAGGATGATATCACAAAAATGTATGATTGGAAAAAATGCACTGGTCATATGACAAAATACCAAGATAAAACTTGTGTTACAGTCTTTGTGCTTTTTTTAGTATTCATGCTATATCAAGTGATCTGGACCATGTTCTTCCACAAAACATCCCATGACACATCCAGAACCCTGAACTTATAGACCTCTATAGCAAACTTGTAGGTGGACCTGGGATAAGAGTTACAAGGTGAGAAGTGGGCAGATTTGTGATCTGCCTCCCTAGAAAAGTACCCCACATTGGCGAGATCACATAGTAGAGTAAGCAGTTGGTCTGGTCTCACTGCTCATCCTGGCTTCTTTTTCTTAAATATCATTTCTATTTTTTTACACAGTAATTCAGGAATTTGGATGTCAAGAGTCTAGATGTGATGTTACCATTGTCCTAAATTATGAAAATAGGTTATTATAGAAATGCTGGCAGGTTCATTCTATTTTTCATTTGTTTGTCATTATCCTGATTTCATCTGTAAATGCTCTCAGGATATCCTACATCAAACCACATTTTGATATGTCATGAGATATTACGTTCATAGTCTTTCACCATTATCCTTTTGTTTGTAAGGCCCACAAATTACTTTATGTTATAAATTGATGTACCTTGATGCCATGCCTCTCCATCTGGCATATGCTGGCTAATGGGATTTCTGGACTTTTTTTTCACCCACCTTATGGCGATGATTATGCTACAGTGGTTAAGCTTTTGTAGGAAATAGTATCTCAATGTGGTCCCAAGAATAGATTGCTTCAGATCCTGGCCTAACTGTAGACCAGTACCTCTGATCATCTTTTTATCTTTGTGTAGAGGCTTACTGTCCAGGAAATGATTCACAGGAGATAGAGGGAACAGATATGTTGAGCATTTCCACCAGAAATAAAGGGAGTTGGTTGGGAGCAATTCTTTCCCCATGACAGTGTTTGGTCTAGTTCCCTTTTCACGTTATATACAACACACTATTATTATGGGGTGTACAGGAGAGACTAGTAGTACCTCAGGGCTGTTCATCTTTGGTGTTTGTCACCCAACTCTCACCTGTGGCTCCAAGAAGCTGTTGCATTCTTATTGGCCACCTCTTGGTAAAACTCTCTCAGCAGATGGGCTAATAACAGGTCATAAATCCGTAAGTAATTTAGGGTGATATTAACCCCAAGCAATGTAAGACTTCCCCCCGGTTGAATGGACAGATAAGAATAATTTATTCCGGTGGTCATGAAGGCAGCTGAAGCAGGCGCTGTGGTGTGCTTAGAGTTTGGTCAGACATCAGAGACTAAGGATATTCACTGCATCCTGGCTACCACCAGTTAGCCTGACTTCTGTCTTGCCACTGGACTTTGGTAATTCTGGAAGAGAGAGTGAGGCTGAAAATTGCACAACTCTTTGTCACTCAAATCCAATTCATTCATAAGCCAAGAGATGACCTTATGATGTCATTGGTCCTCTGAAACAAAGGACGAACATTATTCAATACACTATATGATCACATTCTAAGGGTCTGATAGATTCTATGCACATCATGGTAAATGACCTGATAAGTTAGAAGGTCTGAGTCAGATAGTAGATTTCAATATTTGTATTTCAATATTTGAGTAACATCTCATTTCCTCTCCTTACGTGGAACCTGGCCAGTGAAGGTTCAGAATGAACTTTGCTTCTTAGAATCAAATGCTGAAGAAAAGTATTTCATAAGGGTTGAAAGAGTGATTCAGCCATTTGTAGGCTTGAGCACTCTGTAGTGGCTAGCAGGGATATGCCAGAGTAACTGAAGAGGCCTGGACTGGTGGCTTCCAATAAAGCACTCAGCTAATTAAAACTCTTTGATGGATAATTAATGTAGTGACAAGCTGTTTCTATGAGTATTCAAAAAAAGTGATGCTAAACCAAAACAATCACCTAGGTATATAGAACCTTATCAACTACTAGACTGGTCAGTAGACCCATTTGGTCTTTATAACCCTTAAAAAAAAAAAGACAAATACAAATACAGAATGGTCCTTAATCTTATGCTTTCCCCTACTACTTAAAAAAACAAACAAAACTTACCTTCTATCTTAGTATCTGTTCTAAGACAGAAATATGACAAGGGCTCTGTGATTTGGGTTAAGTGACTTGTATAGGGTCATACAGCTAGAAACAGTCTGAGATCAAATTTGAACCCAGGCCCTTCCCTCTCCAGGTCTGACACTGTGCTATCTAGCTGCCTCATTCCCCTACTACTTCTTTACTGATAATGACCAGAGCCATGAAAAAGGAGATAGAGAGTGCAAAAAATTAACAGAGATTTTAGACAATCTATTCATTTTACTGCTAATGTTCTAAATGTGAGAGTCTTTTCCGGTGACCAGTGCAATATAACAGCTAAGGAAAATAATTATATTTACATGAATATTCTAATTATGAACCAAATGAAACTAAAATATTTATAAAGAATTTGCAACTAAATGAAGGATGGTCCTTGGAGAGGGGGTAATTAGAGGAGTTGGTAAAGTTGATTTTATTTCATTTTATTTATCTTTAAGCCTTTACCTTCTAGTCTTAAAATCAATGCTAAATATGGGTTACAAGGCAGAAGAGCCTCTCCTTCAGTGGAACCTGGCCAGTGAGGGTTCAAATGGGGGTTAAGTGACTTGCCCAGGGTTACACATACTAGGAAAGTACTTAAGGTCAAATTTGAACCCAGGACTTCCCATCTCCAGGCTTGGCTCTCAATCCACTGAGCCACTTAGCTCCCACTAAAGTTGATTTTATTGTTTGGTATAGTATTACTAATAGCATAATGTGACATATGGTTATTTTGCCTTGCATTCTTCATGGTAAGCTTAAGCACAAAGAATTCCATGAAGATAATTTTAGTTTTTATAGCAACAGCTGTTGTAGAAAGTACAAAAAGCCTATGAAAAATTTAAGATTCTGCATATCACATAAATATATACATTTTTGCTTAGTGATTTCAATGTGAAGGTAGGATAGGAATGGACTATGAAAATGATGTCTTAAAATACTGTTTAGATTAAGAAATGAGAAAGGCTTTTTGACTATTCAGAAACTTCCTGCCTATTTATCATCAATTCATTTTTCTAGGAAGGATCTAGAAAGTACTAGATGTCATGAGTACTAAACAATTGACAATATCTTAACAGAGAGGAAATGACTGCTTATACACGTGGGAGCCATTCTGGAATTAGCTGTGTTAGGTGAGACTATCATCTCATTGGAGCAGACGTCAAAAATCAGCACTAAACTGGATGAAAGGCTAAAGATGACAAGACAAAACTGCATTAGTTTATAACAGCCCCAACCTGAACTTCTCAAACAAGATGAAATAGGTCCAAAATGATTCATAAAGAGAATGTATAGAGTTCCTTTCCTTTCTGTTTCTCTCCATTCCTTTTTCTTTTCCCCTTTCTACAAGCATTTATTAATGACTACAGGAGATAAAGAATTTGTATAAGATTCATATAGCTTAATAGAGGGATAAGGCAAACATTCACATCACATGCCTTA
Source organism: Gracilinanus agilis (assembly GCF_016433145.1). NCBI lineage: Eukaryota > Metazoa > Chordata > Mammalia > Didelphimorphia > Didelphidae > Gracilinanus > Gracilinanus agilis. The sequence goes on from NC_058133.1 coordinate 475,637,734, forward strand.
AGTTTTTATTAAGTTTTTACTCTATCTTGATAATTATGTACAACCTTCAAGATTTTAATGCCTTGAGAATTTAAATTATAATTTTATAAGAGGTCTTTAGAATTGACTTTAGATGCCTCCTACCCTTCTGTATAAATGATAAAATTTTATATATTTATTATAAAGAATGTTGTCTTAAAGGGGTAGAGGAAACAAATGGAAGTTTCCTGCCCAAGCTTTTGTACCTAAGACCTAGTACTCTATTTACTTTGTTACCTAACTCTTACTCCCTGACCCTCAATTACATTTTAATCTGGTTTAAGTAGATTTGAGAGTATTGTGGGTCAGTTATGGCCATCTGGCAGCATGCTTGACAACTTTACTTAAAGGATGGCTAGGAATTCACTGAGAAAGAGGAGAGAGTACATTCTAGGCATAAGGAACAGAATGCACAAAGGTGGAGGCAGGAGATTAGAAAACATACTCAGGAGGTAGAAACTAGATAAGTGCAAATTTATATATTTATGTGTGGAGAATGATAAAAAGATGACTAGAAGGATAGGAACTCTAGATCTAGATCAGAGGAGCAACAAAAGGACTAGTTTTGGAATCAGAAGACTGGGTTCAAATTTCCTATGGCCCAGCCACTTCATATTTAGGCCTTAATTTCACCATTTATAAGATGAACACCAAGTTAAACTAGATATTTCATAAAGACTCTTTAATTCTAAATTCTGTGATCCTATGTTCAAGAAATATTATTCTGGTAAGCTATATAAGAATATGTTTGAGCAGTAAAAGACAATATAATTATGGTGACCCATTTTTTTTAATCTTTTACTTTCCATCTCAGAATCAATATTGTGTATTTCTTCTAAGACAGAAGAGCAATAAGGGTTAGGCAATGATGGTTAAGTGACTTGCCCAGGGTCAAGTGAGGAAGGGTTTTAAACCTCAAAAAAACTCCTAGAAGAACTTGAAAAGAAGTTTTAAAAAATCAAATAAGAGAATTAACAGTCAACAGCTTGGAAAAAAAATTCAGTGAAGAAAAAAACTTTCTAAAAACAAAATCCTACTCATTCAAGGCCCAGCCTAAATGCTGCTTTTTCCATGAAGCCTTCTCATATCGTAGAGCAACATGCAGACTTTCAAATACTACATGGATACTGGCTCTCCCCCAGTAGGAAGTAACCTCTTCTCTGGGCTGCCATAGCACTTTGTATATGTCTTATAGCTCTTATCACATGCTATTTAGTATTCTATTCATCTGCGTGATTTTGGTTTTTGTTTTCTTTCATTGGTACAGGGAAACTTCCTTCACCAGTGGATCAACCTCTGCTTTGAGAGTTGCTTGGTATAGGGGGATTGGGAGGTTAAGAGGCTTGCCCAGGGTAACACGGCCAAAATGTGTCAGAGGCAGGGATGAACTTGGAAGCTTCTCTCCCTAGCCACAATGCCATGGTGCCCTTCTCTGTGATTTCCGCCTGTAGATTATACCCCAGAAGGCAAGGACTGTATTGTTGTTCATCTTTATATCTCCCAGAGTGCCTACTAGTGTAGGCCTATGAAAAAGTCTAATTGAACTGAGTGGTCAGAGACAGACTCCTAGACTGGATGAACCATTGGTCCCATTTCTTTCCTAATAAGGAGATCCATCCATCTGAGATATTAGTTAATTAAGCACCCTGTCCATGGGGTAGAGTCCTACAGGGTGGGTTAAGGTTAGAGGAAGGAAGGAGAGAAGTAGGAAAAGAGGAAATGGCGTCCTTGTTCTGTATAATAGAGGAAATAGTGTACACATACGAAAAACATAAGGCTTGCAAAGGACTAAAAGTAAAAATGTCATGAAAATATGGATAATTCTAGAAGAATCCAGAGCAGCATACTAGCTAGAACCAGGAAAAGAACTGGTTTGCAATGGGAAGAGTGAGAACAGTGAGAGGAAGGAGCAGAGAGACCTGTTCAGAAGGAGCAGGAGGCTAAGGGAACCCTCAGGCTTCAAGGATTCATCTTTGCTCATGAGATTCTGAGTTATCTTTAGGACAAAGCACCATTTCAGCAGCAAAAAAAAAAAAAAAAAAAAAAAAAATCCTTCCAGGTCACTTATTGCACCCATCTTTGTTTTCTACTGCAAAGGAAAACTATAAAAATTAATGGAAAGAGAAGTGAGACTCTAATCAAAGCTAAGAACAATATAAAGCTGATACTGCCTGATTTGCTGTGTAGTTGACAAAAGCCTAACCTTGTTGGTTAGGACCTCACTGTGAGCCATTCAAAGTTCTTTTATCATGAGGAAGAGATAGAGATCCTGAAAAAAGGAAGAAAGAACCCAGGGAAAGCCTTGGAAAGGACATCAAGCAGAGGCTGGGATTTAAATCCTGCCCCCAACATTAGTCATATGAGTGTGGACATGCCTCTCTGTGCTTCAATTTTCTCAGCTATAAAATGAGGATAAAATCTTTAGTTCTTTCCTCACAGGATTGCTGTAAGCATCAAATGAGACAATGTATGGGCCTTAAAGCCAATAGAAATGTCAGCTATCATTATTATAGTTTTTGATAATGAGAACTGTTAAGACAGCCTTAGAGATCATAATTGAGTTTCTAGAAAATCAAAGGGGCTTGCCCACCATCCCTACAGCTCCTGTTAAAATAAATAAAGCTGGCAAAAGCCTAGGCTGCAAAAGAAAAACAGTGCTAACCCCCTAGGCGTGTTTCAAAGTCTCTGATGACATATCGGTTTTGAAATTATTGCAGCTGTTTCTGAGAACTTCCTTTACATCCTAAACTTTAGGCCCATCTAACTGAACTTCCCCCTTAGGCTTGCTGACTGAGAGCATTTTGATGTGCCTTGCTTCTAGACTTTTCTAGTCCTGTCAACCACTAGCTACAAAGAAGGCTGAATTAGGTTCTATTTTTTTTCACCAATATGTTCTGTGAGACCCTTCTCTCTCCATTTTCTGACCCTTCATTTTTTTTCTGCCTGTTCTCTAGGCTTATTCTACTGAAGAATTATGATGCTAAAAATTTAGAAGGCATTGTAAAGGCAAGAAACAAGGTTATTTAATGCTCAGAGTAGTACCCTGTACCCCTGTGAGTTTTCCTAGCTAGGTTCTTTTCTGTAATTTGTTGGGGCAGCAAACTGATTGATTTATTCTGCACCAAACACACTGGACCCATTCCCACTTACCGTGGCAACTTTAAGACCATTCTTCTTGCCTACAATTTCATTCTCTTTCCAAGTCTTGCTTTTCCTTCAGAAGCCTAGTTCTCATCTCATCCAATGAAGTCTTAACCAGCCACACCAGTTCACAATTATTTTCCTCCTCTGACTTTTTAGCACTTATCATGTGCTATCTTGTATCATTATCAATTAAAAAAATCAATTTAACAGACATGTATTACCTGTCTGCTTTGTACAAAGTAATGATTCCTGCTTTCAAGGATTCAATGCAGAATCTAACAAATATTTTAAGAATTTTTGATTGATATTATAAATCACAGTCCCTTACATACCTTTGTTAGACAATCTTCAATAAATTGCTTTAGCAGAAGAAATTCATTCTATGGTGGCCAGCCATTGTGGGAAGAGCCTCTTCATACCTAGCTAGGCTGGTCCATGGAAAATTTACAGTCTGTCATCGGGTCTACAGGGGAAAACTTTCCAGGTTAATAAAATCTGCTAAAGATTTGATTCCACTGGTGTAGCTTTTAAGATAATTTGACAATGTGGCATATACAATACTTTTGGTTTTGTCTTTTTGTGTATATGTTTTACCTATTAAACTGCTGTGGGAGGGGATTGGCCTTGTTCTGCTTGGGAAGGGGGGGGGCGGGCAGAGCTGAATTTGGACCACTGTGTAGAAATTGCAGAGGCAGATTTAAGCTAATAATATTGGCTAGGAGAGCTTCCCCAAAGGGGAATAGTCTGATTGGAGATTGTGGGTTTCCCCACACTAAAAGTAACAAGGGCCAGATGACTATTTGTCCAAGGTGAGCTTGGTGAGAGACCATGTATCAGCTGGCCTGGGTAGACATTGAGGTCCCTTCAATCATGAGACCCTGTGATTATACTTCTCAAAGGCACCAATGGAATTTTGTACTTGGTTGTGTCTCAAACACCCCTGCAGAAAGATGTTCAGTCCACTTTTATTGTTGATGATGACCTTTCACTGTTACCACTCCCTGGGAAGGGGTTTGGAGGAAGGTCCTTCTTCAGAGATCCTATCTTTTTCCCCTTGTAGTTTTGCCCTAATGAACTTTTCTCTTCACTCCTTCAATGTCCACTGCAGTACAGTTTGTCCATACACAGTACAAACACATACATTTTTTACAATGTGAGGTAATTTTTGGTTACAAGTTATACATTGATTAGACATGTTACAGATATGCAGTTTCAAGTTATTTAGTTAGCATTAACCATTTCCTTTTCCAGTCCTCTAGCTGTCCTCTAGCCCCACTCCTCATGACTACTAGCCACTAGAAGTTAGTGACTATTAGTTCACCCTACCTTCCCTAGACTCAGGTCAGTTATTTATTGTCTCCTGTGATCTGGGTTGAAGCCATGTTCAATTTTGTCCAGGCTCTAAGTCCAACTCCATGTTTCAAGTCAAAATGTTTCTCTTCAACTATCAACCTGGATTAGCTTTATTGGATCTTTTGGATTCTACCCTCAGAAATTCCCTAATAGTACAGTCTAACCTATTTTAACCAAATTATCTTTTTCTTTCTGATGAACTGAATTTACTATCCTTATTAGTTTTTAAGCTCTTTCATAATTCTTCTAGCAAACATTATCATCTAGGGCCCTGATTCTCTTATTTCTATCTTTTTTAAAAGTATGAATTTAACAAGAACAAATAATCCCAAACTAAAAGAATCAAAAAGGAAATTTTTTGTAGAACTGTAAATTCATATTACATGCATTTTGTTTTTTAAATGTGTATATTGAATTTAACAATACAGTAACAAAATTGCTGTTTCCAATTCATTTAGGATGACCACATTCTACATTTCTTGCCACCTATCCCGTCACATAATGGAGTCACATTTCTGTTTTCTGCTTAGACATAATCACAAAACAAGAGGTTATAAACCTCTCATAACAGGCCTGCAGATGCTTATTGACTAGAGTTTCCAGAGCCTATAACAGCCCCTATTCCCCAAAGTCTTTAGGGATTGGCTATATCCTAGTTCACCTGTGGCTAGGGGAATTCAATGAAATTGCCCTACAGGTACATAAATGTTTATCTGGGAAGGATGAGTCCCAGAAAATGTTAGTGTCCTCTATACCACCTGGGAGACTGGTAAAACTTGAGAGGAGGCAGAGTTGTAAAAAATTGCAAGCTAAAAGATGACAATAACTATAGTCTCATTCTTTGTGGCTACATAGCACAATACCTCAGTCACACAGAGTAGGTGTTCGGTAAACTTGTAGAATAAAAAGCTAGAAGAAACAAAAAGGAGAAATAATTGGAGAAGTGGGCAATAAGGAGAGGGATCCATAGAAATGGAGAAGGTTCTTGCTCTTCTTCCTTTTATATATCATTCTTAATATAGTCCATTTCCCAAACCTTAGGAACTTGTCTTCCCTCCTCAACTCAGTAGCTTCCTGCATGAAGCAAGCAGTTTTGTCTTCATTTGAAGTGCTAGGTGATTGTTTATGGCTTTTTATCCAGCACCAGCAATTTACCTTACCCACCATGCTTTATATACATCATTTTTCAAAACATTATTTTTTAAACTCTGAGCTTAATAAACACCAAATAAAATGGGCACTTTTTTATATATAGCAGAATGGAAAAAAGAGGGTTGTATATGAAAATGTTACTCTTTATTACTATCTATTCTCCTAAAAGCCACATAAAGTATTGTTTTAACTGTTTTATAGCTGAAGAAAAAGAAATCAAGTGATTCAGCTTAGGTCACATAGGTATTAAATGGCAGAATCAAGATAGGTACTCCAAATCCTTCGACTTGAATGTGCTTTTCTATTATACTGTGCAACCTCCCAATATAGAAATTAAATTACATTGTATCAGTCATATCAAATACTAACTTGAGCATTCCTGGTATAGTTGGAATTCATTAAAACTTTGGATAGTCAGATTGGACATCATCACTTTGAAGGATGAAGTTTCTTTTATAAATTTGGGAAATAAACAGGGTTTTACATTAAATATTTTTCAGGACAATGGGAAAAACTTTTTCCGGCTTTGCTATTTACTAGTTGGGCCATTTTGGATAGGTCATCTAAACTTTTTGGACCTCAGTATTCTCATTTTAAAACTGAAAAGGATCAACCAGATGACCTTTATGATCCCTTCTGGCTCTAAATCCTGTGGTTTTATAACAATATTTTTCGGGAAGTCTCCTTTTTCTTATCTTATAAGGAAATGCATTCCCAACATAGGAATGTAGTGAGCAAATATACTGAGGCAAGAAAGGTTGAGGCATATTCTGGGAACAAAGAATAGTCTCATTTGATAGGATGGTAGATCATGTCAAGAGGAAATATTTATAAGGTATGATAAAAGGCTACAGCCTTGAATGCTAGGCTAATATATCAGTTGTATGCCAGTTTCATATGGCATGCTCATATGGGTTCTGAATGATGTTCCATATTTTCCCAGTCACCAAAGGAGTGAAACAAGGTTGTGTGCTTACTCCCATATGCTTCAGCATGTTTTCTGAGACACCTTCAGTGAAGATGAAAATGGCATTAAGATCAGCTTCTGCACTGATGATGAACTATTTAATTTGAAAAGGCTATAAGCCAAGACAAAAGTTGAGGCAGAGTTGGTGTCTGACTTTTTATTCACAGATGACTATGCATTCAGTGCAGCCTCTGAGGCCAAGATGCAACAGAGATCAATTCTCTACTTCCTATGCTAATTTTGGCCTAACAATTAACACCAAGAAAACACAAGTCCTCCACCAGCCAGCACTGTGCCATACATATGTGATCACAGTAAATGTAGAAATGTTGAATTTTGTGGATAAGTTCATTTACCTTGGCAGTACGCTCTCCAGTACTGATGAGATTCATGTATGCACTGATAGCCAGTTAGCTCATTTGGAGGCTTCTGAAATGGTGTGAGAGGGAAAAGATATCAGGCTGCTACCAAACTCAAGGTTTAAAGAACCATCGTGCTGACTACACTGTTGTCTGCTTGTGAAACCTGGTCAATCTGTAACTGAACTGCTGTCACCTGAATTGTCTCAGGAAGATCCTGAAGATCACCTGGAGAGATAAGGTACCAGACACTGAGGTCCTCTTTAGAGCTGAATTTCCAAGTATTCTGACTCTGTTGCAGAGAGTGCAACTCGGATGGGCCAACCACATAGCTTGAATGCCAAATGCTTGCTTACCCAACAGACTTTTATGGAGAACTCGAACAAGGTAATTGCTTATATAGTAGTTAGAAGAAGCAGTATAAAGACACTCTCAAGTTTATCTCTGAAGAACTTTAGTATTGACTGTGAGACATAGTCAACACTAGTTCAGGACTGGCATCAAAGAAGACATTGTACTCCATACATAAAGCAGAATTGTAGAAACACAAAGGAAATGAAAGCTGAACAAATTCAGAGTTATTTTCACTCTAAATGTTCTAATATACTTTTGTGCCTGATCTGTAGTAGTGCCTTACAAACATATTGATCCACAGCAAAACACACTGTACCCTGACTCCAACATTGTGTTGTCATTAGTCTTCTTTGAAAATGAATTATTTTTTATCATGTGTTCCAAGGCTACAAGAAACATTTTATCATTTCTTATTTGCAGCACTCATGGTATTTGCAAAAAGATCACTATGAAAGTAATTATTTTTTTCAACAATGCTGAGAGGCGGTCTGTCATAGACGTGATCTGGCCTCAGAGTCAGAAAGACTGGGGCTCAAGCCTTACCTCTGCTGTGTGTGTGTAATTGTGAGCTGAAGTCAATTAAATCCTTGGTAACCTCAACAACTTTCCAAAGCTGTAAGTTGAAGAGAAAATATTCATATGCATCCATAAAGGGAACTTCCTCATCCAGGCATTCCCAAAACTATTGAAATCACAGGTCCAATACCTGCCATTCAAAAGGTAATCAAGTGCCTCCTATGTGCAGGCATTGTGCTAGGTACAGTTGACACAAAGACAAACAAACCTTGCCCTTGAGGAGCTTACATCTTCTTGTAGCACATGTACCAGAGAACAAAGAAGTAGAGAGATTCTACAAAGGACTAATAAAATCCTCCAAACTAAATCAGTCTACACTTTGATATTCAGAAACTTCGATAGAAAGAGGGCAATAGGCTAGAATGGCAAAAAATGTTAGAAAATATGGATGAGGAAGGAATAAGGAATGAGACAGGCCAAAGATTTATAACAGACTACAGAAGCTTCCAATCTGAATACTTCCAAGAAAATTATCAGAAAAATAACAGACTTAATAATCATTAACGACACACACAAAATTGATTATATTTTAACAGTAAAATGGCATGTTCCTGCTGTGTGAATTTAGGACCAACTTGTTAGACCAAGGAGTGAGGTTAATACAAAGTTAAAAGAAAGAATAAAAATAGGGAAGGGATGTGGTATTCAATTAAAAGAACTCTAAATTGGTCTATTTCAACAAGTTGTTGATATTAAAAGATGAGATATAAAAGGACATCAATTTTTGTTGCTGACTTGTTTTCAGTAATGTTTGACTCTTGATGATCCCATCTGGAGTTTTCATGGCAAGAATACTGAAGTGGTTTGCTTCCTTCTCTAGTTTATTTGACCAATGAGGAAATTGAAGCAAACAAGTTTAGTGACTTGCCCATGGTCATACATCTAATAAGAGTCTGAGGCCAAATCTGAATTCAGGAAGATGAGTTTTCCTGATGCCAGGAATGTTACTCCATCCACTACACCACCTACCTACAAGGACATCCGTACATTAAAATAATTTAAACCAATATAAATCAATTACTCTAGCAAAGAGACCAAATGAAACTATTCATGTCTATAAAAAGTTGGCTCACTTGCTAAGGGAAAGGATATAGCAGTAAAGTGCAATGCAGATTTTGAATATAAAGTAATTTGTAAATTCATACAAAAGAATGGCGGAAAATTTAGAGCAGTACTTTTCTTATAAAAATGGTATCAGTGGAGGGTAATACCAATTTAAAGAAAGCTTAGCAAAAGTCTTGCTTAAGTAAAGCCAATCTGAAAGCAATTCAAGAATGAAGGGAGAAGGGGAAAAAGAGAAGGAAGACAGGAAGGATACATACATTTAACAAACCCTTTTTCTCCATCAAAGACAGTAAAGCCTCCCCATTTAGGCTCTAACATCACAGTCCCTCAGAGGAAGTAGAAATGGCACTGAAAAAAACAAAAGCAGCCAGATTAGACCAACTACATAGAAAGGTGGCAACTCTATAGAGGTAATAGAATTGTATGTTCCCAAGGATCCATTTTTTAGGTATTTGAAGGAAGGAAAAATACAAAAGGGGTAGAAAAAGCTTAGACATTATTACAAAAAAAAAAAAAAGACTAAGAGGGGGAAACTAGGTGCCTCAGTGGATAGAGAGGTGGGCCTGAAAACAGGAAGTCTTTGGTTTAAATCTGGCCAGACAGTTCCATAGATGTGTGACCTGGGTAAGTCATGTAACCCCAATTGCTTAGCCTCTTCTGCTTTGGAACTTATACTTGGTATCAATTCTAAGGTAAAAGGTAAGGATTTTAAAAAAGGACTAACGAACACTAATAAATATAGACACAAATGCCCACTTACTAATTTGTATGAAATTTTTATGAAAACAATTTAGACATAAGTATAGGGTATCCTGTTTGTGGGTCTTGGAAGGAAACAAGAAGACTTTCACAAATGGCATTCAACACAGGACCACATCTGTATCATCTTAAATGACTGAAAGATATAGAGAATGAGATCCTTCTGAATCATTAGCTCACAATAAAAAAAAAAAAGTTATTTCCTTTTAAAACCCTTAACTTCTGTCTATTGGCTCCTTGGTGGAACAGTGGCAAGGGTGGGCAATGGGAGTCAAGTGATTTGCCCAGGGTCACACAGCTGGGAAGTGTCTGAGGCTGGATTTGAACCTAGGACCTCCCATCTCTAGGCCTGACTCTCAATCCACTGAGCTACCCAGCTGCCCTGCCCCTGTCCCCCCCCAAGAAGTTTTTGATTCCTTAGAGCAGCACATCTCTTTGAAGGCTTTCTACACAAGATGACTTCTGGAATAGGTTAAAATTATATAACACTCCCTGACATATGTAACAGAATGCAGTGACCTTCTGTTTGTTCTATGACCCTTATGCTTTTCTAATTCTGTGCCCAATTCATTATCTTTTGAGAGATAGTATGGTATGAGTAGATATAGAGCTGGACTTGGAGTCAGGACAACCTGGTTTGAATCCTGCTTCAGAGACTTACTGTGTAACCTTGGTAAAGTCATTCAAATGCTCAGAGTTTTGTCTTCTCAACTGTAAAATGAGACTCATAATAGCATCTACCTCACAAGCTTATTGTGACAATCAGATAAGATAGTATAAGTAAAAGGGCTTTGTAAACCTCTAGATGCTAAGACTTTTCAGATATTCTCTTTTGGAGATGACAGGGCACTGATTGCATCAGCCTCTGGAACAATGCAGAGCCTCCAAGACACGATCTATAACCATTCAAAAGAGCTTGTCTATGGGGCAGCTGGGTAGCTCAGTGGAGTGAGAGTCAGGCCTAGAGACAGGAGGTCCTAGGTTCAAACCCGGCCTCAGCCACTTCCCAGCTGTGTGACCCTGGACAAGTCACTTGACCCCCATTGCCCACCCTTACCAATCTTCCACCTATGAGACAATACACCGAAGTACAAGGGTTAAAAAAAAAAAAAAAAAAAAAAAAGAGCTTGTCTATTCTAACCCAGGAAAAACTCATGGGTGAAGAAAACCTACTGTCCAGTTTCTGATATGTAGTTGAATGAGCAACCTATAGAGCTTAGTCATCAGCATATTTTCTTAAATAGTCTTTGCAAATAATAGCTCACATTTACAAAGGGATCCATTCCTGCCAGGGTAAAAGGATGGCTGTTGCCTTCTACAATGCCACACAGGGAGATTCCAGAAAGAGGGGCATTATGTCCCCCAAGTTTGGAGAAAGAGCCAAAGGGCAGTCACTCCTTTTAAGGTCTCTTATGTAGATGGCTCTTCTTGGTCTTCTAATGTACCCCCCCTAATCTCCACCTCAAGTAGGAGGAAAAGTAACATTTAATTTTGAATCAAAAACCTCTGGTTCCACATAACAAAGGACTCACTATTCAGGGCCAAAGTAAATGCGTCACAAAGGGGGCTTAGCTCCAAACTTGTGGAGTTGCTCTATGTAGTGTAGCCTAATCAGAGCCAACTAGGTGGTGGTGGTGGTGGTAAAATCCTCTAATTACACCCATTACACAAGGAAATCCAACAATATATTGGGTGCATCCCAGTGGCAAACTTATAGAATGATATGAATAAGAACCACATACAATGTGCAGGTATGACTAGGTTACAACAGGTTACACTGTTGGAGGGAAAACTCACATAGAAGCCTAGTTGTGTATGACTCACATCTTAGGTGATTTTTGCCTTCCATCTGGGATTGATCTTGACCAAGCCAACTTTTAGGATTAGTCTCTAGAACCTGGGAAGGAAAAATTTCTCAGCTGATCTTACATGTGCAAGAAATTCAGAGGTGGGAGAAGTGTACACATTTGTTCTTCTCAAGCAGTCCAACCTAGTGTAGGATTCAAGCTAAGGAAATCAAGCACATTTCCAAAAGAAGGGGAGTGTGTTGGACTGGGGACTTGCTTGGATTTAGGATTGAAAGCTCATCTAGAAAAGTAATAACATTCTTCTAGAAGAACAAAAAGTTGAAAACCTAAAGGAAAGTAATAAGAAAAAGTGGGAAAGAAGAGGACCTAGCAGCACCAGATCTCAAACTATAGAACAAAGCAGTAATTTTAGATGATTTGGTACTGGGTGAAAAATAGGTCAATCAATGGAAGATATTAGTTATATGACCTATAGAAACAAATGAATGCCAGTAGTATTTGATAAACCCAACAACTCCAGTTTCTGGGATAAGAACTCACTTATTTGACAAAATCTGCCAAGAAAACTAGAAAGCAATCTTGACACAAATTAGGTACAGACCAACATTTCAGTACACTGATATAAACTCCAAGTGGGGATATTACTTAGATGTAAAAGTTGATATGATTAGCAAATCAGAAGAGAATGGAAGAAATTACCTTTAAGATCTATAGATATGGGAAGACTTTTTGACCATGTCCTCCAAACAAAGGATAGAGGTCAAAGAAGATAAAATGAACAATTTAAATTAGATAAAATTAAGAAGTTTCTATGCAAAACCAATGCAGCTAAAAATAGGAGAGAAATTAGGTAAGTAGTGAAAGACCTTTGCAAAAAGTTTTTCATATAAAGATCTCATTCAAGATATTATAAAGAACCAATTCAAATTTATAAGAATAAGAGACATTTGTCAGTTGATAAATGTTCAAAGGATATGGACAGTTTCCAAGGGAAAGCTATAAATATCGCTATTTTTTAAATGCTCCAAATCACAAATAATTAGAGAAATTCAAATTAAAGCAACTCTGGAGGACTATCTCACATCCATCAGACTCTCAGATGACAGAAGAGGAAAATTAATTACAAATGTTGAAGGGGCTACAGGAAATGAGGCACATTAATTAATACACTGTTGGAGGAACTGGATCCAGCCAATCTGGAAAGCAATTTGGAACCATACTCCAAAAGTTACTAAACTATGCACACCTTTTGACCTGTTGATAGGAGTACCAGGCCTATTCCCCAAAGAAAGAGGAAAAGGGCTTAAATATATAACACCAAAAGCAGCTTTTTGTAGTGGCAAAGAACTGAAAACTAAAGGAGTGCCCATTTATTGAGTAATGACTAAGTAAATTGTGATACATATCTTTATTATATGAGAGAAAATGGATTTTTATTTGAAAAAATTTTTAATTTTAGAATTATGGCATGTGAATGTAACAAGATGTTATTTTACCATAAGAAGTAATGAAACTCAAAAGTTTCAAAGAAAACTGGGAAGACTTCTATAAATAGATGCAGAGTGAAGTGAGGAGAATCAGAAGAAAAATTGGTGCAATATTAACTTTATAAAGGAAAACAACTTGAAAAAGCTTTAGGGTTTTGGTAAAATATGCACTGACAAACCTTGATTCCAGAGGAACAAGGACAATATACACTGCCCACCTCCTGACCTAGAGATGATAGATTAAAAATGCAGAACGAGGCACACCTTTTTGGACATGGCCAATAGGGGAACTTGTTTTTTGTTCAGCTATGTATATTGAAGGTTTTATTTTTCTTTGTTGTTTCGAGGAGTGGGTAGGGACAGGAAATAAATGCTTGATTTGAAAAAAATAATGAAAGGAGTAGAAGTTCATGCTCTGCCAAAACAAAACAAAACAAAACAAAAACCCCCAAATAAAAAACTCTTCAGAAGTAACACCTAAGACTACTCAGAATTCCAGCCTAGTACTCCTGTTTACACTTTAACTTCAGGTCTCTATTTTGGAGAAGGCAGAGAAAGCACAGAGAAAGCTTGAGTTGCTGGATCATAGGTTCAAAGTGGTACGGCTCTTTCCCCATCTCCTCTTGTCCAAGGAGGGTGATTCTAGGACCACTGTGCTCTGTCCTAATTGGACTTCATTTCCCACCTTCCTCCTATTAATGGGTCTCCTTCCCCTTCTCTTATCCTCACTTGATTCTGCTGCCTCAGAGACTAAAACTTTCAAACCACTCTGCTCCTCCCACTTTTTTCAGAGGACGAAGGGCACCACAGAAAAAGCTTTTCCCAGGAATCAAACAACTGAGGTTTTCTAAGCCTTCAGTCCAGAAGTTAATTCCTAGGAGTTCCAAAACTGGAGAATGAAACTGGATCTATCAGCCTAGGTAGGAGGTAGGAAGTAGAGAGCAAGATAAAGAATGGAAGTTTTGTAATTAATTGAGGATAGTGTAGGTGTAAGAGCAAGAGTTTGGGATCCCAAAGGATGTCAACAGAGGACCAAGGAACAAGTCTAAAGAAGGCAAGGAAAAGAGATGACAGACTTGATGTTGCTATAGCATAGCTAGCTGAGAGATGGGAGGTGGGAGAAATGGGGGGGTGGCAACTTCACCTGTGCCAGCCAGCCTGAAGAGAGTCTAATTTTGTCATGTTAAAAAAACAAAAAGAAAGGTGTCCATAGCAACCATTTGTTTTCTGTCTGTGATAAGATAGCAACCTTCTATATAGGCAATGGAAAATGAGTTGATGACAGTTGTAAGGTTGGGAACGGTCAGAAGGTTATCAGGAGATGACACTGGTACGTGACATCTTCCTGCCCCTGACTCAGCAAGGAGTGGGAAGGTAGGACGGACAATTTACTTCAGAAACCAACATTTTCTTGTTCCTTATTACAGAGCAGTCATACATAAGGGCTGGACAATGCAACAATATTTAAATTTAGTTATCCAAATTTTCACCCAAATTAGATGAATTCCTAGTGGTTAGAAAGGAGGCGTTGAAGATTTAGCTCCCATTTTTGCCTTAAGTGCCAAATTCAGGGACTGGGAGAATGGGGAAGAAATGAAGTAGAGGCATAGATCCTAACTACAAAAGAATGCAGAAATCTAAAAAGACTTAAGGCTATAGAGATGGGTTGAGTCCCAGGCTGCCAAAGATGTCATAGCCACCTTGAGATCCAGCAGTTGATCCAGGGTGGTGGCTTCCTTTTCTCCTTACTGTGGGGGTGAATAGAGGGGATAGACCCAATCACCAGAGAAGGGGCCAGATATACAGAATGATCCAAGCCAGAGTTGATCTTTCTCCTCCAGACCTTCAGACCAAAGTCTCCAGTCAAGACTTCTAGCCTAAATATTTACTTGGTATCCTCACAACAATGATTAAATGCTTGCTAAATTCTTAGGTCTCTATGAAACCAGATTCTTGTAAAAAGCTGGGGGATGGGAACTTCCTATGAGGACTCCGGAGATTTCCTTGTACCCTGAGGTCAGTGGAAGAGGAAGTGACTTAGGCTGACTCAGAGTTTTGGTAAGGACTGTACATCCCTGAAGCTTAATGATCACCGAAAAGGGGCACAAATAGACAAAAGGTGTCAAACACTTAGCCAGAGGGGCTACTGGTCGCCTGAGCACTCCCAAGTGCAGCCTGAACCACATTAAAAGGTAATTGGGAAATATTTAACAAAATAAATAAAAATACAATAACATGTAAATAGCATTCAATTCTAAAGCCAGTCAAAATGTGGCCAGCAGGGATCCTTATGTATGTTAGTGGTCTGTTTCTTTTGGATTTAGGGATAATTCAAATCCCGAGTCTGATTGGGGAAGTGGGGTGGAGTTGATGAGATGGCTCTTGCCCCCAAATATCTCCCTTAGAGGTCTCACTTCAATCATTACAGAAATACAGCTGCTAGAAGTATGACGTTAGGAGGATGACATTTTACACCATTATTCAGGTTTCCAGTCGCCAGGTTAAATCGCTGCAAACTTAATAGTCCTTTCAGTCACTTTAGTTGGACTTTGGGTGAGTGGCCGCCAGATGGTGCTCATTAGTGGCTCAGTGGATGCATTGGCTCCCTTTTCCTAAAGCTAATCTCAATCCTTAAGTGATTTCTAGTCTTCTACTCTGCTGTATCTTTTCTCCTAGATCATAATGTGAAGGATTTTAAATGACAAACCTTAATAGGGAGCCACAGCAGTTTATTGAATAGGAAAGGGCTCTCATGTTCAGACTTGTTGAGTCATATCCTATTCTTCATGACCCCATTTGGAGTTTTCTTGGCAAAAATACTGGAGGGGTTTGCCATTTCCTTCTCCAACTTATTTTAAAGATGAGGTTACTGAAGTAAACAGGGTTAAGAGACTTGCTGAGGGTCACACAACTAGTAAATATCTGAGGCTGAATTTGAACTCAGGAAAAGAGGTACTTCCTGACTCCAGGTCTGACATTCTTTCTACTGTAGTACCTAACTTCTCAGACTTACTCTTTTTTTTTTTTTTTTTTTAACCCTTACCTTAGAGTCTTAGAGTCAACACTGTGTATTGGTTCTGAGGCAGAACAAGAGTAAGGGCTAGGCAATGAGGAGTAAGTGACTTGCCCTGGGTCACACAAGTAGGAAGTATCTAAGGTCAGATTTAGACCCAAGATCTCAATTCTCAATTCTCATCCTTGATCTAGGCCTGGTGCTCAATCTATGGAGCTACCTAGCTGCCCCCCTCAGGCTTTTTAGACAAATTTCTTCAAGAAAAACATTTTGGAATAGGAGTAGGGGATGGATTGGAGTAGAGCTAGGCCTAAGGTAGAGATAAATTATTGCAATAGTCTGGGGGGGAGGGTGATGAAGTCCTAAACTAAGGTGATGGTTGTGTGAGTGGAGAGAAGGGGAATATGTACAAGACACACTGGAATGGTGGAAAAACAAGATTTGGAAAACAATGATGTAGATGAGAAAGGAGTTTAGGATGACATTAGGTGAGTGGGAGGTTGGTAGTGTTGCCCTGGAAAGTAATAGAGAGGAATAGATAGCTCAGTGGATAGAGAGCCAAACCTGGAGACAGGACGTCCTGGGTTCAAATTTGACCTCAGACACATCCTGTGACCCTGGCCAAGTCATTTAACCCCCTTTGCCTAGCCCTTACTGCTTTTCTGCCTTGGAACTTATACTTAGTATGGATTCTAAGACAGAAAGTAAAGGTTGAAAAAAAAAGTCATAGAGAAGTTCAGAAGAAGGGAGAGGTTTTTTTGAGGAGTGGTAAGGGTGGGGAGGTGAGAAAGATAATGAGTTCTGTTTGGGGTATATTGGGTCTGACATGCCTATGAGTCATCCATTTGAACTGTCCAAAAGCAGTAGGTGATAGCAAACTGGAGTTCAGGAGAGAGATAAGGGCTGATTATATAGCTCTGGCAATCAGATGCATAGAAATAATAAATATGATTACTGATTAGATGTACCAAGTAAGATAGTAAAGAAGAAAAAGAGAAGGCCCAGCACTGAGCCTTGGGCAACACCCACATTTAGTGGGTATGACATGGATAATGATATAGCTAGGAAGTTTAAGGAGTCAGACAGATAGAAGGAGACCTAGGAGAGAGCAATGTCCTGAAAACCTATAAAGAAGGAAGTATGAGCAAGAAAGGATGATTAACAATGTCAAGTGACAAATCCACAGAGATCAAGGATGAAAATTGAGAAAAGGCCATTTGATTTAGCAATTGAAACCATTGGTAATTTGGGGGAAGTTTCAGTTGAATGAAATCAGAACCTAGATTATAGAGGGCTCAGAAAAAAAGTGAAGGAGGGGGCAGCTGAATGGCTCAGTGGATTGAGAGCCAGGCCTAGAGATTGGTGGTCCTAGGTTCAAATCTGGTCTTAGACACTTCCTAACTGGGTGACCTTAGGCAAGTCCCTTAACCCCCACTGTATTGATTCTAAGATGGAAGGTAAGGGTTTTAAAAAAAAAAGTGAGAGAAGAAGTTGAGGTCCCTATTGGAGACAGCTTTTTTAAAGGAATTTTTCTCTGGAAAAAAGATATAAAAGATAATAGCTAATGAATATGGTAGGATCAAGGGAAGGAGTCAGTAGATAGAGACTGAGGACAAATTAAAAGAGAGAAGGGGTAATACTAGGAGCAATCTGCTGAAAAATATAAGCAGGGATGGGATCACAGGTACATGTAAAGAGTTGCCTTTGAGAGGCAGCTAGGTAGCTCCATGGATAGAGAACCAGGCCTGAACATAGGATGTCCCAGCTTCAAATCTGGCCTCAGACAAGCCCTAGCTATGTGACCCTTGGCACTTAACCCCAATTGTTTAGCCTTTACTGCTATTTTTCCTTGCAACCCATACCTAGGTATTGATTCTAGGACAGAAAGGTAAGGGTTTTTTTAAAATTTTGACCTTTGAAAAGACTTTATTTTCTTTATCCAAGACTAGAGTAGAGTATATAGTTGGTGGAAGATGTCTGAGTGCTATAAGATAAAGAGGGATAAAGAGGAAGGTTTTGGTGATTGGCCTTAATTTTGGTGAAGACAATATCTTCAGAAGAGTGGGAGTATGGGGTGCCATGAGAATAGATGAGAAGGTTTAAAGCAAATGCTATGAAGAGTAGAATAGCCAATTAATTAGACAAGAGTAAGATGATTGCCTTGCCAAAGTTAAGGCCCAGTTGAGAACAGATGACAAATTTCTATTGGGTCTAGTCATCATGATTTTGTGATTTCCTCCAGTTTTGTTCAGTGGTACATGATATAGTAATCCAGGACTGGGATTAGGAACCAGGAAGCAGTGGTGCTAGACCTGGGCTGGAGGAAGCCCTGAGGGTCAGGGAGTAAAGATCTTGTACTCTAGGGCAGGCTGGCACAGGAGACCTTGGAAGCCATAAAAGCCTAAAAGTAGGCAACTGGGTCTTATTTGGGTCTGGTGTCTGGGTCAAAATAGGCCTTTTAGGTCATGGAAGTTGGGATCTTGTTCTAGGGCTCAGATTCTCTTGAAATTTGGCTTCTGAATTGATCACTCAATTGAAATAGCTCTCTCCATTCAAAGTAAATGGTTTTTAGGAAATCACTTGGGGAATTATATGGAGGATAGGTTAGAAAAGGGATGGAAAAATTCAGTGGCCTTTTCCTACTCTTCATCCTTGCCCCCTTCTCATATGACATTGCCAACCAACCTCTCCTCTTAGATAGTTTCTCTCTTTTGGGTTTTCATGACACTGTTCTCTCTTTGGTTCTTCTTTCTGTCTTGATTGTTCCTCAAGCTCCTGTGCTAGATCATACATTTCCTGCTCTGTAACTGTAAGCACTGCCCCAATGCTCTATCCTAAGTCCTCTTCTTTCTACTCTTTCTGTTGGGGGTTTCATTAGTTCCTATGTGTTTAATCAATCAAGCATTTAAAAAAAATTATAAATCTTTACCTTCTGTCTTAGAATTAACACTAATTATCAGCTCCAAGTCAGAAAAGTGGTAAGGGCCAGGTAATGAGGTTAAGTGAGTTACATAGCTATGAAGCCTTTGAGGCCAGATTTGAATGCAGGATCTCCTGTCTCCAGGCCTGGTTCTCTTTCCATTGAGCCACCCACCTGCCCCAAATCAAGTATTTATTAAGCATGTTTGATGCTCTAGGCACTGTGCACTGAGAATACAAAGAAAAGGCAAAAACTTCATTTTCAAGGAACTTACAGATAAATAGAATTGGGAGAAAGTAGCCTGAAGGAACAGCACTGGCAACTATGGGGACCAAGAAGGGCACCTTGACTGGGCTTAAAGGTGACACTTGACCTGTCTCAAAGGAAGCCAGGGATTCAAAGAGTCAGAAGTTAGGAAACGGGTCATTCCAGGAAAGAACAGCCAGTGCAAAGGCATCATTCAGAAAAGCTAGTGTTGTATGGAAGGAAAAGCAAGCAGCTCAGTATGGTTTAATTGTAGTGAGAGGAGTAGAATGCAAGATTAGAGAGGGAGGAAGGGGGAAAGGTTGCTTTAAATGTCAAAGGAATTTAGGAAATAGGGGGCTACCTGAGTTTATTGCTTAGGGGACGGAAGTGACATGATCATAACTACGCTTTAGGAAAGTCATTGGCAGCTAAGTGGAAAATGGATTGTAGTAGAGATAGACTTCAGACAGAGGGTAATTAGGTTAGGTTACTGAAATAGTCTAGGCAATCAGTAAGTAAGTGATGAGGGTTTGAACAAGGATGGTAGTAACTGTGTGCATGGAGAAAAGGGGTTGTATACAAGAGATGTTCTACAACTAGCTACAAGAAGCTACAAGATTTAGCAACTGATTGGCTATGTGGGACGAGTGAGAGAATTTGAGGATGACATCAAGGGTATGAACCTGGAGAATAATGGTAACCTCAACAGTAACAAGGAAGTTTAAAATAGGAAAGAATTTGGAAAGGAAGGTAATGAGTTCTCTTTTGGGCATGTTGAGTTTGAGATGCCTACTAGACATCCAGTTTGAAATATCCAAAGGGCAGCTGGTGATGTAAGACTGAAGCTCAAGAGACTACACTTAGATAGAGATATCTGAACCATAAGAATTGATGAGATCATAAAAGGGAGAGAGTAGGGAGAAAAGAGAAGAGAACAGAGCCTTGGGGACACCCCTGGTTAGTGGGCATGGATGAAAGCCTAGAAAAAAAGACTGGGAAGGAATGATTAAAGTAGGGAAGAGAACCCGGAGAGTACAATCACAAAAACCGAGAGAAGAGAGAGTATCAAGAGAATGTGATCAACAGTGTCAAATAACAAATTGAAAGACTTTTAAGGAGAGGATTAAAAAGAGGGAATTAGATTTGGCCATTGAGAGATTTGATTGTTGGCAATTTATTTCAGTTGAATGATGAGGCTAGAAACCAGAAGGTTTAGAAGAGCGAAAGAGGTCGAGACCTAGTGCAGATGGCTTTTTAAAGAAGTTTTAAGAGAAAAAGAGACAGAGGATGATAGCTGGTGGGGATACTAGAAACTAGTAAAGGTTTTATTAAGGATGGGGAAGATACTCTATAAATAAGTCCTAATCTCTGACCTGAACTCTAGTTGTGCATGACCAAATGCTTATCAGATATTTCAAACTAGTTGTCTCACAGGCCCCTTAAACTTAACATGTGCAAAACAGAACTCATCTTTTTTCTAAACCCCACTCTTCCTCATTTCCCTGTTTCTGTTGAGGGAACCAGCATCCTTCCATTCACAGAAGTTTGCAATTTTGTCATTATTCTCAACTCTTTGTGCTTCCTCACCTACATAGCCATTCAGTTACCAAGTCTAATTGACCCCTCTCCCTCAACATCTCATTTGTTTCCTTCCTTCCACTCACAGTCACTATCCTAGGTCAGACTCTCATCAGTTCTCACCTAGACCTAGACCACATAAAAGCCTAATTGTTATATCTGCCTCAAGTCTCTCCCCCTCCAATCTATCCTCAGCATAGCTGCCAGAGTGACCATGCCATTCTCCTACTCAATAAGTTTCAGTGGTTCCCTCTTGCCTTTAGGATCAACTCCAAGTTTCCATTTGACATTTCAAGCACCGTAGCTAGCTAAAATCTTTCCTGATTTCCCCTGGTTTCTAGTGCTCTTCCTGCCCAAAATACCTCTTACTATTTTGTATATTCATCTATGGATAGACATTATTTTCTTTCTTTAAAAAAATTTTTTTTAACTTTACCTTCCATCTTAGAATTAATACTGTGTATTGGTTCTAAGGCAGAAGACTGGTAAGGGCTAGGCAGGATTAGGCAATGGGGGAATAAGTGACTTGCCCAAGGTCACAAGCTAGGAAGTGTCTGAGGTCAGATTTGAATCTAGGACCTCCAGTCTCTAGGCCTGGCTCTCTATCCACTGAGCATCCCAGCTGTCCCCCATTATTTTCTTTGATAGAATGGAAGCTCCTCAGGGCAGCAACTGTTTCATGTTTTGTTTCTATGTCCCCAATGCCTGGCATTGTCTGGTATATGTTGAGCTTTTAATGAACCCTTAGCGAATGATTCCTTAATTATGGATAACTGAGAAAAGCATACAACCCACTCACTCCTGCCTTTTCTATAAAAATATAATTTTTATTAATAACATTTTGAGTAGTAGCTAATTTCTCCTTATAAATGGTATACAAATTAGAGCAAATTTCAATAGTGTCATACCCAGATATGAGTTACTGAAGGACTTGTCACTAGACTTGTTTTTGCAGTGTTTAACTAAAAAAAGAAAAGAAAAAGGTGTTGATAGTTTTCCTAATCTCCTTTTAACTCTAAATATGACTTGGTTCAGAAGAAGACTGATTCAGATTTCTTTCTGCAAAGGCCATACTTTCTGTTTTGAGCTCTAAGTATTCTTGTACTACACAACAGGCTCCAAAATGGAGGCTTGTCATTCTGTGAGGATTTTTCTCCAATCTTTAGCCAATCCTCTGAAGCTTCTTACCAGAGTTATATTAAGGGGGAAAACTTTTTCCCTTATCCTCTTATCATCTTAAAACAAAACCAAAAGAAGATACTAAGCCAGAGTTAGATTTTTTTTTTTTTTTTACTCTAAGAAAGGAGCTAGAACACTTTGGTGTGAATTCACTTGTCTTTTTGTGTGGGAGTAAACCCTGAAGTCAAAATCCCATCTTTCAATTATTCAAATTTGAACTTTGGAACTGGATAAGCTCTATTCTTCCCTCAACAAAATTCTACCATTTTAGGCTTACTTCTTCTATAATAATATAGGTATAATCTCCTTTTTTTCTTCATCTTTCAGTGCAGGTAACTTCCAATGTATAAACTTCCTTTATAGATGCTCTAGATACTCATCTGTAACTTAAAGTCTTTAAGAAAATCACCTAGGGTCCTGAGGTTAAGTGACTTACCCAAGGACACAAAGTATGTGCATCAGGCAAATTCTTTGATTTTAATGTATTTTTATGATTTACAAACTATCTCATTTGATAATCCCAAGAACTCTGTGAGGTAAGTACTACAGGTATTTTCTCCACTTACAGATGAAGAAAGGCAACATTAGTAGTAAGAACACTGTTAACTGGAAATGGGAAGACCTAGATTCAAGTCTTGATTTAAACACATACTGTAAGATTCTAGCCAAGCTGCAGCCTCTCAGAATTCATACCAAATGGCAAATAAAATTTATCTACTAAGTCACCAGCTTGATACCCCATGATACTCTTTTCTATCAGCAGTTCCCCAGAAGTCACAGATCTTCCTTCCAGATGAAGAAAAGTGGAGAAGTGACTTGCTTATGATCATACAGCTGGTGTTACAGTTGCTTTTGAAATTAGGTCTCTCCTGCCCACACTCTTACCATGTTTCCTCTCTACCCCACGTTATGAAGTTATTCCATTCTAAACAAACTCTTTATCCCCAAACTCTATAAGGTTTTCCTAAGAACATCACAGCCCTCATAATAATATCCATTCCATCTTTCAATGTACAAATGGTGTATGTAGCACATTATTTTCAGACTTTTAGTATATGGTTATGTGGACTTTCTCTTTCCTCCCAAGTCACCTTCTTTGCCTTAAAAATACTGTTATACGGGATAGCTATCTAAAGAGGAGGAGATACTGGGGGAAATTATGGTGATGTAAAAAAAAAATGAAACCTTTAAAGTAATTTATGTCTTCTCACATATTAATCTCCATGTAACTCTCCCATTCCTTTATTTTTTTCCTAAATCAACTCTATTCTCACCATAATTTGGTCTCCAGTAGGATGTATGTTCTTTGAGGATAGAGAATGTTTCTCTGTAATCTTGGGCACAGTACCTTTCATAGTAGATAATTTTTTCAAAAGAAAAAAAAATCAAATCCATCTTTCCCTCTCTTCCAAGGCTGTTTCCTTCCCTCCCTCTACCCTCCCACAACTGGATTTTGTTTGACCCAGGCAGGATAAAGAATTCCTCCCTCAGGGGGGCAGCTGGGTAGCTCAGTGAATTGAGAGTCAGGCCTAGAGACGGGAGGTCCTAGGTTCAAATCCTGTCTCGGACATTTCCCAGCTGTGTGACCCTGGGCAAGTCACTTGACCCCCATTGCCCACCCTTACCACTCTTCCACCTAGGAGCCAATACACAGAAGGGTTTAAAAAAGGGGGAAAAAAAAAAAAAGGAATTCCTTCTTCTGTTGCCTGTCATTCTAGATCTAGTCTTTAAATCTGTGTCCCACCCCATTCCAGTTTTTTGGCTCTAGATTCCAAGATACTGATTTTGCTAACAGTCAAAACTAAATCAATTTTATCCATTAAATATTCATGAGACAGGCTGGTGTAGCAGATAAAAAGGTGACCTTTCATTTGGGAAGATCTAGGTTGTGTCTCGCTTCTGAGGACTATTAGTTCTGTTACCAAGAGGTAAATCATTTAATCTTTCAACAGCCCCAGACAATTCTCTACAACTGTCACCTACAGTTGCCAACTGCTATAAGTGAAGAAAAGCTTCCATTCTAGGGAATCCCTAGACTAACAAAATCACAGATCTGGAACAAAAAAGTAAATTCATGGTATCTTGCCCTAGCTAAGTCCTTCTGTCTGTTGTTACCCAGTTCCTTTAGTCTTTCTTCAACTCTGATGCTGTCACTTCAGACCCTTTCCTCTATCTCTTGAAGCCTCTAACCACCTTCTTTCCCCTCCCTACATTCTCATCTGCTTAATGGAGAATGAAGTAATTTAAACTTTCCTTTCCCATTATTTCCCTTACACTTCCAAATGTTTGTGTTACATATCTTATCCACAAATCAAGTCATTCCACTGCTCAAAATCTTTGTTGGCTCCTTTTCTGCATGCCAAATAAAGCCTAAACTCTTTATCTTGGCATTAGAGGTCCTCCTTATTGCCTTTAACTGGGCTTTGCAGACATTTTTCAGTTATGCTCCAATAAAAATGGGTTTTTCATGGTTTGGCAAACACACTTATGATTCCCAAATCGGTGCAATTGTTCAGTTTCCCAGGCTTAATTCAATGACCTAAGCATTTGCATTTCTGCCTACTGAATCCCTCCCTGCCTGCCCATCCTTTAGGATTTTATTAAAATACTACCTTTTCCATGCAGCATTCCTTGTTTCATCCCAAATGGAAATCTTCTTTGAATGTTGCATAGCAATTTATACCCCTCTTTGGGGCTCATGTTTTATTATGGTCATTTGTGTCTTAAGTCCCTTACTAGTGTATAAGTTTCTTGGGATCAGAGATTCTGTGAATTTAAATTTTTTTTTTCTTTTTCATTATCTAACATATGCTCTGTACATTGTGCTTAAGATTTCCTAAATGAATAACGCCCTGAAGTTTGGAAGGAATTTCTCTGCTACCTACATTCGCCTTTACTGACATCACTCCCTAGATAGTTTGAAATATACCATTAGTAGCCACATATGACAGGACTTAAAAGTAATTACAGCATTAGTTCAGACTGGAACTGAGGCTTGGATAATAGTAATGAACTTCCCTTGATTCCCCTTCACACTGCAAAGTATTTTCAATTCAGGAAAAGTTTAGGATTCCATTCATTTGCATGTTGACATTGCTTTGCTAATCATTAGGTTCTTATATGTATTGTTCTTTCCTATCTAGTTCTTGGGCTCAAAGGCATGGATTGAGTTTCTTTTATAGATCTTTTTTATATTTTATAGATCTTTTATAGATTTTATATTACCTAACATAAAATTTCTTATTTTTACTTAACTTTTCCTAGGGTAGATAGCACTATAGCTTCTCAGCCTAACATTAAATGTTATTCTTAACTGTATCCTCAAGAGATCTTTCCACCTCTTAATACCTGTTTTTCATTATCTTACTTCTGGGAGCCAATCTACTACATTTTTCAAATACACCACATTATTTCTCACCTCCACAGCTCTGCTGACCAAGTCAGACAGGAGGTATTAATGTTTGCTTCATTATGGGCTTGTTTTGAGGATTAAGAATAGAAAGCATGTTGTAGGACCTTAAGGTTTCAAAATGTCTAACAAATCTCATTTGAATCTTATAGCAACCCTTGGAGATGGGTGCCATCATCAGAGTCCAGCACTTTTATCTACTGTACTCCCTAGTTAAGAATTGTGTTGCTCATCTTCCCTCTTCTCTCCCATCCTTCAACACTTCCAGTTCCTTATAACCCACTCTGTAACTTTCTGCGCTCTGGCTTCTAGCAACTCTACAGTTGCACTCTGATGGTTACCAATACCTTAGTTGCCTTTTTCAGCTCTAATCTTCAATTGATCACGTCCTCCCTTTCCCACTTTACCCTCCCTTGATTTTCAAAGACATAATTTCTTCATTCTCTTCCCCACAAGCCACAGAGGCTTGGGAAACTGTAATGAACTTCCTTCAACTCCCCTTCACATTGTATCTAACTCAGGAAAATTTTAGGATTCCATTAATCTGCATGATATTTTAAAGCAAGACTCTGTCCTTAGCCCTTCCCATTTTTCTCCTTGACAGTCTCATTTTGTCAACTGTCATCACCATGCAGATGACAAATTTAAATCTCTTGCCCTTTTTTCTTTTCTAAGCACCATCAACTACCTACAAGCACTTAAATAGAGATGGACCTGAAATAAGGCAGATTCAAGTTTAAATCTGGCCTCAGAAGCTAGCTGTACGACCCTGGTCAAGGTACTTAGCTTGTCTGCCTCAGTTTTCTAATAAACCATGTATATGTGTGTGCATATTTATGCATATAAATATATATGTATATATATATACACACACACATACTACAGGCTATCTCTTCTATGTCCTACCAACACCTATAGCTCAACATATAAACAAATTTCCCCCCCAAAAAACCTGCTCCTTATCTTGGTTTTAATCATTTGTTCTGTATTGCAAACCAGGTTATCTTTGCATCTTATCTAATCCACTACATTCTTCAGCAATTTCTCACATTCACCTCTATTCCTAGGACCATTCTGTTAACAGTACTCCAATTACTACCCATCTGAACCAATGTAGTGGCTGCCTATCTTGTCTTCCTACCTATTCCCTCCAAACCATCCTTTCCATTACTACCAGACTTTATGATTATATCTAGTTGGCCCTCTACTTAAAATATCTTCAGTGACCTTTCACTGCCTGCAAGTTTAAACTCCTTTCCTTGGCATTAGTTTGGTATTTACTGTGTTTTTAGCTCACTCTCCTCTACCCACTCTAAACTGGGCTTCTCTGATGTTCAACATGCCCTGTACTTGTCTTCTAGGATGTTTTATCCTATCAAACCCATCACTAATGCCATCTCTTTCACTAAGACCCTTGGATCTTCCCATCTTTTACACTTCAATGTATTTAACTTATAATTAAATATATGTCATATCCCTGACTAGATTTGAAGCTCTATGAAGGCAAGGACCATCTTCCCTAAGGTGTGGCTTTCTCTTAGTGCTTACCTATGAGTGGGCAGAAGGTCCACAGGTGACTAGTGTTTTTTGAAGGCCTCTCAAAGACCATTTTATGAAAACTTCTTCTATCTACAACAAAATATGCCCTTTCCTCTAATTGGAGGATTTTGTGGCCCTTAGATCCTATCTAGCTGAACTTAATCATATTCTGCCTTGTATGAATGAATATCTTACTTTTCCTCCCACCCACTCCCTACTGTTGATTCTGTAAGTTCTTAAAGGCAGAGACAGTAAAGTGCTCATCTTATTATTACCTGGAGTCCATAGCACATATTAGTTATCCAGTAGGAATTACTATATTGAACCAGATGGGAGATGTCTGGGCATTGATTTTCTCTACAGCTGCAAAGGCCAGGCTCCTAGAACAGAATTCATTTGGAAACTGGCTGCGTGAAGATCTAGCTGACTCCAAAGTACAACATTCTTTCTGCCTAGCAGTCCCATCTTCTCCCATGCAATAGAAACATTATTTTATAGGAATGTATCTGGCCTTTGAAACCCTCATTTCACTTCTCTCAAGCATATTATTCCTAGGTGCTTTAATCAGGCTTTAGAAAGGATGACAGTCACCTATCCCTACAACATACCAACAGAATGTGCTAGCTCAGGTTTAATGGGGGTGGGGATGGGACAGGACTTTGAGTTTAACTGTCATGATCAGAAAGCTTCTGGGCTCTCAAGTGGCAGCCTGACGGGTTGGCCTTGGGACTGCTTTGGAAGAATATTCTCTAGCTTCCTGAGGGTCACAAGAAGAAAGGCTTCAGCTCTAATAATGAAAGCTAGAATAGGAATTACAAAAACTCAAGGAGAAAGGAGGTGGGTGGGTTTTTCCTATGTTAAGCCTGTCAGAACTTCTAAATGGGGCCATGAAAATACTTAGAACCCTGAATCCAAGATTGTGTAAGCCACTACTCATGATCACAGAATAATTGATTTGGCCCTCCCCTAGCTGCCCTAGAAATGAAAGAGAACCAACCATCTTCTGCAGGATAGGAGAGGCCCTAGCCTATGCGGCTATGTCCCTATTCCTTTCCCTACCCCACCTCCCAGTGACAAAAGCTAAGAACCCACCCATACCCACTCATATAGTTATCCCTGTTCCATGTCCGTCCAAGATTCTAGACCAGTTTTCTCTTTGATGGTCTTGATAATCTTACTTTCCCCCCCCTCAATAAAACACACCAGCAGCTTCAGAGGACTTCTGGGGTTTTTTTTGTGGGTGTTTTTTTTTTATTTCAAATACTGAAAAAGTTCCCTAGGCTCTTTGGGGCTCCCCCAAATTTCTGCCTCCCCCCAAGACTCACAGACCCAATTCCCATGGTATAGTTCTACTTCAAAGGGTCAGCAATCCTCAAAGACATTTAGATATATTAAAGTTATGATTCCCAGCCTGCTTTACAGACAGACAAGGGAGCTGTATTTACAGTGGTCAGATCTGGATGGACAGTCCCATTTACCTGACTCTAGATCACCCAGCACCAATCCCAGCACACAAGGCATTTTTTCTGCAGAACTGGACTGATCCATCTTCAGTCCATTTTCCCTATAGCAACCCCCACACCCAGCTATCACCAACCAAGGGCTACAAAAAGAGGGTAGTCAGCAATTTTTTTTTTTTTGCTCCAAGCCCCAATTCATATTACCCCATGTCCCTCCCACCCAACCCCACCCTCTCAACCCCACACCAGGATTTCATAGAGATTTTTTCCCAGAAGATGTTTGGAAAAATAAAACACAAAAAAAAAGATTCAAGGTCTTGGTGCTCAACCCGAGGGGCTCCATGCGCTGGGACACCGTCGGGCAGGGGCTTCTGCCTCTCCGGCCCGCAGCCAGGCCACCTCCTGACCCCCTAGCCGATAAGGCAAGGAGGGGCAGGAGCCAGCACAGGACCCAGGGGGGCAGCGTCTCAGGATCTGTCGGGAGCCCCGGGAAGCATCATTCAACTTGGCCACTGCGGACGAACACAGAAGAAAAAATAAAAACACTGTCAAGTAACAGGGTAAAAAGTACCCAGTCCCATACCTCTCCCCACCCCATAGTTCTGCTCCAAACTCGACAACTATTAAGCCACTTGGCTTTTTCCCCATTTCCATTCATATAGGGATTTTTTTTTTAAACTTTTCCCAGAGCATCAAAGGGAAAAAGAAGTGGGGAAGAGAGAAGTTCCCAATATTATTTTCCACACAGTAGCATTCTCCTTGCCCCTCTTGTAGTACCTGGGATGCCCAAAGAAACAAAAATCATCCTTTAGACAAAGAACAAATGATATCTGGGGTTTCAAATCTGGAGGGTAATTTCTTGGTTCAGAGGTAGGACCAAACCCATTCAAAATGGTCAAGCTGACTGAGGAAGCAGGACTGATGGAGTGGGGACACCTGAGCAGATGATGGAAGTTAACAGTTCCTTTGTTTAGACCTTACACAAAAACATCTTTTGGAGAGAACACAACCAAAATCCAACTTTTGAACAAGAATATTTGAGCTTATTTTGAAGAAAAAAACCTTTCCACGTTAATGAAGTTATGGAACTCCATATTATGAATTAAAAGACAGGCAGTTCAGAAAATCATTTGGTTCCCTGTTTTCATAGTTCATAGGTCATGGAGGAGGGCAATTTGCTCTAATCAATTTCCCTATCTCTTCTATGTAGTCCCTAAAAGTCAAACTTCATTATGATCATCAGTCCTGAGGCCTCACACTGGGCAATGGAAAGAGTAACTTGGAACGGAAAGAAATGAACAGAGAACTCAAGAAGATTGGAGATGAAAAGGACGTACAAAAATTATATATATATTTATATATATAATAATATATGCGACATATTTATGTACAAAGTGGTTGGGACAGGTGAGGCAACTATACAGGATGCTTAGCAATTCTCCCCTTCAACATAGGGTTTTTGACCTAGGAAGAGAGCATGAGGAAATGGAGCAAGAAACACAAAAATAATTATATACATTTACAAGTGGGAGCCAGTGGAGTTGTGGGTCAGGAAGACTGTGTCTCTGATCCTCCCATACCCTATGTTCTCAAGTGACAGCAAGAAATCTGACTGGTTAAGCAGGAAGGAAGTATATATACACACAGTATCTATATACACACATTAACAAGTTGATCAGTTAGTCATTCTCATAAGGTGAGTGAATGGATGATCAGGATTTATATAGTAAAAGGGCAAGTAGAGAACAACATTCACCCTTTCCAATAAGTAACATCGATAAGGCATAACCTGCTCAGACAATTATATTTAGGTCAAGGCATACCTTATTCTTCCTTATCACTTGCAACCCCTTCCCTTTGCATATTTATAAATGAGCCAGCCTTCTTTGCCTTCTTTGTCTTTTAGGATCGGGGAGTCCTGACCCCTAAGGAAACAGTTTTCTAGCACTTCTCTATACTACCCACTTTGACTGGTCTAATTATCTTTAAGACTTGCTGCTCCATACTTATGGCCTCTGCTACCACTTCTTGCCCTTTGGAGAGTAGATCCTTCGATTCCTTTCCTATTCCAGCTCCCTAACAATTTAGTTGGAGACTTTGATCACATGCAAAACATGGGACTTCATGTATTTATGATGAGCAGGTTCCCACTTGCCCAAGAACTATATACTCAGCTACTTTTTAGGCCTGGAGCCAATGTAGGTTAGGAAAGAAGATGAGTCAGAGACAAGCATCCATATTTTGCTTCTCAATTATCTTCCCCTGGTCCTGACACTTGCAGGACCTCATCCCCCTGGTACAACCTCCAAACCTCACTTTATGGAATCAACCTATAGTTCTGCCCTGACTGAAAAGACCACATCAAGCAACTGCAGAATTGCAGAGTCTAATACTTTAAAGTCACATGATTAACAGCAAAGAGCTTTTCAAGCAGAAACTCAGAACTAGAAGCAACTGGCTGGTCCAACTCCTGCAGTTAAAAGGAAAAGGAAATGAATGTAAAGAGGTTAAATAACTTATTCAAGGTCATACTACTACTGAGTGACCAAAATGGTAACAGAACTCAAGCAATGCATTAGGAGGGAAAGCAGGTTCTCCAAACCACATCTAGCACAATGCCATATGGAGACAAAGCAAAGTCCTGCCTTAAAAGGTAAAATCTGAAGGAGGAATAGATAGGCAGGCTTTTAAAGTTTTGTACAAATAACAGAGTTTCCTCCCTCTCTCAAGGATTATTCTAACCTGCCTCAGGAAAAGAATGGTCACCAGCCCAAAGGTGTCCTCCCAATTTTGGTGTCCATCCACCTGACCTCTAACCCTTGACTACAGATCATGTCCACCAAGGATGCTGTACCTATCACCAAAGGATCTCTGACTCCTTCCTTCCCACCTCCATAGGGTTACATCAGAACAAATCTAGGACAACCCCCCTTCTCAGGGGAAGGGGTGGGGGATACTTTTTCCACCCAACTTATAAAAGCTAATAAGTTAAACCATCATCTAATGCCAATATCTCACTAAGGAGGATCTTCAAGGCTGCAGGTGATACCCTGAAAATCTTCCTTGTTAACAAAAGGTCATGAACTGAGATAAAAGCCTCTCTTCAACCCACCTGCCCCCTTCCTGAGCAGCCTCCAGCTACCAACACAGGTCCAAAGTCATCTCTTGATTTGCTTGCTCCCTTTTGGTAAGATTATTGTGAAGATCTGAATGACTAATTGCTCAGCCCAGCCCAGCCTATAAATACAGAGAAGTCCGATGGTGGAGGAGGGGGAGGGGAGGGGCACAGGTTACCCCGCAAGCTTGCTGGTGACGAGGGAGGACTTTCTCTGGGGCAGGTCCTGTGGTGTGGGGATGTGGTCGCCTGTCACCGAGTTCTTGTCTGGTCCTGCACTTGGCAGCTGTTTGTTCTTCATCTTGGCTTTGGCCATGTTGTAGTCTCCTGAGTCAAAGTACTTTTGCTAGAAGACAAGGGAGGAAAATTTAGGTAAAAGCAGGGGCTAGGACTTTTGTGCTAGCTCAAAATGGAAACACTGATCTTTCTTCCAAACCCTGTTCAAAATTCACATTTATCAAATTAGCACATTTATCAAATTAGATTAGGTCTGATCACTCCTTGTCTTCTCACCACCTGCTTATTTTGTTCATATTGTTTATGATTCTTTATCTAAATCTTTTTCCTATAATCATATCTACTTTTCTACTTTACAGTTTGAATTCCCAGAGGTCAGGAGCCATACTTCATATTTCCTCTGAGCACAGCACGCAAAAGAAAGCATAATCAATATTGATGAATGAACAAGGGAATGAGAAGAGGAGCCTGATTGCCCTATCAGTCAGTCTTGGGTAGTCTCATCTATTAGCTGGAGATAAACTTTGTACTTGTAAAATAGGTTGAGAACTGAAATGAACTCCCTAGGCCAGGAAGTAAGAAGTTGGGCTAGTCTTTGAGGAAAATCTGATCTCTTCTCCACACTTTTCTACTGCTGAAAAATGCCTTGCCTGCATTATATTCAGCAAGGTGAATAGAAAATCAGTCTCCTATCACCAACTGTAACAAATACTCATGAACTAAGCTTCCAATTTCACCTATAAGAGAAAACATCTTTTGGCTCTTTAGGTACCTCAGAAGTTAAAGAATTCCACATAGGTGGCCATATACTTTCCTTC
Organism: Gracilinanus agilis; assembly: GCF_016433145.1. Classification (NCBI taxonomy): domain Eukaryota; kingdom Metazoa; phylum Chordata; class Mammalia; order Didelphimorphia; family Didelphidae; genus Gracilinanus; species Gracilinanus agilis. Next base: position 475,670,290 of record NC_058133.1, read on the forward strand.
CTTAGTGGGAAATCATTCTGCATAAGATAACCTAGTCTCTGGGTGGAATATTAACAAAGGCTGGGGCTACCTCCAAGAGCCTGAAGTAGTCTTTATTATTCACTACATGAAGGAAGATTTCTATGGTAGGGATGTTTGGCCTTCCCTTCAGAGAGACACCCCAAGATTTAACAAAACACTATTAAGATATATACAGTATAGTTAGTATTCTTCAACTGTAAAGTGGGCAAATATCCAGAACAACCCAATGGACACAGAAACCATTTTTAGGGGAAGTCAGGATCCTATTCTCTCCCACCATCCTCTACCCACCTAAATTAAGCCTCCTTAGACCTCTCCTTTTTATCTCTACCCCTCTCCCACCAGGGTTGATGTGAACTATTATCATAATAAAGTTAACAATATCCTATCATGCTTCTTTCAAACTTCTGACACACCTAGGGATGGCAATCCTGATTATTCAGGTGTAAAATCTCACTAACAAAAGTTTATAAAGTTGCAGATTCCAGGAAAAGGGATAGCAGATTTCTATAGACTGCTTCCTCCTCCACCTAAACTGCCCTCAAATTTTATAGGGCCCAAATGACAAGTATATATAACAGAAATAAAGAACAGGCTGTGTCTCATACCCCCTTCTGGAGTCTCTTCATGAGGAAGTCAGAGCCCCCAGGCTTTTGTCCTAGGCTTGGGTATTTGGCCTTTAGCTTTGCCTCCTCAGCTCTCTCGGGGAGAATACCTTCTTTCTCCTGTGTGTCCTGGGGAAAAGAAATAAGAACCATTTTGTCAAACTAAAGACCAAGTACCAGCTACAGTTAATGTCCAAAATTGGCTTAGGTAGTAGGGGGGCAATACTCAAACATAACACTTTTAACTGTGGAGCAATTGTCATACTAAATAAAAGAAGGGACCATATGGCTGGCTCATTCTCAGCATAGAAGCTCAAAAATTAAGGACAAACTTTGGATGCCCCAAAATGAAAATGGCTACCTAAGCTATCAAAGAATGAGAAAGATAAATATAATGGCAGATTCTAGAGAGTTCTCTTTTGTTGTCATGTCTTAATAGTGCTAGGACAATTAATGTCTCTTCACATGGCCATCCCACAGTCATCTGAAAATTCAATTCATTTCTTAACTCTCTATTTGACTGGGGCAAGGCACTTAACCTCTTTCTGCCTCATCAAGAATAGATGTTGAAAACTGAACTCATTAGTTTTTAGCCACTCCTCCTTTTAACTTATATCCCAGTTAGACAACAAGCTCCTTGAGGGCAGAGACCATTTTTTTTTGTCTTCCTTTGTATCCCCAGCCCTTAACACAGGACCTAGAGTATAATAAGCATTCAATAAATACTTGCTGCTAGACTGACTCTTTAGCCTTAAAGACCACATGACCCTGAGCAAGTCACCTAACCTCCAAGTGTCTTGTTTCCTGGGTACAAGTACTTCTTCTCAGGGAAAGGGCCAATGAGAATGCTCCTAAGCTTCTGCTCTATACCTATTCAACACCATCCTAATTCATGCATTCATCATTTCTCACCTGCACTATTGCCATAGCACCCTAATTAGTTTCCCTGCTTCTGTTTCTCTCCCATTGCCAATCAATCCTCCACATAACTGCCAAATTTATGTTCCCAAAGCACAGGTCTAGACATGATACTCCCCACTCATGAAGCTTCAATGGCTTCCTAATGTCTACAGGATAAAATGCAAACTCTTGTTTGGCATTTTGTTTACCTACTGCTAACCTATCTTTTCAAATCAACTACACATCATTCCTCTTTCCTTCCAGCCAAACTGGCCTATTTATTGCTATGCAGTTGTCACCATGTCTGGCATACTTTCTCTCCTCATCTATATCTCTTAGAACCCCCAGTTTCCCTCAAGGCTCCATTAAAGTACTCTTCTACAAGGGTTCCTACCTAATGCCCCTAGGAATGACTTCTGAAATGTCTTGGGTTCGTTTGTATATACTATGTTGATTCTATTAAATATAATAAAGACTGAGCCACTGTGCTAGTATATAAAGATAAAAAGAAGCAATATCCCATTATTTAAAAGTTTTCATTTTATTGGGGGAGGAAGGAAAAGAGAAGAACTATCTAGAGGCACCTGAGCTCAGCCTTGAAGAAGAGAATTGGAGAAGCTGAGTTTAACAAAACCCAGGCAGGTTATATAAATGCATACAGGGAAATATAATGAGTTGAGAGGAACAGCTAGTACTCTTAATTTAACTGAATTGTGAGGGGAAAGAATATAGAATGACAACTGGAACCAGATTATGGAGTCCCATAAAACCAGACGGAATTTATATTTTATCCTAAAATGAATAGGAAGTTGCTGTAGGTTTTTGACAAGGATGTGGTCAGATTTGTGCCTTAAAAAGATTATACTGACAACTTTAGGGAAGATGAGAGAGGTATGACTGGGAGCAAGGAGATTATTGTATTAGTTCAGGTGAGAGATGAAGTCATAAAGTGGTCCAGATGAACTGAGAGAAATAGATAAGACTAGAGAAATTCTGAAGTAAAACTGTCAAGGCTTGGCAACCGAGAGCCCAGTGCCCTGCACATAGTAGGTGCTAATTGAATAATGGCAGCTGGCAAGTTGCACATTGTCTTGAGTTTTTTTTAAATTTTAAAATAAAATCCTTACCCACTGTCTTAGAACTTATTTTGGTTTCAAGGCAGAAGAGTGGTAAAGGCCAGGCAGTTGTGGTTTGCCCAGGATCACCTGGCTAGGAAGTGCCAGGAGCCTTGCCTTAAGATCTGCATAACTGGCACAAAAATGTCTGATTAGAAATTACTAGGCTTCACTAAACTAGGAAAATTCTAACAAAGGATGAAAATGTTGGAGACTATTTGAAAGACTGAATATGTCTGTGTGATATTGAGGTGTTATCTGCTTCAGTGCTAGATGGTCCTGGTCTGTTATGTTGGAGAGTCAAGGAAGTGGGGTGGTAAGAAAGGGAAGATCCTTTGAAGTCTTTTCTTTCCATCAAGGCCAAATTCAGGTGCCATATCCTTAGTGAAGCTGAAGCCTTCCCTCCTGAATGATAACTTCTGTCTCTTGCCTTTGCAATTCTCACTGTCTCATCAGAGGGCATGTCTCCGGGCCTCCCCCATGAGACTGAACTCCTGAAGTAAGGCCTGTGTTATATCTACCTTCGGGGTCTCACAGCCTAGGTCATAACAGGAAACTTGATCAATAGTGGCTGAATGAATATCAGTCTAGGAGATGTTTCCTTGCTATGTTGGTGATGACCTATTTGGCTGGAGGGATTCCATCCCAGTTGTCCAGCTCGCACCCCACCGCGGTGATAGTAGGAGTGGGAGTGAATTTTCTGCCTCTCTCACAGATCTCGCCTTAGGCCCTATGTCAGCCCCCTTTCATCCTGCTCCGTCTTGGTGGAGGTGGAGAACAGATTGTCTCAATCCTCCACAAACACGAATCTCCGACTTGTGAAAGCCTCCACCTTAAATAGATGTGACGAAGATCGCCGCCCCCATCAGCCCTGTTTATCAAGCGTTCGCCGGGTACTGGGCGGAAGAAGGTGAGGAGCCAAGGAACTTGGGGCTCCGAGACCCCACACGCGGACCAGCGTCCCAGCACCACGCCGCCCCCGTAATACACCAGATCTCTAGCCCACTTCATTCACTCAGCTCTCTCTCAACCCCTGCCCAGTGCCCAAGTCTGGCCAATCACAGCACGGCTAGTCCCACTTGAGTTACAGGCCCGCCGACCAATGAGGCCGACGCACAGTCCTGACCGACAGGCGGCCTAGCTAACCGGAGCTCAAAGGACCGGCGGTGGTGGGGCTCACCGTAAACTCCGAGGGAAGTGGCCAACCCAAGCGGAGCTCAGGACCCTACCCGCCAATAGGCGCCGGGGGAAGGCCAACATTCGCCCCACGGTAGCCCCGTCTCGCACCCCCCCTAGCCCCCTCCATTTCACCTGCTTCTCCTCTCCGGTCTCCTCCGAGGGGTTTTCAGCCTCCTGTTTCTGGGACATGGCAGGGCCGGGGCGACGGGAGTATGGGGCGCGCGGGGCGGCGATAGGAATAGGGAAGGGGGAGGGGAAGCGGGGAGAGGCTGCGTCTGCCTGCCCGGCTCCTGTCACTGGGGTAGCTCAGTCAAAATGGCGGCCCACTCCCGTGACGTTTGACGGCCTCTGCACGTAGGAACCAATGAGATTTGTGCGCCGGAGATGACGTCAAGACCCACCAATAACCGCTGGGCAAAGGTGGGCTCTCCGCTAGTGATGGGTAGGTGGCAAAGCCAATAGAGTAAGAGAATTAGTGACGATGACCAATAGAGAGCCTGTGGAGGCGGCTTCGCAGGCGGGGCTGCTGTTGCTGGGCTCTTAGTTCCTTTGGTCTGCTAGGTAGTGAGGGCAGGCCAGGAAAAATCCTCAGGGTTGCATTGAGAATGAGAAGCATCATTCGATTCTAATAAGCACTTTCATTTCCAGGTGGTGAGGAAATGGGAGCGCGTGGGAAAAGTAGAAAAGAATCAGGAGGTCATAGTGGAGTGTCAGCTAAATTGAGCACAGTGTGGCAACCGGGAACGTGGCATGGACAGGATGATGGTGATCATGTTGGACCGCTTTGTGTTTTTTCATGTGAGCGCTCCAGTGTCGGGGCCAGGCCCTTCTTGGCTATCCCTCGTGGTATCGACCACGGAGTAGGATACTCAGAGACTATTGGCTGGATGAAGGACTTAGATTCCAAATAGTCACTGAATTCCCATCAATTGTGGCCCGTCTGGCCAAAGTCTTGAGTGTAGGCACTGGTATCAGTCACAGCTCACATTTGCTTTGTGTTTTGCAAAGCATTCTTCTCCTCTTTCTCCTTCTCCTTCCATCAATACTGTGTTTTGGTTCTAAAGCAGAAGAATGCTAAGGGTTAAGGCAATGGGGGTAAGTGACTTGCCCAGGATCACACAGCTAGAAAGTATCTGAGGCCATATTTGAACCCAGGACGTCCTGTCTTTAGACCTGGTTCTCAATCTCAATCAGAGCCATTCAGCTGCTCCTTCTGCAAAACATTCTTTACACCAATTCAGTGAGGTAGGTAGTACGAGGATTGCTATTCTCATTTCACAGATTAGTAGTATTAGTAAAGATGTAGCCAACACACCAAGTCCTTGAGGATTCTCTAAGTGCTTTAGGTGTATTGTCTCAATTGGTTCTCACACTCCAACCCTGTAAAGGAAATGAGGTTGCCATCTCCATTAAAAACAAAAACAAAAAAACCTTACTTTCTGGGAATCGGGGTTAAGTGACTTGCCCAGAGTTACACAGCTAGGAAGTGTCTTGAGTTCAGATTTGAACCTAAGTCCCCCAGACTCTAGATCTGGGGCTCTATCCACTGTTCTACCTATAGCTGCCCCATGTCATCCCCATTGTAAAGATAAGGAGAAAGGCTGAGAGATTAAGTAATTGGACAAGGGTCATCTGAAGATGAAAATAACCATCATGATGATGATGGAGACAAGAGGAGGTTTAATAATTAAAGTTGGGTGGCCAAATGTAATAGTTAAAAATTTGGTTTGACAAAAATAATAATGGTTAAAAACGAATTGTTGGGTTGCTGTTTATAAAAAAGTTAAAACTATGAGTCAATAAGCTGTTAGTAGTTTTATTTACAGCAAGGTAGAAATATTAAAGTGGGAAATATAGGAAGGAGGTAGAAAATATCACTTAGCTAAAAATACCCTAAGTCTTGATCCTAGAGCCTCTGGATCAGGGGTCGGCAACCATTTTGGCTGTGAGAGCCATAAACGCCACATTTTTTAAAATGTAATTTCATGAGAGCCGTACAGTGCTCACAGCACGCACTCCTATAACAGCGCCTGAAAAAAAAAAATGGACTTTATGGCTCCTGCAGAAAGAGCCAGATACGGCTCGAGAGTCATATGTTGCCGACCTCTGCTCTAGATCTCACCAGAATCCAAAGTCCCGATCAGGAAGCTGAAATCCAAAGAGCCAAAGTCCAACAGGGTCTCCCAAGCTGCCTACAAGACAGGCTCCAACAGGCCTGTTGTGACATGCAGGAACTTCATACAACCTTTTCCCTAAGTAATAGGTTTAAAGATCTAGAGAGGTATCAACTGACCCACAGCCAGTTTAAGCTGACCCAAACCCAGGGAAGTATAGAACAACTGCAGTGTTTCTTAGAAAGTAATGCTTCTTCTGAATGGGTTGAAGGACCACTTTGGCCTTCTGACTTTCCAGAGAAAGATGTGATAACAATCCCTAAGAAAACTCTTGAATTGTGATATGGCATCAGACTGTCACTTCCAGACTTTTGGCAAGTAGTCTTGCACTAGTATATAGTTAATAAGTGTGCTCTGTAATTTTTGGATTGTGAAAATGAAGTTATATTGAAAATAAAAACAACAAAAAGCCACCGAGAACCTTCAACGCACAAAAGGCCAAGACCACCAAGAATTCTGTCAGAGCTCAGAGCTCAAGAATCAAAAAGAAAGCGAATCCCTCTCAGGCTCCGGCTTATATACAGTTTTCTCACCGGTCAGCTCTCTTCCTCACATCAGTGCTTGTGGCCTGTTAGGGCATGAACTTTCTTTGTTGGTAACTTTTTAAATGTTAAGAAGGGATACTTTAAGTTCTTGATTGATTAACTTAAAATAGACAAAGGGAATAAAAATTCCCTTTCACAGAGGTAAACCTGAGGTGGCAGAATTTTGTTGATGGAGGAGTTATTATCCAACCTCAGTTCAAAGCTAGTGTCTGAGACATGTCAAACTCAGGTTTTCCTGAGGCCAGGCTCAGCATTTACCTGCTAAACCACCTAGTGAAAGCTAAGAAAGGTTGAAAGTTTGCCTACCATCACACAGCCAGTAATGGTATTTGATACATGATCCTGTAGCAAAATCCATTCTTCTTTCTAAATCATTCTGCCTCTAAACTTCACTCTGGCTGTGGTCATATGGGTAGGCTATATAGAGAATATTGAATATACATGAGATATTCCCATCTACATAAGGGACAGATAGGAATATCTTGAAGAAGAAAAATTTAGGAGTCTAGAATATAGAGTGAAGAAGAAATAAGGGATAATTTCATCTTTTAAGATGATTGATCGATTAATGTAATGACTTTTTAATTTTTCCATAGCTCTCAATACTGATCGACATTTTTGTTGTATATTAGCTTCCAGAATATCTGTATACAATCATGGAACAGTGGAAAACATGCTGAATTTTGAGCTAGAGAATTGGAGTGCAAATCTCAGCTCTCTCACTACCCAAATAATCTTTTTTTTTTTTAAAGTATATAGAGGTATTATTATCTCCACTTTATAGAAGAGGAAACAAGCACAAGGAAGTATTTATATATGTGTGTATATATGTATATATAACCCTCACCTACTCTCTTAGAATCAATACTATGTATTGGTTCTAAGGCAGAAGAGGCAACGGAAGTTAAGTGACTTGCCCAGGGTCACACAGCTAGCAAGTGTCTGAGGCCAGATCCAAACCCAGGACTTCCAGTCTCCAGATCTGGCTCTCTATCCACCGAGCCACCCAGCTGCCCTGGAAGTTAAGTACTTTGCCCAAAGTCATGAAGCTATGTAACTGCTGAGACAGGATTCATACCCAGGTATTATTGGCCCCTAAGTCTAGTCCTCCAATATAATGGATATTTGTTAGAGACCTACTAAGTACAGAATACTATGCATGAGGTGCCAGTGATGAGAAATTTTATTAGATTTTTATATTTATATTTATATTTTATATTTATATTTGAAATGTTTCCTACACTCAAGGAGATTCCATTCTACTTGGGCACCCAGCATATTTGCAGATAAGTAAGTATTAGATCATTTGACTACCCAAATAATCTCAAACCAAGTCATTTAAATTCTTTGGGGCTCAGTTTCCAAGTCTGTAAAATAAGGGAGTTAATTTAAATTATTGCTGTTTTTGCCATCCAACTCTTCATGACCCCATCTGGAGCTTCCTTCCTTCCTTCCTTCCTTCCTTCCTTCCTTCCTTCTTTCTTTTTCTTGTTTTCTCTCTTTCTTTCATCTTTAGCTTCTGTCTTCAAATTAATACTAATTATTGGTTCCAAGGCAGAAGAGCAATAAGAGATAAAACAATTAGGATTAAGCAACTTGCCCAGAGTCACACAGCTAGGAAGTATCTGAAGTCACATGTGAACTCAGGACCTCTTATCTCCAGGTCTGACTGAACCACCTAGTTGTTTCCCTCACCCCACCTCTCCCCATTTGGGATTTTCTTAGCAAAGATACTAGCATGGTTTACCATTTCCTTTTCCAAATTATTTTCACAGAAGGAATTGAGGCAAACAAGGTTAAAAGTGACTTGCAGGGGGTCACACAGTAAGTACTGGAGGCTGAATTTGAACTCGGGAAGTCCTGACTTCAGTTTGGACATCTTATCCACTTAGCCACCTGGCTGCCCCTAAATGATCTCTACATCCATCCAAATTCTAAATATATGACTTATGACTTCACATTCTCCCGATTCTGCCACCTTTTTAAGCCATATACTGTTTTGTCTACTCAAGCAACCTCTGCCTCTGTCTTGCCCCCTCCCTATTTTTTTTTCCTTTTCAAACTTTCTAATTTACCTCTCAGTAATTTCTCAGGCCATTCTTCGGCTCTGCCATCTCTTTCATCATCATTTAGTCAATCTGACTCTTATATTGTCTTTTACTCTTGAATCCCTTGTCCCTTTATCTTATCATAGCTCATATATTTCCAAACCTCAGTCGATTACACTTACTATTCACCATCCCATCTTCTACTCACAGAGCTGGCTGCCATAGATTTTTCTAAATCATTAATTTGACCATGCCACTGCTTAATGAGCTCCAGTGGCTTCCTATTAACTCCAGCATTGAGTATAAACCACTTGGCATTTAAAGCTCCTCCTAATCTGGCCCTTCTCTAGTTTTTCAGTTTTATTACACTTTAAAAAATGAAGTGACAAATGTGTTGCTTGTCTGCATTGATGGGGAGAATATGGGAAAACTCTTCTATTAGCAGTTATCCACATTGGTTCAGAACAAAAGCAATAGATGATGATGATGATGATGATGATGATGATGACAATGACAGGAAGTGTTCTAAATAAAAATTAATCTTGGAAGCTTATTACTAAATTTACAAGTGTTTATTAATAAAGAGAAAGAAAGATAGAAATAAGGTTTCCAGTGTTTCCAACTTAGGATCAAGTCTTGGATTCCAACCTAGCTTGGTTCCTCAAGCTGCTGCTTGCCAGAGAACAAGAGATAAGATAAAAAAGGGACCAGGAGCAAGCTCAGAGAGTTAGTTCAGGGAGAAGAATGGGAGAAAAGGGAGTGACTCTGCTTCCCTCCTTCCTTCATTGGCTTTTCAAACCTTCCTCTCAGCCCTCCCCCAGAGTCTTCCAGATCCTTCAAATAGTTAGTGGCCTTACTATGTCATGCCATCATGTCAGGCCTGCCCTTGTGTTAGGTTTGAGTTAGGATGCCTGCATCAGATAATCAGATATGTGACTCTGATTCCTATGTTGAGTCTTTCCAGGACAGAGGTCCCCAGATAATTTTAATTCACACAGAAGTATACCTAAGGTGGCAGAATTTTGTTGAGGAAAGAGTTAAGATATTATCCAACCCGAAAGTTCAAATTAGAATACTAGCAAAATGAAACTTGACTTTAGGATTTACCCCCCACAAATCTAGTTTCTAGGTGATTGTAGTTGAAAGAGTTTTGTCAGCCTTCACAAAGAACCAGACAAATGAATTCACACCAAAGTGTTCTTGCTCTGTTCTGGGAAGGGAAAAAAATCTCTCTTATTAATTTCACTTGGCTTTATTGATTTTAAGATGACAAGGAGGTGGGGGCGGTTAGGTGGCTCAGTGGATTGAGAGGCAGGCCAAGAAATGGAAGGTCCTGGGTTCAATTGGCCTCAGACACTTCCTAGCTGTGTGACCCTGGGTGAGTCACTTAATCCCCATTGCCTAGCCCTTACCACTCTTCTGCCTTGGAACCAATACATAATATTGATTCTAAGATGGAAAGTAAGGGTTAAAAAAATGATAAGGAGATGAGGAGAAAAGTTTTGTCCCTTAATACAGTTCTGGCAAGAAACTTCAGAGGACTGGCTAAAGATTGAAGAAAAACCATCACAAAATGATGAGCCTCCACTTTGGAGCCTATGGTAGCATAGAGCACTCAGAGTTCAAAACAGAAAATATGACCATTGTAGAAAGAAATCTGAATCAGTCTTCCTTTGACAAAATAGACAAAAATACAATAAAACACAGATAATGTTAATTTGTGGTTTTCTAAATCACTATGCAGCCTGCTAGAATCTGTTTCTATTTGACTTTGACACCACTAATGTTAAGTAAACTTGCAAAGATGGATTGAAGCCAAGGGGTGAAGGACTTGAAATGCCAAATGGAAGACTGAAGTTGATCCTAAAGGCAAGAGAAACTAATTAAGCAGAAGAGTGGTATGGTCACTTTGGCTGCTCTGCAGAGAATGAATTGGAGGAAGGAGAGACTTGAGGCAGACAATTAGGAGCTTTTTATGATGGCAATTAGGAGGCTTTTATGATGGCCTAGCTCAGTGATGGTGAACCTTTTAGAGATGGAGTGCCCCGCCCTGCCCCCCACCCCTTACCCCAGACAGGAGAGGGAGGAAGCACTCCCATTGGGCTGTTGGGCAGAGGGGCCAGTGAAGTGAGGTATGTCCTCAAGTACATGGAGAGGGAGAGGGGAACAGCTCTGCCCCAAGTCCCTCTGGCTTTCTAGTAACAAATCCTGGTAGGTGACTGCAGGTGTACTCACAGAGAGTTCTGCATGCCATCTTTGACATGTGTTCCATAGGTTCACCATCACTGGTCTGGGTGAGAGTTGATGAGGATCTGACTTAGGATAGTAACAGTGAGTGGAAGAAAGGAAACGAATGAGATTGTGTGTGTGTGTGTGTGTGTGTGTGTGTGTATATAGGGGGGACTCAACTAGACTTAGTAAGTGACTGGCTTTGTAGGGGAAGAAAATAATGTCAAAAATGCAAACCTCTGTGAATAGAAGGATGCTGGTGCCCTCAACAGAAACAGGGAAACGAGGAGGAATGGGGTTTAGGGAAAAGATGAGTTCTGTTTTGTATGTGTTGAGTTTAAGGGGCCTGTGGGACTGCCAGTTTGAAAAATCTGGTAAACATTTCTTTGCCAATTCTAATTTCCTCTTTTTAATCCTCTCTTCTTAAAGTCTTTTGTCATTTGACACTGTTGACCACCTTCTCTGGGATACTTTCCCTTCTCTGGGTTTTTGTGACTGTTCTCTCCTGGGTCNCTGTCACTTCCAGACTTTTGGCAAGTAGTCTTGCACTAGTATATAGTTAATAAGTGTGCTCTGTAATTTTTGGATTGTGAAAATGAAGTTATATTGAAAATAAAAACAACAAAAAGCCACCGAGAACCTTCAACGCACAAAAGGCCAAGACCACCAAGAATTCTGTCAGAGCTCAGAGCTCAAGAATCAAAAAGAAAGCGAATCCCTCTCAGGCTCCGGCTTATATACAGTTTTCTCACCGGTCAGCTCTCTTCCTCACATCAGTGCTTGTGGCCTGTTAGGGCATGAACTTTCTTTGTTGGTAACTTTTTAAATGTTAAGAAGGGATACTTTAAGTTCTTGATTGATTAACTTAAAATAGACAAAGGGAATAAAAATTCCCTTTCACAGAGGTAAACCTGAGGTGGCAGAATTTTGTTGATGGAGGAGTTATTATCCAACCTCAGTTCAAAGCTAGTGTCTGAGACATGTCAAACTCAGGTTTTCCTGAGGCCAGGCTCAGCATTTACCTGCTAAACCACCTAGTGAAAGCTAAGAAAGGTTGAAAGTTTGCCTACCATCACACAGCCAGTAATGGTATTTGATACATGATCCTGTAGCAAAATCCATTCTTCTTTCTAAATCATTCTGCCTCTAAACTTCACTCTGGCTGTGGTCATATGGGTAGGCTATATAGAGAATATTGAATATACATGAGATATTCCCATCTACATAAGGGACAGATAGGAATATCTTGAAGAAGAAAAATTTAGGAGTCTAGAATATAGAGTGAAGAAGAAATAAGGGATAATTTCATCTTTTAAGATGATTGATCGATTAATGTAATGACTTTTTAATTTTTCCATAGCTCTCAATACTGATCGACATTTTTGTTGTATATTAGCTTCCAGAATATCTGTATACAATCATGGAACAGTGGAAAACATGCTGAATTTTGAGCTAGAGAATTGGAGTGCAAATCTCAGCTCTCTCACTACCCAAATAATCTTTTTTTTTTTAAAGTATATAGAGGTATTATTATCTCCACTTTATAGAAGAGGAAACAAGCACAAGGAAGTATTTATATATGTGTGTATATATGTATATATAACCCTCACCTACTCTCTTAGAATCAATACTATGTATTGGTTCTAAGGCAGAAGAGGCAACGGAAGTTAAGTGACTTGCCCAGGGTCACACAGCTAGCAAGTGTCTGAGGCCAGATCCAAACCCAGGACTTCCAGTCTCCAGATCTGGCTCTCTATCCACCGAGCCACCCAGCTGCCCTGGAAGTTAAGTACTTTGCCCAAAGTCATGAAGCTATGTAACTGCTGAGACAGGATTCATACCCAGGTATTATTGGCCCCTAAGTCTAGTCCTCCAATATAATGGATATTTGTTAGAGACCTACTAAGTACAGAATACTATGCATGAGGTGCCAGTGATGAGAAATTTTATTAGATTTTTATATTTATATTTATATTTTATATTTATATTTGAAATGTTTCCTACACTCAAGGAGATTCCATTCTACTTGGGCACCCAGCATATTTGCAGATAAGTAAGTATTAGATCATTTGACTACCCAAATAATCTCAAACCAAGTCATTTAAATTCTTTGGGGCTCAGTTTCCAAGTCTGTAAAATAAGGGAGTTAATTTAAATTATTGCTGTTTTTGCCATCCAACTCTTCATGACCCCATCTGGAGCTTCCTTCCTTCCTTCCTTCCTTCCTTCCTTCCTTCTTTCTTTTTCTTGTTTTCTCTCTTTCTTTCATCTTTAGCTTCTGTCTTCAAATTAATACTAATTATTGGTTCCAAGGCAGAAGAGCAATAAGAGATAAAACAATTAGGATTAAGCAACTTGCCCAGAGTCACACAGCTAGGAAGTATCTGAAGTCACATGTGAACTCAGGACCTCTTATCTCCAGGTCTGACTGAACCACCTAGTTGTTTCCCTCACCCCACCTCTCCCCATTTGGGATTTTCTTAGCAAAGATACTAGCATGGTTTACCATTTCCTTTTCCAAATTATTTTCACAGAAGGAATTGAGGCAAACAAGGTTAAAAGTGACTTGCAGGGGGTCACACAGTAAGTACTGGAGGCTGAATTTGAACTCGGGAAGTCCTGACTTCAGTTTGGACATCTTATCCACTTAGCCACCTGGCTGCCCCTAAATGATCTCTACATCCATCCAAATTCTAAATATATGACTTATGACTTCACATTCTCCCGATTCTGCCACCTTTTTAAGCCATATACTGTTTTGTCTACTCAAGCAACCTCTGCCTCTGTCTTGCCCCCTCCCTATTTTTTTTTCCTTTTCAAACTTTCTAATTTACCTCTCAGTAATTTCTCAGGCCATTCTTCGGCTCTGCCATCTCTTTCATCATCATTTAGTCAATCTGACTCTTATATTGTCTTTTACTCTTGAATCCCTTGTCCCTTTATCTTATCATAGCTCATATATTTCCAAACCTCAGTCGATTACACTTACTATTCACCATCCCATCTTCTACTCACAGAGCTGGCTGCCATAGATTTTTCTAAATCATTAATTTGACCATGCCACTGCTTAATGAGCTCCAGTGGCTTCCTATTAACTCCAGCATTGAGTATAAACCACTTGGCATTTAAAGCTCCTCCTAATCTGGCCCTTCTCTAGTTTTTCAGTTTTATTACACTTTAAAAAATGAAGTGACAAATGTGTTGCTTGTCTGCATTGATGGGGAGAATATGGGAAAACTCTTCTATTAGCAGTTATCCACATTGGTTCAGAACAAAAGCAATAGATGATGATGATGATGATGATGATGATGATGACAATGACAGGAAGTGTTCTAAATAAAAATTAATCTTGGAAGCTTATTACTAAATTTACAAGTGTTTATTAATAAAGAGAAAGAAAGATAGAAATAAGGTTTCCAGTGTTTCCAACTTAGGATCAAGTCTTGGATTCCAACCTAGCTTGGTTCCTCAAGCTGCTGCTTGCCAGAGAACAAGAGATAAGATAAAAAAGGGACCAGGAGCAAGCTCAGAGAGTTAGTTCAGGGAGAAGAATGGGAGAAAAGGGAGTGACTCTGCTTCCCTCCTTCCTTCATTGGCTTTTCAAACCTTCCTCTCAGCCCTCCCCCAGAGTCTTCCAGATCCTTCAAATAGTTAGTGGCCTTACTATGTCATGCCATCATGTCAGGCCTGCCCTTGTGTTAGGTTTGAGTTAGGATGCCTGCATCAGATAATCAGATATGTGACTCTGATTCCTATGTTGAGTCTTTCCAGGACAGAGGTCCCCAGATAATTTTAATTCACACAGAAGTATACCTAAGGTGGCAGAATTTTGTTGAGGAAAGAGTTAAGATATTATCCAACCCGAAAGTTCAAATTAGAATACTAGCAAAATGAAACTTGACTTTAGGATTTACCCCCCACAAATCTAGTTTCTAGGTGATTGTAGTTGAAAGAGTTTTGTCAGCCTTCACAAAGAACCAGACAAATGAATTCACACCAAAGTGTTCTTGCTCTGTTCTGGGAAGGGAAAAAAATCTCTCTTATTAATTTCACTTGGCTTTATTGATTTTAAGATGACAAGGAGGTGGGGGCGGTTAGGTGGCTCAGTGGATTGAGAGGCAGGCCAAGAAATGGAAGGTCCTGGGTTCAATTGGCCTCAGACACTTCCTAGCTGTGTGACCCTGGGTGAGTCACTTAATCCCCATTGCCTAGCCCTTACCACTCTTCTGCCTTGGAACCAATACATAATATTGATTCTAAGATGGAAAGTAAGGGTTAAAAAAATGATAAGGAGATGAGGAGAAAAGTTTTGTCCCTTAATACAGTTCTGGCAAGAAACTTCAGAGGACTGGCTAAAGATTGAAGAAAAACCATCACAAAATGATGAGCCTCCACTTTGGAGCCTATGGTAGCATAGAGCACTCAGAGTTCAAAACAGAAAATATGACCATTGTAGAAAGAAATCTGAATCAGTCTTCCTTTGACAAAATAGACAAAAATACAATAAAACACAGATAATGTTAATTTGTGGTTTTCTAAATCACTATGCAGCCTGCTAGAATCTGTTTCTATTTGACTTTGACACCACTAATGTTAAGTAAACTTGCAAAGATGGATTGAAGCCAAGGGGTGAAGGACTTGAAATGCCAAATGGAAGACTGAAGTTGATCCTAAAGGCAAGAGAAACTAATTAAGCAGAAGAGTGGTATGGTCACTTTGGCTGCTCTGCAGAGAATGAATTGGAGGAAGGAGAGACTTGAGGCAGACAATTAGGAGCTTTTTATGATGGCAATTAGGAGGCTTTTATGATGGCCTAGCTCAGTGATGGTGAACCTTTTAGAGATGGAGTGCCCCGCCCTGCCCCCCACCCCTTACCCCAGACAGGAGAGGGAGGAAGCACTCCCATTGGGCTGTTGGGCAGAGGGGCCAGTGAAGTGAGGTATGTCCTCAAGTACATGGAGAGGGAGAGGGGAACAGCTCTGCCCCAAGTCCCTCTGGCTTTCTAGTAACAAATCCTGGTAGGTGACTGCAGGTGTACTCACAGAGAGTTCTGCATGCCATCTTTGACATGTGTTCCATAGGTTCACCATCACTGGTCTGGGTGAGAGTTGATGAGGATCTGACTTAGGATAGTAACAGTGAGTGGAAGAAAGGAAACGAATGAGATTGTGTGTGTGTGTGTGTGTGTGTGTGTGTATATAGGGGGGACTCAACTAGACTTAGTAAGTGACTGGCTTTGTAGGGGAAGAAAATAATGTCAAAAATGCAAACCTCTGTGAATAGAAGGATGCTGGTGCCCTCAACAGAAACAGGGAAACGAGGAGGAATGGGGTTTAGGGAAAAGATGAGTTCTGTTTTGTATGTGTTGAGTTTAAGGGGCCTGTGGGACTGCCAGTTTGAAAAATCTGGTAAACATTTCTTTGCCAATTCTAATTTCCTCTTTTTAATCCTCTCTTCTTAAAGTCTTTTGTCATTTGACACTGTTGACCACCTTCTCTGGGATACTTTCCCTTCTCTGGGTTTTTGTGACTGTTCTCTCCTGGGTCACTTTTTTGCTTAACTATTCCTTCTCAGTCTTTGGTCATCCTTAAAAACTTTTCACTAGATCCTACCTACTCACTAGCTATCATCCTATATTTCATTTTTTAGTTAAACTTTCTCAAAAAAGTTAAGTAAGTCTTCTGACTTCCCCCTTTCTCACTCCCTTTTAATTCCCATCAAACTGGGTTTATGACTTCATCATCCAACTGAAACTACTCTGCAAAATTACTATTGTACTATTCTCATGAATCTGGTTTCTCCTCTTTACCTTTTTTTCAAACAGTTCCTGTTTTCCTGAATTCTAAGGAACAGTTTTAAAGGCTTGGGAGTTATAAATAATAATGTAATTTTTTCCTGATGTAATTTCCATAATGAAAAAGAAATGTTTGCTGACTGAGAAGAAGGGACTTCAGGGAACACTTCAGAGAAATTCAGGTCTGGGAAAATCCACCAATGATCTATTTTTTTAAATAAAAAATTAAATTTATTTCATTAAATATTTCCCAATTACATGTAAAAAAATTAACAATCACTTTTTAAAATTTTGAATTCCAGGATGGAGCCAAGATGGCAAAGAAGGTACTAGTACCCATCTGATTTCTACAAATTACCCTCAAAAAGCAATGATATAACACCTAAAAACAAATTCTGGAGCATTATAACCCTTAAAAGGACAAATTGAAGTAATTTTTCAGCCCCAAACAACTTAGAAGCCATAATGAGGGATCTAGTGCACAGAGGTGGAGGTGGAGCTCAGCTCAACAGGGCAAACTCCACCTAGGCAACATGGCTTGGGTCCTACTAAAGAAGCAGCTAAGGCTTCAGGAACTCTCAACCACAAATGGTAAGGGGGATCAGACAACTGCTCAGAAGGAGATTAATGGGATCCCTTTGCTGGCTCTGGGTGTAATACTTTTGTCAAATTGCCCATATGCAGAACCAGGTTGCAGTTCTGGGGCACAGTTGCAGGGTGAGGAAGAACACCAGCATATGCCAGCACTGCAGCTACTGGGGAGTAGGAGATTCTGGTCACAGTTCCAATGGGTAAAAGAGTGCTAGAGATTACTCACAGATGAGAGCACAGAAACTATACCTCTCCTTACATCATACCACCTTGGAGGAACTGAAAGCAGATAGATCTCAAGGGCTATCTCTGAAGGCAGCTACACAAAGAACTTGAAGCTTGGAACAGTGCTCCCTTTACCATAATTTCAAAGCCCAACTTTTACAGTTTTTTAAACTAAAAGAAAAGAAAAAGGCAGGAAAATGAGCAAACAACAAAAATAGAAACTCAACATGAAAAGTTATTTTGGTGCCAGGGTAGACTCAAACTCAAAAGACAACAAAATCGGGGCAGCTGGGTAGCTCAGTGGAGTGAGAGTCAGGCCTAGAGACAGGAGGTCCTAGGTTCAAACCCGGCCTCAGCCACTTCCCAGCTGTGTGACCCTGGGCAAGTCACTTGACCCCCATTGCCCACCCTTACCAACCTTCCACCTATGAGACAATACACCGAAGTACAAGGGTTTAAAAAAAAAAAAAAAGACAACAAAATCAATACTGCTTCATCTAAAACCTCTAAGAAAAGTATTAAATGCTCTCAGGCCCAAAAAGAATTAATAAAGTAGCTCAAAAATATTTTAAAAATCAAATAAGAGAGGTAGAAAAGAAATTGAGAAAAGAAATGAGAGTGATACTGGAAAATCATGAAAAAAGAATCAATAGCTTGGTAAAGAAAGCACAAAAAAATATTGAAATGAATATCTTAAAAAAAGAATAGACCAATTGGTAAGACAGGCACATCGATCCAAAGAAGAGAACTTCTTAAAAAGCATGAGCAGTCAAATGGCAAAAGAAATACAAAAATGGACCAAAGAGAAAAACTTCTTGAAAGACAAAATTGGTCCTTTGAAAAAAGAGGTCCAAAAATTCACTGAGGAAAAGAGCTCTTTACAAAGTAGAGTTGGCCAAATGGAAAAGGAAGAACAAAAGCTTGAACAAGAAAATCATGCTTTAAAAATTAGAATTAAGCAAGTGGAAGCTAATGACTCCATGAGACATCAAGAAACCATCAAAGTCAAAAGAATGCAAAAATAGAAGAAAATGTGAAATATCTCATGGAGGAAAAAAACTGACCTGGAAAATAAATCCAGGAGAGGTAATTTAAGAATTATTGGACTACCTGAAAGCATTAAAAAAGAGTTTAGACTCATTTTTTAAGAAATCATCAAGGAGGCAGCTGGGTAGCTCAGTGGATTGAGAGCCAGGCCTAGAGACGGGAGGTCCTAGGTTCAAATCCAGCCTTAGACACTTCCCAGCTGTGTGACCCTGGGAAGTCACTTGACCCCCGTTGCCTACCCTTACCACTCTTCCACCTAGGAGCCAATACAAGGTTTAATAAATAAATAAATACTTATTTGTAAAAAAATAAAAGAAATCATCAAGGAAAACTTCCCTAATATTCTAGAACCATAGGACAAAATAGAAATTGAAAGAATCTATTGATCACCTCATGAAAGAGAACTCAAAAGGTTAACTCCCAGCAAATCCCAAAATTCTCAGGTAAAGGACAAAATATTGTAAGCAACCAAAAAGAAACAATTCAAATATCATGGAGCCACAGTCAGGATGACACAAGACTTGGTGGCTTCTATATTAAAGGACCAGAAGGCCTAGAATATGACATTCCAGAGGGCAAAGGAGCTAGGACTTCAATCAAGAATCATTTACCCAGCAAAATTGAGCATAATCCTTCAGGGGGAAAAATGGATATTTAATGAAATAGAGAACTTTCAAACATTTCTTTCTTTTTTTAAATTAAGAAAAATTTTCCATGGTTACATGATTCATGTTCTTTCCCTCCTTTTCTCCCACACCCTTCCCATAGCCAATGCACAATTGGGTTTTACTTGTGCCATTTAGCAAGACCGATTTCCAGATTATTGGTGATGGTTTAGAGTCTATATCCCTAATCATATCCCCATTAACCCATGTGATCAAGTAGTTGTTTTTCTTCTGTGTTTCTGCTCCCACAGTTCTTTCTCCGGATGTGGATAGTGTTCTTTTTCATAAGTCCCTCAAAGTTGTCCTGGATCATTGCATTGCTGCTAGCAGAGAAGTCCATTACATCTTTCAAACATATCTGATGAAAAGACCAGAGCTGAACCAGGAGAACACTGTACAGTGACAGGAATACTTTATAATGAACAACTGTGAATAACAGCTATTCTTAGCAACATAGTGTTCCAGAACTATCCCAAAAGACTCATGATGAAAAATGCCATCTACTTCCAGAGAAAAAGAATTGTCTGAATCTAGATCAAAGCAAACTTTTTTCATTTTCTCAGTTCTTTTTTTTTTTTTTTCTATTTGAGCTTTCTTTCACAAAAGGATTAATATGGGGAAATGTTTTACATGAGTGTACATGTAAAATCTGCATGAGATTGCTTACAATCTCAAGGGTCTTAGAGGGTTAGGGGGAGGGAGAGTGGGAGAGAGAGATTTTGAGATTCAATATTCTTTCTCTTTTAATATCTGCCTTCATCATTTTTGTAAACAACTAAAGAGGTATAGATTACAAGAAGTAAAATAGATAATTTTGATTATACGAAATTTAAAAGGCTTTGTATAAACAAAAGTAATACAGCCAAAATTAAAAATCAAACTGCTGCATCAGTCAATTCCCATTTTGTACCTTCGCGTGCTCAGGTAACCAAAAGAGCCCGCCCCTCCTGACTCCAGGAGTCTTATCCCCTCTCTTACATCATCAGGCTTCCTGTCTGCCTCCATTTTTACAAGAGGAATCATGGGAAATATAGTTTTCCAAAGTCCCCTAAAATGTCCACAGGAAGTTTGTCATATAATCTACATACCTTAATGCTCAAATGAGCCCCAAATAGCTCTTAAATAGAGTCCCAGAAATTCTAAATAACACATTAGTCATTAACTATTTCCCTATCCATAGATCTAACAGGTATAGTTTTCCATGGTCCCTTTATTATATTAACCTTTATGTTTTAAATAATTTCTTCATTCTGTCCTCATCTTGGTATATGGTGTTAAATATTGATCTAGTTAGTTTCCGCCAAACTGGTTTTCAGTTCCTAGCAATTTTTGTCAAATGTTGATTTCTTGCCCCCTAAGCTTGGATCTTTAGGTTTATCAAACACTGGATTACTATAGACATTTAGTACTGTGTATTGTATACCTAATTTATTCTCCTAATCCACCACTCTTTTTCTTAGCCAGTACCAGATTGTCTTGATAATTACTACTTTGTAATAATGTTTGAAATCTGGAAATGCTAGGCTACCATCCTTCACATTTTTTTTCCCATTGATTCTCTTGATATTCATGATCTTTTGTTCCTCCAGATGAATTTCTAGTTCTAAAATAATTCTCTGGTAGTTTGATTGACATAGCACTAAATAAGTAAATTAACTTAGGAAGCACTGTCATTTTCATCATATTGGCTTGGTCTACGCATGAGCAATGAATATTTCTCCAATTCTTTATTTGAGTGAAAAATGTTTTGTAATTGTATTCATTTAGTACCTGTCTTAGTAGGTAAAGTCCCAAGTATTTTACATTGACTACAGTTATTTTTAGTGGAATTTCTTTTACTATCTCTTCCTGTTGGATTTTGTTGGCAGTGTATAGAAATGCTGATGATATGTATAGGTTTATTTTATTTCCTGCAGTTTTGCTGAAGTTGTTTCAATTATTATTTTTTTTTTACATTTATTAATATTCATTTTTAACATGGTTACATGATTCATGCTCCTCCTTTCCCCTTCAACCCCCCCCCCCGCACCCCCCCTACCCATGCGCATTTCCACTAGTTTTGTCATGTGTCCTTGATCAAGACCAATTTCCAAATTGTTGGTAGTTGCATTGGTGGGGTAGTTTCGAGTCCACATCCCCAATCATGTCCACCCCAACTCATGCGTTCAAGCAGTTGTTTTTCCTATATGTTTCCTCTCCTGCAGTCCCTCCTCTGAATGTGGGCAGCATCTTTACCATAAATCCCTCAGAATTGTCCTGGGTCATTGCATTGCTGCTGGTTCAGAGGTCCATTACATTCGATTTTACCACAGAATGTCAGTCTCTGTGTATAGAGTTCTTCTGGCTCTGCTCCTTTCGCTCTGCATCAGTTCCCGGAGGTCTCTCCAGTTCGCCTGGAACTTCTCCAGTTTATTATTCCTTTTAGCACAATAGTATTCCATCACCCGCATATACCACAGTTTGTTCAGCCATTCCCCAATTGAAGGACATCCCCTCCTTTTCCAGTTTGTTGCCACCACAAAAAGCGCAGCTATAAATATTTTCGTACAAGTCTGTTTATCTATGATCTCTTTGGGGTACAAACCCAGCAATGGTATGGCTGGGTCAAAGGGCAGGCTCAATTATTTTTTTAATTGATTCTATAGGATTCTCTATATATACTATCATATCATCTATATATATACTATCATATCATCTCCAAAATGATAGTTTTGTTTCCTCATTGCCTATTATAATACCCAGATTTTAGCCAATAAAGAATTTCCTCAAGAATCACATTATTTATTAAACAGATACATGTGTCTGCTAACAAAGAATGGATATTTCACCAGCCTCTTCAGCAAAAGACTGAGTGAGCCTGGACTCTCTCCTTTAAAGGAAGGTGGGTATTCTTTTTGATTGACCTTAATGGGTTTTTTCTTGGACCTCCTAAGGCAATCCCCACTGGTGGATATTTTGAAAGAAGTGGACTTGGAGACTTCAATTCCTCCCTCATTATTTCATCACAGAGGTGGGTCTTTACCTAAACAAAATGCCAGGGAAGCTTCTAGCTAATCCATTTTACTTTCAAATGGGTCAGAGTTCACCATGGCTGATCAGCCTTGCCTTTAATACTTTCAAGATCTTATCAAAAGACCAAAGGTCCTAGCCCAATTTGATAGCTTGGGGGATTTGGGAGTAAACTTAATTCAATATTAATTTTCCTTATTTTTATTTCTTCAATTTCTTTTTCTAATCTTATTGTTATAGCTAGCATTTCTAGTACACTATTTTTTTTTAAACCCCTTACTTTCTGTCTTAGAATCAATTGATTTTAAAGGAGAAGAGTGTTAAGGGCTAGGCAATGGGGATTAAGTGACTTGCCCCGGGGCCCCCCAGCTAGGAAGTGTCTGAGGCCACATTTGAACCCAGGACTTCCCATGCTTCAGTTTCTTCATCTTCCGTGGTTACCATGAGAATAATATGAGGTACCTGTAAAACACTTTGCAAGCTACAAAGTGCTACATAAATGCTGTGATTATTATTGGAAAAGAATTATTATTTTTTAAAAAGTTGAGGCCCTTTGAGATGGATAGGATGATTACTGACAATAGAGGCAAGAAAAATGCTCAATTCTTTTTCTTTAAAGCCTTTACCTTATGTCTTAGAAGAGAGACTACCTATTGGTTCTAAGGCAGAAGAGCAGTAAGGGCTAGGAAATTGGGGTTAAGTGACTTGCCCAGGATCACATAGTTAAGTGTCTTAGGCCAGGTTGAACCCAGGACCATCTGTTTTTAGACATGACTATCTAGCTGTTCAATTCTTATTTTGCTATAGTCTTTGCCAAGGAGAATAACCTTTGCCCGGGAAATAAAAGAACAAAAATGGCTAACAAGGAACTGGTCCTCAGGCTAGTATGGGAGCAGACAGTTTCCTTTGATGAATTCAAGTCATACAGACCAACTGAACTACATTTATAAGATCACAGAAAACAGGAGAGGCACCCATGACTGGAGAAGGGCAAATGTTCACCTTTTCCAAAAAGGGAAGAAAACAGTTTGTTATATATCATTCATTTTGACTTTGATTCCTGGAAAAATTATAGAATGGGTCATTAAAGAGATGGTTGACAAGCATTTAGAAAGGGAAGTAGTCATTCTAAAGAGCCAGCATGGTTTCATTAACAATTTGTGCCAGGAAAAACTCATTTAAAAAAAATAGTCATCAATCTGGTAGATAAGGAGTCTGTTGTACATATGCTTTCAACACCCACATTTTAGCAGAGTTGTGAACAAGCATCTTATACTATGATTGTGTAGAGAAGATGAAGAGATATAAACAAGGTGAAAATACAGTTAAATGAATTCAGATGTGGCTGGATAGACTCAAAGAGTAGCTAGTTCAAAGTTATTGTGGCATAAAGTCTGGAGAACTTCAGGGACCAGTGTTTGGCTCTGCACTGTTTGACATAATTATCAGTAACTCAAATAAAGGCACAGATGGCACACTCATCACGTTTGAAGATGACAGAAAGTTGGGAGAGATAGCTAAAACAGTGGATTGCCAGAATCAGGATTAAAAAAAATAATAATCCTGAAGACAAGCTTGATTGGCCTTAATTTAATAAAATGAAATTCATTAGGGATAAATGTGGAGAGTCTTATGACTTGTGTACAAAAGTCAAGTTCATAAGTACAAGATGGGGGAGGCATGTTTAGACAACAGTGATTTTGAAAAAGACCTGAGGTTTTAGAAGACTCAATGTGAGTCAGCGATATGAGGTGGCAGCCAAAAAAAAGCTCATGCCATCTTGGGTTGCATTAAGAAAGGCATAGTTTCCAGGAACAGGGTGCTGCTAATCCTACTGTACTCTTCTGTCAGACTTCATTTGGAATCCTTCTGTTCTGGACACCACTGATTAAGAAGGACATTGAATATCCAGAGGAGGGCAGCTAGTATGGTAAGGGGATTGGAGTCCACCTCCCATGAGGATCAATTGAAGAAACTGGCTGAAGATCACCTTAGGATTTTCACCGGATCATTCCAAGGTCTTCTGTCTATCTTCTTTTCCTGGCTTTGCCTCCATTTCATCATGTACATTTGTTTTTAACAATCTAAATTGACTACTGAGTTCTTGTTCATTCCTGTTAGTCTCTTCAGAGAAATGGCCACTTTCCCCCTTCCTGATTATAACTGTTTCCCTTTGTGTCTTCAGATTTTCATTCTTGAGCATCTGTCATCACAGCTGTGTTCCAATATCTGAAGGGTTGTCAAGTGGAAGGATTAGATATGTTCTGTTTGGGGGCCGCTGGGTGGCTCAGTGGATAAAGTACCAGGCCAAAAGATGGGGGTTCTTGGGTTCAAATCTGGCCTCAGACACTTCCTATCTGTGTGACCCTGGGCAAGTCACATAACCCCCATTGCTTTAACCCTTAGCATTCTTCTGCCTTGGAATCAATACTTAATATTGATTCCAAGGTGAAAGGTAAGGGTTATATATATATATATTTGTTCTGTTTGATCCTCGAGGGTAGAACCTGTAGTGATGGACTTAAGTTGCAAAGAGGCAATCTCTCCAGAAAGTCCATTACATTTTTGGATAGCTTTAATTTTGTTAGGAAGTTTTTCCTGATATCTAATTGCCTCTTTGCAACTTAAAATGCTCTTGATATTGTAGAGAAATAGCAGTGGAATAGACTGTCATTTTTCATCCCTTAACTTGCCCACCTTATTTTTCAGGCATACACATTCTCTGATAATATCATTTATACTCATCTCTAGCACAGTTCTTCCCTATGTAGGATAGGAACATTGTAAAAGTTTACCAACTTCTAGCCATCCTTTTATAGTCTGTTGGACATAAAAAAGTTAAGTTGTGGGATGACAGGGGACTCTATACCTGACACAAGTGTCACCAATGCCCTCTAATGGCTAGGCAGAGCATACCAGACAGAAGCCACTTCTGCTAATTGGCTCATTTCCTTGTCTAAGTATTAAAACTCAGTCTTGACAGGCCTTGAGAGCTTCCCAAGGGCTTTGAAGGACATCTTCAAACCCTGATTCCTCTAACCTCCTTTGGATTAAAACATTAAAATGCAAACAGCCATCTGGGAGAAGAACCATTAAAATGCTGCTGATACTTCACCTTGCATTAATCAGACTAGTTATCTAGACATTTGGGAGAGAATGGGATGTGCTACTAGCTCTGGGCAAAACCATGCCTTAGAGGAAGCTTTTATGGAGCATTTCTTACCTTTCTCTTTACTTTTTCCTCCACGAATACTCCTGTTGGCCAATTGATTTAGGGAAGAAAACAAAACCAAGGGGGAGTGCTTTGGAAAGCCTTCAGAATATTATATGTATTTCGTGTGTTTGGCAAATCTTACTCTTGAAGAAATACACCTCTAGGAATGAAATTTCAAACAGAATCCTAGGGCAATGGGAGAGGTTTTCCCTAAAAGTCATACCAAAGGGGTAAATGTTGACTTCATTTATGCATAAGGCTGGAGATTATGGAGAATTACACTATGATGACAAGATGTCAGGGAATGATCCAGACCATGGAGCTTCTATTGGAAGTTTAAGTGCCATGGTTAGGCAAGTAGTAAGAGAATAAGGGGTACCTTGGGATGGAGAAGCATCTTAAAGGGGAAAACAAAAAGCACATGGGAGTTGGGGGACCCTATATCAAATTTATTTCCTTCTCAATTTGTTTAGGATTAACTCTTTTCTCAATTATCCAGGTCTGATCATTCTAGGTTTGCCCATTTTTCTCCTTGCTGTTATACATCTACCAAAGAATGGAGAAAGGAAAAGAAAGGAGATGGACATCTTTGGCCAAAATCAAGGCTTATGAATAGTGGGAATTCTAACTAACTATGTGACTTAGAGTAAGCTATTTAATCTCTTTGGGCCAAAAGTTTCTTCAACTGTACAATGAGGGGTAATGCTGAGGTCTCTTCTAAGTGTTGACAATTTATGATAGTTTAAATACCTTGTTAAAAGTTTTCTGCCCATGCCAATTTTGAAAATTCTGAGGTATCATTTCATACTCAAAAATGGGCAAAAATGGTAAAAGTAGGAAAAAATTCAACAACAGGAATTAAAGAAGATAGACATAGTAACTGACTGCTGGTAGAGCTGTGAATTGGTCTGCCTGTTTTGGAAAACAATTAGGAATAACTTGAGAAGTTATAAGACTGTTCATTCGATTCAACAAAACAAATCAAACATTTATTAGGTGACATTTTAAGCAAGGCCTACAGCTGATGCGACCAAAAGCTGCAATCGTCCCTTGTCCTAAAGAGCTTCCACTGTATTGGCCAGCAATTGACTGGGTTTATATCTCACGGAGTTTACTGAAAAGGAAAATCCCATCTGTATGAAAATATCCATAGTACTGCAACTGCAATCATTGGGGAATAGCTGAAATAACCAACATATACAATGTGGTCTGTGAATGTAATGTCATATTACTGAATTATAGAGAATAAAGAATATCAAGTAGTCAAAGCACACAGGTAAGACCTCTATGAAGTGAGGCAAAGCCAATCCAAAAGAATAATCAATATACACAATTATGAAAATCATAAGATGACTTTGGAAGTCAATGTATCCATCAGATCTGACAAATACGGATTGAGAGTCAAGCCTAGAGATGGGAGGTCCTGAGTTCAAATCTAACCTCAGACACTTACTAGCTATGTGACCCTGGGCAAGTCACTGAACCCCCCCTCACCTAACCTGTACTGCTCTTTTGTTTTGGAACCAACACACAGGGTTGATTACATTGGTCATAATCACAGTTA
Source organism: Gracilinanus agilis (assembly GCF_016433145.1). Classification (NCBI taxonomy): domain Eukaryota; kingdom Metazoa; phylum Chordata; class Mammalia; order Didelphimorphia; family Didelphidae; genus Gracilinanus; species Gracilinanus agilis. The sequence continues at coordinate 475,697,215 of NC_058133.1, forward strand.
GGAGATTTGCTTAACTGGAGGAATTATACATTGTGGGGGATTTAATTGTGAGGACTGCGAAATTTTCTATGATGTAAGCCAAAATTTAACAAAAAGGAATAAAGAAAAAAAGAAAAAAATTGGTTAAGAAGGTAGTTTGCTTTGGAAAAGATATTGGTTATATTTTAGAAAGTGATTTCTGGTATAAATTAAGATGAAGAGTATTATTACACAAACTAACAAGATTGTTATCAGCCTGTTAATGTGTCTGCAGAAATGAACTGTTATCTGAACTTAATTAGGTGGAAAGGCTAAATTCTAGACCTGTTTAAATGAACCAGAGTGACATCTGTGGAACTAGTAGTTACCTTTTACTTATCAAAGCTGTTCCTAGCACAAACATACATAAAAATCTATCAGATGATTGTGAAGAGCTATAATGTAGTGACTGGGAGTATGGAGAAGGGAGAAAATAGAAGATACTAGAATAGAAGGGGGCAAAAGTACTCTGCTTTCTAAAATAGCTGGCAATACCTGTGCCACACTACATACATACATTCCAAAGCCTTTCAACAGAAAGCATTTGTGCTCTCAGTCTCTCACATACACATAAGTTTATTAAGAATCCATTCAGAAATTTTCTTGTTTCTGTATCACTAATACTCAAGCCCAGAGTCTTGCACATAGTAGGGAACTTAATAAGTACTTAAACATTGAATTGAATCCAAGAGTCCTTACTTATTTCCTTACATGGGAAAAAGCTCTCTCATTCTTCAATCTTAACCCATCTTCTCTTTCTCTGCAATCCCACCCTAGACATAGATGCTATTTAACTTAGGTTATGAAAAGAAGTCTTAAGACTGGTGTCTACTTTAGAGTCTGAAACCAAGAACCAAACAGTCAGGTACGGATTAGAGAAAGATTTATTTTCATTACCAGAGGTGGAGAATAGGCAGGGAACCCTGAAATATTCTGAGGCACATTAGCTTTAAAAACTCCTTAGCTTGGCATTTAAAGCTTTCCACAATCTGGCTCCCACCTACATTTCCAGTTTTATTTCATTCTGTTCTTCTGTTCAAACATGATGTTCTAGTCAAATTGAACTACTAGCTATTTTTAAAATGTACTGCTGCCTCCTATCAGTCTTTTGGGAACTTGGTCAATCAAGGCTTAGGTGTGAAACCTCTTCCATGAAGCCTTATCTGGTTCTCTGTTGTCAGTGTTCTTTTCCTCTTCAATTTTTTTTGCATCATACTTAATCATGTAGAGCAATGGTTCCCAAACTTTTTTGGCCTACCGCCCCCTTTCCAGAAAAAATATTACTTAGCACCCCCTGGAAATTATGAAACTATTTACTGAACTCAGAATAGAATGTAATACAAAAGTGTGGCCATCACCGCTCCCCTGGATTGCTGAGCACCCACCAGGGGGCGGTGGCGCCCACTTTGGGAATCACTGGTGTAGAGGCTTACTTTATATGTCCCCCAACAATCCTAGCAGAGAATAAACTTCTTAAGGGCAGGAACTGCTTCATTTTTAAATCCCTGGCATCTAGCATAGAACTTGATGAAGTCTTTGCTTACTTTCAGAAAAAAGAAAATCAAAGTAAACTATATTGAAATGTGGAATATAAGTGTAGGAGTCCAAGTATACATTAATCTTAATATTATTTTAAGGGTGCTCAAAAAGCTGACTCTAGTATTTCTTATGATAGATTTCTATAACCTTGAGTTAAATTGAACCTCAACCTAGCCAAATTTCTAGCCCTTCCCTAAGGCTACACTCCAGAAGACTGGTCAGTTATCTCAGTCTCCTTATTTTACCAATAACAATCAATTAACATATGTACCAAGACCGTAGGCTAGTGATTCCCAAAGTGGGAGCTACTGCCTCCTGGTGGGTGCTGCAGCGATCCAGGGGAACAGTGATAGCCACACTTTTTTTGTATTACATTCTATTCTGAGTTCAATAAATAGTTTCATAATTTCCAGGGGGCGCTAAGTAATATTTTTTCTGGAAAGGGGGCAGTAGGCCAAAAAAGTTTGGGAACCACTGCCTTAGGCCATATGGATTCCTGATCTAGGTGTTTGCTCTACCTATTGTTTTAGGTTCCAACAGTTGGTTGGAATCTCCTGATGATTACCTCATAATGTTAATGTATCAGACCACTTGTCTTTTCCCTTCCCCCTATACTGTTGTAACCCCAATAAAAGAGCAGTATGTCAGCTAAGAGTTAAGCTCTTTACCATCAGAGCTTCATCGCAGGGACACTCTGAAATATGGAAGTTCTTTTCCACCAGACCTTGCTTATTGTCTGACTACCTTATGCCAGAACTTTCTTTGTCTGTGTGTCTTTATTCTCGTCTTATGTTTTCTTTCCATTAGTCCTTAGCCCATAACCCATTTTCTCTCAGCCCCTGGTTCTCCTTTCTGAGTGTCCTACTCACCAGGAACCTTTGTGGAGCCACTGGATGGCTTCAGTAAGAGAAATCAACCTTTGGTTTGCCTTCTAACTATCAGAAAAGCCCTAGAGGAGAAACCTCTAGGTAACTTTCCAAAGTGGGTATGAAGTAGACTAAATAGGTTAAAGAATAAAGTAGAATCGAAGTAGATTAATCCGTCCCTGCATTATTTAAGAAACTGACCTAGGTCCTCCAGATGGGCAAACAACCTAGGCAAGTGAAGGGTCAGAGTCCTAAATCCCCCCCCCCCCCCCCCCCCGCAGATATCAAAAGGACACCAGTATAAACAAATAGGTCAGGATGGAATACAAGGTAAACACTCATAGTTAACTGGGGATGAGTGTTTAGGTACAAACAAATAGGTCAGGATAGAAGGCAAGGTAAACATATAGCTAACTAATGTTGAGTGTTTAGGTTTATGTGAAGAGTAAATATCCTAAATGTCACCCACTTATCACTACTTATGTTTTGTGATGAGTTTTGTCTTGACAAATAAGAACCTGAATGTGAAAGGAAATAGCCTTGCATCTTGTCATGATAATCCAATACAGCTTCCACTAGGGAAGGCTGTCCCAGCTGGTAATAATAATTTTTTTCTCTTTTCTCCTTCTTTAACCAATAAATAATGGTTCCAATAGTTGAATTTCTGGGTGTCTGGACTCGTGTTACAAAGTATCCCACTTCAGGTATATGACTAGGAAAACATGGTTAACAATTCATTTTAGCTGGATTAAGAAATAAAACAGATTTATTGTTTGTATGTAGAAGAGAATGTGGAAAACAATTCTGAAAGGCACTTGATTGATTCAACTTGAATTTCCTTCCCATTAAATTAACATGGTATAAAAAATAAAACTAATAGGTGTATTGGATCTTGACAAGAAGGTTTCCTTCCTGGAAGGAGGAGACTCTTTCTTTGTTGGGCTTGGATCCCTATGTATCTGACTGGGATCTTTATTCCTTCCTGGGAGAGATAGTTCCCCCTCTATCTACTTCACTCACCAGTCACCAAGAAGAAGCAGCCAGTTCTGACTTCTTCCAAACTGTTTGGGCAATCTGGGACCTACTAAAGGAAAAAGGAAAGCCTTGGGGGTAGGAATTCAACCATACTAAAAGTGTGGGATATTCACATACAAAGTTATAGATATACACAAATAAAACAAAATCAGAAAGACACAAGACTCTACCAAAAAGAAATTGAATAAACTGTGGGTCAACATTAAAAGTTGTGTTTATGTGATTTTTTTCCCCTCTAAAGTGAAATATTTACTCTTAGAAGTTATGTTGTGAAAGGGAATTTTTTTATTCCCTTTGTCTATTTTAAGTTAATCAATCAGGAACTTTATGGTGTGTAAATAGAATTAGCTGGAGCCCATTAATAGTCAAGTAAGAATTCAAAACCTCCGCCCTCGCCATTGTCTCCTGTCTCCTCCCGAGTCTGCTGGCCAAGAGCCCACTCCCTCCTAACCCAGGAGATTTAAACTCTTCTCTGCTTAGAGACGTAGGCGTCCCCACGCCCAAAGAACCGGAAACGGAAACCCGTTGGACCACGGGAAATGTAGTTTGACAATTTCCCCGTGTCCATAGAAAATATATATACTTTTAGATGACATCTCCCAAATTTCACTTTTACAATGGTGCCTTCTTTAAATGAGTCACTTTCTTGATTCAGCGAGTTAGCAAGCTTCTTTTCCTGAAATTTCTCTCAAAAAAATTTTTTTAATCTTAGATTTTATGAAAATTATACAACTCCCCGAGGAGGGTGTTGACCAACACCTAGATCAAACCAGGATACATGCCTGAGTTATGGAATATATGAATCAATTCTCAAAAGAAAAACATAAAACATAAAAAAACCCAAATAGAAGAAAAAAATTAAATTTTTGGGAAAAAAACATCAAAATCAAATTATATATAAAAACTCTGAGTAAGCAAGAATAAGCCCATAATAGGTCTTTGAATCAGGGGCCCAATTAAAGGGATTTATGTCCCACCAGACTGTAGACAATTATAACAATATAGAACTTTTCTCATTGGCAGCCAGGACTATAGAAAATTGCCATACTATTAGAGAGAAAAAAAGGAATAGATTTTGAAGTTAAAGGGAAATATGTTTCCCTGGTCTGATTTTACCTTTGATCTCAGAGATAGGGGAGCCAAAATGGCAGCCAAACTAAGGGACTTGTCAGAAATGTGGCACGGGGAAATCCTGCGTCTGACGTTGTCAAACAGCCGCTTCCTCGAACCTCAAAACAAGTCCTCTGTCTTGGCGTAGATTCTCATCAATCCCACCAGGATTGGTTGGTCTCTTTGACCTTGTGCTTCTTGGCACTGTACAGCAGCTCTTTTGTGATCCCTTCTTTCTGAAATCAGACACAATTGTTAGTAACAGTTTCATGATATTTAACAATCAATGGCAGGTTTCCATAGTCTAAAGCTTTTAGACACACACACACACACACACACACACACACACACACTATGGCTAATGAATATTTTAAACTTTCCTATTGCAAATAAAAAGAAAAGCAATAATAAATTAAAAAAAAATTCATAGTTCACATTCCATGACAATGTGTCAGCCAAAACAGTGTCCAACTTATCTATGGACTTTTGTAATGGTATTATCTCTGGTTCAATCATAGGAGTAAAAATGAAAAATAATTGCATTACAGGATATAGTCAATCAGTGTCAATAGAAGGTGCCTGTTTTACGTATGAGCAATGAATCCAAGTCCTTTTCTCCAATTTTGATAGCTGTTGGGAATGGTTAACAGGAATTGGAACGGACTTTCCCAGGCAGGCTGAGTTCCTCGGTGCACTGGAAGTTCTTTATGTACACCTTGTCTCCTGGGTGTAGGTCGTGAAGTGAGAAGTCTATAGGTCCTGCTTGTATTGTAGCTCTGGATTCATGTAGTTCTCGCAATTTGATCTGTAAGTCCTGTATTCAATAGAAGTGTCCCTCCCCTAGTAATGATGTGCATGCAGGAGAAAAAGGCTTAGCCTGTATAGAGGGATGTCCAAAAAGCATTTCAAATGGTGAGATGTGTAGGTCTCCCCTAGGCCTACTTTGAAGATAAACTAGAGCTAGAAGGAGAACTTCAGGCCATTTTAAATGAGTCTCAGTGCACAATTTTCCAATCATAGTTTTAAGATCTCTATATTCATTCTCTCAACTTGGTCTGAGCTCTGGGGATGATATGGTACATGGAATTTGGGAGTAATCCCCAAACAAGAATAAATCTGAGACAAAACAGTCGGTAAAATGAGTTCCTCCATCTGAATCAATATATGCTGGCAGACCAAAGCGAGGAATAACCTCTTTTAAGAGCAACTTGGCAACAAAAGCTGCTGTTGCTCAGTGCTAGGAAATCCTTCTGGCCATATGGCCAGCTAATCCACTATGACTAGACAAAATTTATGACCAGCCTTTGGCATCATGATAAAGTCAATGTGTAAATGCTCAAAAGGTGTTTTAAGTCAGAGGATATCCACCAAAAGCTTTGCCATGAAAGGCATGTTGGTTATAGCTTTGACAGGCGGGGTAGGCTGCACATACTATAGAGGCTATGGTAGTTATACCAGGGGCTATCCATTCTCTCTCTTTTTTTTTAACCCTTAACTTCTGTGTATTGGCTCCTAGGTGGAAGAGTGATAAGAGTGGGCAATGGGGGTCAAGTGACTTGCCCAGGGTCACACAGCTGGGAAGTGTCTGAGGCTGGATTTGAACCTAGGACCTCCCATCTCTAGGCCTGACTCTCAATCCACTGAGCTACCCAGCTGCCCCTATCCATACTCTTTTATCAGAGTCTACAATGCCCTGGGTACCAAAGTGACCGTTTTTATGAATGGATAAGCGTATTTAGTGATAAAAACTTCTAGGGAGTAGGGGTTTTCCTTCAGATGGTACCCATACTCCATTGTTCTGTTTTGCTTTAAACTTTTGCTTCCATTTTTCCACTTCCTGCTCATTATAAGAAAGAATAAATTTGAGTTGTTACTAGTTACCAAAGTTAAAATTAATTCAGGTCCTTGTAAGGCAGCAAGTTTTGCCCCAGTATCTGCTCAGTGGTTTCCTCTAGAGACAGGGTCAGTTCTACCTGTATGGACAAAGCAATGAACTTACAGCAAGGGCTTCAGGTAGCTGGAGATAGACAAAGGGAATAAAAAATTCCCTTTCACAATGTATATCATAGTCAGGGGAAAGGGAGAGAAAAGGGTGGTAACAATCAAGTGATATTGTTTACAGAGGGGAAGAACAGATCTGCTCATTAGAAACATGTATATAATTTCATTGTTAAAAGTTCAAGACTTTGCATTGGTGATAACCATCAAGGTCCTTTCTAAAAATTTAAGATATTTAAAATTCAAATACTTGTCAAACACATATTATCACTTATGGATGGCATCAGATGACCTCGCAAGAAAAGAACTTTGTTTAAACAAATGACTAAATGACAGATGACCACATAAATATAAAGAGGTTCCTAATTCACAAAATTTCTACTGGTTATTTTCTGCCATAGGCATTAGAAGAAATAAGGGAAGAAAAATAAGCTAGTTACAAGGATGATCATTAATTATAATGATTATCTTTCTAAGTATTGTTAGAAATGTCTGCTGTGTTTAAGTATGAGATTGAGCCTCCTAGCAAATAAACTTAAAGTCCTAAAGTTAATTCCAACAGACATTAGTGATTAGGATGACAATTATACTACTAGTTTCCATAATGTTACTGTTCTTATTTTGTTCTCTCCTTGATCTTTTTGTTAAATGCCAACATAAACAAAGATTCCTTTGGTAAAGGTCTACATCGACAACTGTGGCTGGAAGCCGTACTGTGTCTGAATAGTAGCACTAAGCCTATAGACATATTACAGTTCTAAAATTTAACATACCTCAAATTTTCCCCACATAATGAAGCCACATTTATTGCAATGCCTGATGGTGACTCTGGCTCTTGAACAGAACAAAAATGTGCTAGGTCCTGTCAAACTGGAAAAGATTTGAGTACTTTTCTTTCAAGAAGCAGCCCTGCTCAGTCAGGACTGACTCCTCACCAAAGGGCTGGTGATCAGGAGACTTCTCTCTTCAGGGAGAGCAAAGAAGGTGTCAGAAGAGTTGGTAGAGGAAGCAGCCAGTCTCATACCCCCAAAATACTGAAGCACCCAATCCAACAATACGGATTGATAAACTGAAGTAAATAGGAGGGGCAGGCATTTCTGGACTTGTACATGAAGGATCCCATCGCCAGTGAGAGCTCTAGACACTGCAAAATTGTACCCAGAGACAAGAGAGCCAAGAATACAAACTTTATTGAACAAAGGCAATGGCCATAGGCAGGGAAAGGGAAGCTGACTGGCAGTGTACACAACGGAGACTTACACTTGGCCTCTCCCATCTTTTTGAGAGAAGTAGTGAAAATAATGACTGACAAGAACCAAACTCAACTTGACCTCTAACAACCTGGTTTTCATGCACATGAATCATTCAAAGGACAAAGAAAAGTAAAGCCAGGTTGGGTTTCCAGGGACATGGCCTTCTGTCTCAAGAAAAGCAAATTTGGAGTTCTGCCTAGTTTCACTATTATTACAGACAATCTGCCTTCAGCCATTTAAAGCCATAAAGGGAAAACTAAGACATGTTCATTTGGTAATATTTGTGGTCACCACAGCCAGGTTGTGGAGCAGGAAGAAGCAGGAGAACAAGCCTTGAAGAGGTTCGCTCCAGAACAACTGGGAGGCCTGGCCACTCACAGACTGTACGGTCTAGTCTTAGTGGGGAGGCAGTGCTTATCTGAGTGTGTGGGGATGGGTGGATTTCTAACATTGGCTAAATTTGTTCCTGGGAGCTGTATTTCTAATACCAAATCTCCTTTCATCAGCTATAGAATCCCTATGAGAAGCCCTTACTATAGGCTCTCCTTGCCTCTTTTACAGAGTTGAAAACAGAAAACCTTTTTTGTTAGAAATTCAGTTGAGGTTTGAAGATTAAGTGACCCCGGTTATCATTAGCCATAATAACCCGGACAATAACATGGAGTCTAGTGACTCTCCCCTTCTGGGTCAAGAAGCCTCATAGTGTCAATGAAGACCTAGCAGTGATGGCAAACCTTTTAGAGACAGCATGTCGGGTATACCCTGCCCTACCCTCACCCCAGACAGGGGAGGGAGGAAGTACTCCCATTGGGCTGCTGGGCAGAGGGGTGGATGTTGTGAGAAATGTCCTCAGCCAGGCTCCTTCTGCCTGTCTAGTAATGAGCTGGGGGGGGGGGGGAATACCCACAGAGAGTGCTGTGTGCCATCTTTGGCACACATGACATAGGTTCACCATCAATGACCCAATGCCTACACACTTTCTTAGAACTCAGGAGACTGTGTTCCAAAAGCAATTTCAGTTCTAGCTTCGTCAGTTGAAGCCAAAATAAATACATAAAAAGCACTGGCAGGCACAGGGGGAAGAAGAAAACCAGAATAACCTTGTGGTAAGGGGTAGGAATGTTCATCTCTTCCCTCTTACAATTTCCAATCCTGCAAGGCATAGAGGAGGTAGTTAGGAGATAAAATTTTAAATTGGTTTCTGACCTGGGGATGAGTGAAATAGAATAAGAGGGAGTCTGAAAATTTATCTCTCGTCTCTAAATATTATTGACCAGGTTGGCAGGTTTTAGACATGCTTTAAGATGAAAATGGAAAGATGGGAAAAACATCAGCATAACAGGGATACACAAATACCACATCTCAAATGCTTCAAAAACTGGTTTTGATTTCTGCCCTTCACCCGAGTAGGATGCTACTTTATAATAAACTACAGAATGCTGAGAGAGTCCAGGAGACAAAGGACTTGAGTGAGCTATGTATTTAAGATGGGACAAAGGTTTTAGAAAAATGAAGAGCTTGCTCTATTCACTTCTGCCTGACTCTCTGAGGCTGAAGCGTTTGAGCCCCATCTGACTGGCTATAGTTGTCCAAGACACAGGGGCAAGCTACAAAAGGAGAGTAGGGTGCTGAACTCCTTCTCTTCCACTGGATAAGATATGTTGGGAAAAGTGGCAAGTCTTCATTTATCATGTCAAGGCCTCTGGCGATGCCCTGAGATTGCTCCCTTACTCACCAAGAATTTGGTCCAAGAGAAGGAAAAAAAAAGATGAAAATCAACCAGCTCCCAAACAAACACCTCATCACATGAACAGAGTGGTGTGGTCTCCGGTGGTCATCAGCAGCAGGGGGAAAGGAAGAACCCGCCTGCTGGCTCTAGGATTTATTGAAGGCCGCCAGCACAGCCCAGATCATCTCCGTGGCACTGTGCTTTGTTCCTTCCACCTCGGGGTCGAGCTCCACCAGGTCCTTGGCTCGATTCATAGCTATGTCGTACCTGTCGTCTGCCAGCGTGGAGAAGACGCTTTCTAGCACGTCTGAGGAGTGGGCCAGCACCAGGAGCGCCAGGGTTCTGCGGTCCATGCGCTGGGGGTCGTTCACCCACCGCTCCAGAACGCTCTCCTGAAGCTTCCGGACGAGTCGCTGCTTCTCGGTGGTGTTGGTCACAGGGTGGGTGGTCATGTCGAACAGCAGGAAGTTCTGCTTCTCAGTGGTCAGGATGCCCTTCTCCACCAGGTTTTTGGCAATCCGCTCTCGCACATTCCTCAGCTGGTACTGCAGCTTGAAGGGATTCCATGTTTCACCTGCGATGATGGGTGAACGGATACCATACATGCAAACAAACAAACAAAAAGATTAATTTTCTGACTTATAGGAGCACGTGTTCAATTCTAAGGCTCTCAGGCAAATTTTGTGAAGACCTGCCCTCGAGCGCACAGCTTTACTAGACGCTCTGGGGGTGACCCTCTCCCGGGGATGGCGGAGAAGACTCTAGGAATCCTAGTCGGTAAGAACTAAGAACAAAGGTTTTGCAGTGACTGAGAGAATCAACCACGGAGCTTGTGGCCCCTCCCATCTTTCCGGCACCTTCTCACTTTTCCAAACATTGAGACAGTCCACAGAGTCAGGCTTAGTGCAGGGAACAGGAGAGGAAGGACGAAGGAGCTGAAAAACCCAATCAAAAAGGAGGGGAGGGGAGGAAGAGAAAATGAATCATGTAACCATGGAAAAATATAAAATAAAATCAAAGAGGGAGGGGTTTCACCTCCAGTCTCATAAGGACCCAGTAGGGACAGCGGAGAAGGGCCCTGCCTGTCCTTCCGTGGTAGGAAGAGATGGGATGGCCAGGGGTCCCATCAGAGAGGCAGCAGGAATCAAAGAGGATAATTTAATGAGGCTTCAGTTCATATTCATTGTTCTATGCCTTTGAAGAACTGGATATTCACTGCATGTAATCCTATTCATTTGTATTTTAGTGATAAATTGTAAGGAATAATCCCAATTATTAAGTGATTGAATAACTGTGTGTGAGAATCAATAATCATCGTGAAGAAAAAAAGGAAAATCCCCTGAGATGGCTTGAAGAGATCTCCTCGCCAAGGCGAATTGTGCAGTGGGAGATTGATGACATCTCAGCTCCAGAGGAACCGGGACTGTTTTTTATATTATCATAGAGAAGTCAAAGGCTACATCATCTCTTTCTATGAGAAAGAAATCTTCCAGAAGGGAAAATTTTGGTTTTCCCCTAGAAAGAAATATTCAGCTGATGCCCCCCAAACTCCCAGCCATCCTTTTTGAGAGGGAAATTTGTGTCCTTCAACTGCCTAGCATCAGGTATATAAACCAGTCATTTCCTCGTCTGTCAAGGAGCACCTTTGACCCTGAGATTTGTGTTTTATGGGTCCCAGGAGACATGCTGTCTCTTCAGAAAGGGCTTCCCAGGATTTCATAGGGTGAGAAGGAAGAATCTCGAGGCTCCCAGGGCTGTCACCGAGGGAGACCCACAAAGACTAAGGCCCATAGTCCCCAGGCAGGGGGCCCTGGGGTCTCTAGGGCAAGTTTGGAGCTCCAGCTTTATGGGCCCTGTCTCTTCCAGCATGCCTTTTCCTGAGGTTGGAGTTAAGCACTTCCATTTGGGGAATCGCCATTTCCTAAAGGACTACTATGACCTTTTTAAAAACAAACAAACAAACAAAACCCAACCCATATCTTCTGTCTTATGCTCAAGTCTAAGAAGAGCAGTAAGGCCCAGACAGTTGGGGTAAAGTGACTTGGCCAGGGTCACACGGCTGGACCTCCTGACTCTAGGGCTGGCTCTCTATCCACTGTGTAACTTAGCTGCCCCAGTAGTAAGACCCTGATCACACTATAAAGCCCATGCCCTGCTCTCCCTTACAACCATCACCCTGCTATCCAAATTGCTTTGAAGACTTGAGAAGTCTCAAGAGGGTACCAGGACCACGTGGGGAAGGAAGAGAAGGAGGGCCGTGATCAGGAGGCCGGTGCTTACATCTCTGCCATTAGGCAGTTAGGTAGTGCAGTGGATTGAAAGACTTGTGTTCAAATCTGGCCTCAGTCTTTTTCCTAGGTGACCCTGGGCAAGTCCCTTAACCTCTAAGTCTGCCTCAGTTTTCTCACCTGTAAAATGAGAATTAATAATATCATTTACCTCCCAGGGCTATTGTGAGGATCAAATGAGAACATATTTGCAAAGAACTTGGCACTGTACCCAGCACCCAGTAGATGCTATTATTATTTTGTTATTATCATTTTTTATTAATTTTACACATTTAAAGTCAGGTCCTTATTCTCTCCTAGTAACATGAATTTCTCTTCTCTTTTCCTGGGAAGGAGACAGGACTATGGCTTGGTCTCTAATGTAAAGAAAGATGAATAGTGAATTTTGAATTCTTTTACCAGTGAGTAGTTCTATCCACGTCTGAACAGTTTCTGCTGGTTCTGTGGCTTTGATGTGCTTGAGGGTTTCATCCAATAACACATCGCCAGTTGGACTATCTGACTTTAGCAGCACCTTTTAGGGAAGAAGAGGAAAGGAACAAGGGCCTGCATTTATTTATTTTTCTTCTGCCTTGGAACCAATACATGGTATTGATTCTAAGATGAAAAGTAAGGGTTTTAGAAAAAAAATCCAACAAATAGCTATTAAGAAAACTATTATATTTATATTATATTGTTATAATGGTATAGAGATCCCAGAGAAATAGCTCTCATAGATGGAGGAGGGCTTGTATGCCCAGGCCTAAGCTGGGTGTAGTTGGTGAGAGAGGAAGCACTCTCCTCTCACAGGCCTCTATGCAGTTGTTGTTGGTATAATGCAGTGGTTCCCAAACTTTTTTGGCCTACTGCCCCCTTTCCAGAAAAAATATTACTTAGCCCCCTGGAAATTAATTTTTAAAAATTTTTAATAGCAATTAATAGGAAAGATAAATGCACCTGTGGCCATCACTACCCCCTGGATCGTTGCAGCACCCACCAGGGGGTGGTAGCACCCACTCTGGGAATTACTAGTATAATCTATGCCTCTCCTCCCTGACAAGCTTGGTTGAATAAGCTTGTCAGATACCCTTTCTAACAGTTTGCCCAGGCAGGGAACTCCTGAGAGGTTGTGAGAATAGTTAATCTCTCTAGGTCCCAATCTGAGGTTGGATTAGTTGTTGATGAGGGCTATTGATTAGCAACTGAATAATGGTATAATCTGACTGCGTATTGATCTCCTCTTCCCAAGGGCTTTGTTATCATCACCACTCAGGAAAGGTACTTGGTGGTCAACACTGTATTTAAATCTATTGATGTATAAGGAAGGATTTATGCAAGATCTCTTGCATTTGCAAATTACCCTAGGCAATCCTGGCAGTTAGGAGAATGGAACTTTGGCCCAGCAGGTGCCAGTCCCAAGACCTGACAGTTTGAGCTGGGACTATAAATACCCCTGCAGAACCAACCTAGGGGTTCTGATTTCCTTGACCTCACCCAGACACCCAGCTACCCCTGGACTTCCCTTGGGGACCCCAAGTTGAGGGAGGTGGATCGTGGGTAGGAAATTAGATTAGGTCAGCCTAGCAACAGGGAAACCCCTAAACCAAATCATCAACCTCATCTGTCTAGCTGGTGGATCACTTAACATCAGGGCAGTGGAAATTATCCCTGGCTGAGGGGCTGGTTCCTCAGCCTGATCTTACCTTCTAGGTCCATTGCCAACACTGGCCAGTCACCCTTAGCAACAGCTTCTCCAGACCCTAAACCCTCTTTCCTCAGTTTCCCCTCCTGTGTTTAATAAACCCTTAGCCTGAAAACTGTGAGCTCCTGTAGTTAATTATAACATTATCCTGGGCTAAGGGGCTAAGGAGAGGGGAGAATAGCAACCACTTGACTCCAAAGGAAGTACTGGGCAAGCATCCATTTTGTTCAGGAAGTGTGTGGGCTTCACATCCTGTTGAGTGCTACTTTCACTCCAGCAGGAAGGGGCTCCTCACTCTCCACCTTAAAGAAGCCTACAGATAGCAGGGAGACTGACTGGGCATCACAGCTCAGGCTACACATTCTTGGAGGTCTCAAATCACCAGCTATAGTAGTTACAGGCTCCCTGGCCAGGTGACTCACTTGTACTACCAGCTCCCCATTATCAGCCACATTACCCCCTTTATTACAGTTCGGGTTAGGAAACAAGGGAATAGGATTGAAGATTTAGGAACTCTATTGCTAATTATTTAGGCTAATAATCTAGGTTGCTGATCAAGGTCTGGAGATTGCTAGGCTTAGTAGACACTGGAGGTTCTTCACTCTCACTAACTCTGACCTGACTTGGCCACAGCCAAGCCAGAGATTAGGGAAGGCTATTTTATGATCTTGAATGATGATGTCAGTAAACTCTCTCAGCTCTGTTAACAATGATGGTGATTGTTCTCTAGCTCTCTCAGTAGGAAAACAGGATACAGGTTTCAGGCCTACCCTTCACCCATCACCTCCCACCTTCCCAAGTCCCTGCTCCAATCTGAGCCAGCTTGCTTGTCTTATCACTTGGGGGTATTTATAGGGCTGGGGCCAACTGCTTTTTGCCCTTGGCTCATGGCACCTGGGGACATTCCGAGGTTCTCAACTGCCGGTCCTGTCATTCAAAGTGGCATCCATCTTGTTCCAGATAATGATTTTAACAGTATCGATGTTATAGGATATAAAAAGAGAACTAATACCTGTTCTCCACCCTTGGGAGTTTACAACTGAATAAAGAGACATGACACAAACTCACAAGATATTAAACAATACAACATGAAGCATTATGAGACAATATAAAAAGGAAGGATTGAAGTTTCTAAGGGACGTAGGGAACATGAGGGAGAGTTTGAGACTATGTGAATGAAAGAGTGATCCGAAGAAATAAGAAAAGGGGAGATGACGAGAACTTTGGTTTTGGAGCTGAGAAATGAGTAATCATTGGTGACCAATGATCAGTGACACAGGGAAACTGTGGCATGAAGCAGAGCAGCCTGACTAGAGAAGGGCAAAGGGTGAGTCTGTGAGGATACAGGTACAAGCAATGGGCATCATTTTTATGTTCATCAAGGTTAGCAGGAAGGAAAGAAAGTAGCCAGAGGGCAGCTGGGAAGGCAGTTCCTGATTCTCGTGCCTGATTCTTTCACTTGTTTGTTTACCCTCCCAGCTTGGAGGTGGGAGATGGGTGCCTCAGAAGGTTCCTCCAAAGGACAGAGCACGCTCCAGCTGCACCCAGTTTTCCTCCTCTAAAAAAGGCAGAGTATGTGTAAAGTAGGTTATGGGTTACCTTTCGGTCTAGTAGTCTCTTCTTCCGTATGGTGGGGGGCTCCAGATGGATCCGACCTCGCATGGCCAATTCTATCAGGATGCCTCCTCGGAGCCCAGATGAAATGCAGTCATTCCAGAAGGATGTATAACCCTAGTTCAAAGGAAAAGGTTCTGTAAGGGCTACTGACTTGTCACAGGTGGCTCTAAGAATGGCTCAGTTCACTCACCAGATCCATTTTCCTGGCACCTCCTGATACCTTATCAACATGGATGACTACGTCTGGCTTTAGAATTTATATTTGCCTTTCTCTGTTTTCAATACATATATTCTCTGGATTTTTTTCTCTCTCCTAATAGACTGTAAACCTCCTTAGGCAGGAGCTAGTTTTCCCCCCAGCAGCTATGAACCTTCTGTGAATGAAAACCAGCTTCTCCTTTCCCTATTTCTCTTCTCCAGCAGCCAGCACATAGCTCTACACAGAAGAGGTGCAAGATTTGGAGAAAGAGAATTTGGGTTCAAATCTTGCATTAATTATATGCCTATGGGACCCTGAGCAAGTCACAGAACTCCTTTCAGCCTCAGTTTCCTCATCTACAAAATGCAGGGTTTGGATGAGACGGCCTTGAAGATCTTGCCAGAACTAACCTGTGATCCTATGGTCACAAAGCACAGCTGAGCACAAGAAAGTTCACGGCCTCCTGAGCCTTTTTGGCTCTTTCTGAAAAGACCATTTTCTTCCTGGCCCCTCATAATCTGGATGCACTAGCAGCTGATAAGTAGCTCATCAGTCTCTTGTTCTGAAAAAAGAATCCATGCACTCTCTGAAGTCTGGGAACCACTTTGATAGAAGGAAGACTTTCTTGATAATTTAAATAAGCCCCAAAGTAGAAATGGTCTACCTTGGGAGGTCAGTCATGGGTCTCCTTCACTAGAGGTGACTGCAAGCAAAGTCGAGATGACCAGACAACCTCTTGTCAGGTATGTATATATGTATATGTGTATGAGCTGATTCATGCTCAAGTATGAGCTAGACTAGATGGTCTCTGAAATAGATTCCAAAGTGAAAAGTCTGTGATTCAATTCTTTTTTTTAAAACCCTTACCTTCGTCTTAGTATTGGTTTTAAGGCAGAAGATGGTAAGGGCTAGGCAACGGCCTCAGAGTCACACAGCTCAGAAGTATTGAGGCCAGATTTAAACCCAACTCTAACCATTGTACTGCCTAACTCTACCCTGTGATTCAATTCTGACCCAAAAATTTAAAGTTGAAGAAAGGCAACGTTAAGTTCTCTAAAAACTGCTCCTGTGACATCCCAAAAATTAGGGGGAGGATTACTGGTAAATCAGGTAGAGCAAAATGGAAACCATCTGGCCTTTCTAGTTTTCTGACAGTCAAAATGATGAATATTAAATATAAATCCCTGCACTAGAGTTGTGGCGGACAGAGGCATAAACTTCTGTGCTTAAGGAATATTTAATCTAGTTGAGATAAGACATAGAGAAAAGAAAAAGTATCAAAAAGCATTATGTGATTTATTGATATATAAGTGATACTTGCAATGTGTCTTAAGAATTTAAAGGTAGGGAGCAGAGAGGTGGCTCAGTGGATTGAGAGCCAGGCCTAAAGACAGGAGGTCCTGGATTCAAATATGACCTCAGATACTTCCTAGCTGTGTGACCCTGGGCATGCATGATTCTAAGATGGAAGGTAAGGGTTAAAAAAAAATAGAATTCAAAGGGATCGGTCGCTTTTACTCTGGCATTGTCTGGGAAATTTGAAGGAAGAGCTAGCATTTGGGCTACATTTGAAGCATGGATAGTATTTAGGTGAGGAAGAAAAAAATCCTAAGCTGAGTGAACAAAAGAGAAGTTTAAGGAGGGGGCACGTTTAGGAGATGATGTGAATGTACCAGTTTATCTGGAATATGATTGCTTTTAGAATAGTCATGTGGGGATAGCAGACAAATCAGGGTCAAACTGCAAAGGGTCATGAATACCAGACTTTTTTAGGTTTTAGGTTTACAAACAAGAGTCATTGAAGAATTTTTATTTAAACCCTTACCTTCCGACTTAGAATAGATACTAAGTATTGATTCTAAGACAGAAGAGGAGTAAGGGCTGGGAACCTGGGATTAAGTGGCTTGCCCAGGGTCACACAGCTAGAAAGTATCTACAAGGGTAGATCTGAACCCAGGACCTCCTGACTCCATCACTGAGGATTTTTGAGTGAGTAAGTTTCATGCCCGAGACACAATATCAAATGAATGTGCCTTTCTACTAGAGCAGAGGAATGTATAAATGGGAGAGACGATAGCTTCTGTAGTCTGGCTAACCAGGATCTAATCATTAATCACATTCTCCAAAATCAGAGTGATCTGTGACTTCAGTTTCTTCCTGTGAGAGGAAGAGGGTAAATAGTTTTCCTGATTGGACTGCTGCAAGTTTACAGGAAGGGGATAAAATACTTAATGCACCCACCTCTCCTCTTCCTCCAAGCCTTCTACCTCAGATCTTTTCCCATGCCCCAACTACTGCACTTATGTTTCCAACTCTCTTACTCCAGACTCCAGTTAACACTGACAGGTCAGCAGAAACTTTTATAAATTCCATCTCACCTCCCCTGAGTTTCTGGAGGTCTAATCCACTCACTTCTCTGCCATCAAACAACACCTGCCACACAGGGTACGTGGAACAAGGATATTCTTTTCATATAAACACTGGAGCTTATTCACTTTTCCACCTGGTTCACATTAAAGCATAACCTATTCCTGAACAACAAAGCAGCCTGAAGAAGCAATAAAATTTATATGCCTCTCAGACTTGGGTGGCCCCACACATTTTAAACAAGTTATGTAAACATGTCAACTAGAATGAAGCTATTAGAAAAGATCCTTCCTTGGGTTTCTTCTTTCCAACTCACTCCTCAGCTTTGGTTTTAGTTACGAAGATGTCAAAGATTCCAACAGTATATAAACAAAGGTGCCTCAGAAACCAGGATGTAATGATTGTACTTCCTTGACAAACATTCTTTCTCATTCAACTTCACAAAACCTTTGAGATCCTGAAAAATATCATCCTTTAGGACTATGCAGGAGCAGGAGAATAAAGATAGATGGGTAAGAAGAGAGGGGTATGAGGTGGCAACAGGGGTGACAGAGGCTGTGTCCTGCCTTCCCTGGTGATATCTCAGAGATAAAGAAAGGAGAATATTAACTCTTGTTTAGTCATTTCAGTTGTAAAACCCCCTTTTGGAGTTTTCTTAGCAAAGATACTGGAATGGTTTGCTATTTCCTTCTCTAGTTCATTTTACATATGAGGAAACTGAGGCAAATAGGGTTAAATGGCATGCCCAGGATCACACAGCTAGTACTTTGAGGCCAGATTTGAATTCAGGGGGATGAATCTTCCTGACACCAGGACTGGCACTCACCATGCCACCTAGTTGTGAAACCAGTCTAGAAAAAAAGGAAAGGGCATAATTTTTACATCTATGAAGGACTTGTCCTGTGATTCCCTTTAAAATAAAACATATCCAATCTATTCTATCCCCATAATCCATGCATAAAAGCATTCAGACGTACCCTAGTGACAGAGGCCCAGCGGCAATGTCTGATACAAGAGAAGCAAACCCTTCCCCAATGCCTGTGCCAGCAGAAAAAAAATCACAAAAGAAGACTGACAGAAACAGGAATGGGATGATTTCTGTTGCTCTTAAAAATAAATGACAGGGAGCAGCTGGGTAGCTCAGTGGAGTGAGAGTCAGGCCTAGAGACAGGAGGCCCTAGGTTCAAATCTGGCCTCAGCCACTTCTCAGCTGTGTGACCCTGGGCAAGTCACTTGACCCCTATTGCCCACCCTTACCACTCTTCCACCTATGAGACAATACACCAAAGTACAAGGGTTTAAAAAAAAAATGACATCAGGGGCAACTAGGTGGCCCAGTGATGGAGTGACAGGGCTGGAGTAGGGAGGGCTTGGGTTCAGAGCTTCCTAGCTGTGTGGCCCTGGGCAAATCATGTAATCCCATCTGTCTAGCCCCTGCCCCTCTGTCTGAAGAGCTGTTACCATGACACAAAGCAAGGGTTTAAAATGAATAAAGTCTTCTGCCTTGGAACCAATACTTAGTATCAATTCTAAGACAGAAAAGTAAAGGGGGGAAAAAAGGGGGTGGGGTAATAATTAGGTGGCTCAGTAGAGAGAGGGCCTGGCTTGGGGACAGGAGATCCTAGGTTCAAATGTAGCCTCAGACATGTCCTAGCAGTGTGACCTTAGGCAAGTCATTTAAGCCCAACTACCTAGCCCTCACTGCTCATACTTCGTATCAGGGCTCAAAATTAATGGAAGAATGAATGATATTCTACTGCTTCAATTCAAATAGTACCAAATAGGATTTTTTTTTGGTGGGGGGTGGGGGTAGTGAGGATTGAATGACCAGGATGTAAAGTCTGAAGAGGGTGAGGACAATTCACCAACCTTCCACCTAAATGTCTACCCAGCCATGTGTACATACTGTCCTTCCTCATGCTAAGCTTCCTTGAAGACACGCCTTCAAACAACTCCATGAAGGTCGAGGATTTAAAAGCTTCCTGCTCAGAGCAAACAGAACCAAAGATGGGGGAAAAAATCTTTAAAGCATACACCAAAAATATCTACTACAGTTTTGACTTGAAAATTGGTTTAATTTCCAAAGAAAAAGGAATCCTTTTTGTTTTCTATCTTGGGATTCCCAACTCCCTCAATATATAAAAGGATATTGAGGGGAAAAATATATAACTAGGAGCAGCTAGGGGCTTTGTGGATACCGAGTCAGGTTTGGAGATAGGAAGGAGGTTTGGGGTTCAATACTCCCTAGGACCCTCCCTAGCTGTGTGACCCTGGGCAAGTCACTTGGTCCTAGTCACTTAGCCTTGAACTGCTCTTCTGCCTTGGAAGTGATACTTAATATGGATTCTAAGACAGAAGGGTAGAAAGAAGGGAAGGAACATTTTAATTTTATAAATTATGCCAAATAGCACTTTTTGAAAAATATGGTATTTTTTTCTTTGGTCTATGGAAGGGACAAATAAAAAGAAGCGCTTTCTCTAGCTTCTGTCTGTTCCTTCTTCCTATGGTTTCCCAACCTCCACAGAGAAGAGATAGAGAGTAATTTCTCAAGGGTCCATCGCTGACACTTGAGGATGAAGAACACCAGCCTGATGAGGCAATTGAAGTAAAGATCAATCAATCCATCAGCATTTATTAAGTGTTATGTAGGTGCTAGGCGCTGTGCCGAGGGCTGGGGATACCAAGAGGCAAAAGACAAGAACTTACAGTCTAACAGGGAGATAACACGCAAACAGATATCTATAAAGCAAGCCATTAAACAGGAAATAATTAATAGAAGGAAGGCATGAGAATTAAAGGATTGGGAAAGGCTGCCAGGAGAAGGTGAGATTTAAGTTGGGACTTAAGGAAGATGTGGGGTGCAGGTCAGGAGTAGGAACAGAGGAGATGGGCTATTCTAGGTAAGGAGGTTAGTCAGAGAAAATGCTTAAGAGATGGAGGGTCTCATTCACAGAACAGCCGGGAGGGAGGCCAGTGTCCTGGATCCAAGAACACCTACTGAGGAATAAGGTGTGAGGAGATGGGAAAGATAGGAAGGGCTCTGAGTGCCCAACAGAGCACTCTGGATTTGATCCTGGAGGCAGCAGGCAGTCACTGGAGTCTCCTCAGGGAAATGGGGGGAATCGGCATATGACTGGACCTGTGCTTTAGGAAAATTGCTTTAATGGCTGAATGGAGAATGGCCTGGAGTGGGAAGAGATTTGGGGCAGTCCCAGCAGTAGTAGCTACTGCAGTCATGAGATGAGGGCTGGCACTAGAGTGGTGGCTGTGTCAGAGAAAAAGATGACTGAGAAAGTATCAACAATCTTGGGCTACTTTCTCATCTCTAGAAGATCTTGATGAAAATGGCCTATGCATACACCAATGGTATCCTTGATGAAAACAGGAGGGAATGGGTAGGCTTTTGATGATCATTTTCTATATCAGACATCTATAGTCACAAAACAGACTAAAAATGGATGAGAATATAAAATTTCACTATTGACTACTATTTGTTGATGTTAAAATAGCATGATTTCATAGTGAAAAATGCAAATTGAAGATTCTTTTTTTAAACAAGGGGTTTCCCACATTAAAATTATGCAAGACTATGAAAAAGACAACTAGAAAAGTAATTTTTCACAGTCAGCTGAGGATTGATAGTGTTGATGTGGAATCTAGAAGCCCCCAAACTTGTAGCCTAGAAAGATTTAATGAATCCCAGTTTACTTAGCTTAAAAGTGAAAGCCCCAGGCTTGACCTTGTCACATAAGAGTTCCTTGCTGAGGGAAAATTCAAATTCACTAGTCTCAGACTAATAAAAGACCGTATTTGAGCTCGAGTGGGGATGACCATTCCCCATCAGGGCCAAGTCCAAGCCCAACGACTCTTTCGTGCAGTAGACAGCACATCAGTCTCATAAGCTGAAGGGCCTGAGTTCAATTCTCAAAAGGAAGGTGTGATACAGTGGGAAAGGCTTCTGGAGACAAAGAAGAGTCAGTCACCCTCTATCCACCGAGCCAACCCACTGCATCCCCCTAGAAACATTTTCAACATGCATTGTCACTGGCTGTTCCCCATGCCTGGAATGCTTTCCATTTTCATCTCCATCTCCCAATTTCTTTCAAGCTGAAATCCTGCATTCTACAAGAAACCTTTCTTAGTTCCCCTTAAGATTACCTCTGATTTATCCTGCATGCATCTTATTTGTACATAATTGTTTGCAAGTTATATCCCTCATTTGATTGCCAGCGCCTTGAGAAAAGGGGCTGTTTTTGTCTCTATTTGTATGCCCAGTCCTTAGCAGGGTGCTTGGTACTTAATAAAAGCTTGCTGACTACTGAAACATGCCCAAGTTTCTCATCCTTGAAAAATCTTCACTAGGGGACAGTTAGGTGGCTCAGTGGATAAAGCTGCCAGATCCAGAAACAGGAGGACCTGGGCTCAAATCTGGCCTCAAACACTTTTTAGCTGTGTGACCCTGGGCAAGTCACTTAACCCCCATTTCCCAGTCCTTAATGCTCTTCTTGTCTTACACTCAATATTGACTGTAAGACAGAAGGTAAGGGTTAAGAAAAAGCAAAACAAAAAAACCCTTCACTAGATCTTACTGTTCCCCAAGCTGCTGGTCTGGATATCTTTTCCCAGGTCAAACTCCTGAAAAAGTATGTCTACTCACTGCCTTCTTTAATTGTTCTGTCACACTGTCTTCTAGAAACATTCTACAATCTGGCTTTGATCTCTTAATCTATGGCTTTTTTTCCCTCAATTCTTTTCCCTCTTGACCTCTCAGTCAGTGGCATCTGACGCTGTTACCTTCCCTTCTCCTCTTCTGAATTTTGCTTCCCTGGACCACCATCTCCCCTAAGGAACTGATGGAGATCAGTGAAGAACCATGGGAATGGCAGTGTTCCACAAATCAGTGTACCTGCTTCCAACTCTGCCACCCCCACTCCCCACTGTGGAGGGGGGCTAGCTCATCTTCCTCATCACCACCAGCAATAACCAACTGCCACCACCAGGCAGATGGGTAGCACTGCTTCCAGCCTGGCGCCTCTATCTATCATCCTGGGGAGCCACGCGCATGAAAAGCAGCCTAGAAAACTGCACCTGCAGCCTCAGAGGACAGAAGACCCAGAAAGGAGAGTTCTTGCCGCTGCCGACATTGGAGATGACATTAAAGAAACTGCAGTGACACATGCTTCTCTGCTATACTCTAAGGAGTTTGTCTTCTTCTGACTTAGAGCTGAAACCTCCTCTGTGTACAGGCTTCCCTTGTCAGAATGGGGGCTCCCTGAGGATAGGGCCCGTTTTGCCTTTCTCTGAGTCTGCCAAGGGCTAAGCACAGTGCTTTACACATAATGAGCACTTAAAATATTTTCTTTATTCATCCATTCATTCTGACTACACTGTTCTCTGGGTCTTCCTCCTATCTGTCAGTCTCTTTTGCTGTGACAATAACCACAACATGCCCCTAATGTTCTCCTAGGGCAGAGGCTGCTCAAAATTAGAAGCCATGCCTGAAAATAGAAATACTAATCATGTTAGGTGCCATTCTTCCCTAGTAAGCAAAAGAGCCAGGGCTTTATTTGCTATCCTTTATTATTTGCTTAAAGAGTAAGCCCTACGATGGTTTTCAATTGGAGCAAGCATAGGATACTGCTGCTTTTGGAAATTCTGAGGCTGTGTGCCATCAAAGAAAAGTGACTCCTGTGTCCTATCACCAGAACATGGAGATAAAAATAAAGGTAGAAGGTATGGTCCTTTTCCTCAAGGAGCTTACAATTTATTGATCAAGACACAACTAGCAAATAATACAAGGGTCCAAAGAACTCCAAATTGGGTGGCTACAGACTTGGCCCATGGACATGTAGGGAATGGGAGAATCAACAGATACTGGAGAAGCTGAAGGTTTCTTTGAGGAGGAATGGAGACTTGAATTGGACTGAGAAAAACAAAACAAAACACCCCAGGAACAACAAAAACTAAAGGATTTTAACTGGTGGAGAAAAGGAGAAAAGGTGCCAGGGAGGGGAAGTAGAGGCATGAGCAAAAAGGAAGCCCAAATAAACCCATGTTTTCTATGAAT
The DNA here is from genome assembly GCF_016433145.1 of Gracilinanus agilis. Lineage (NCBI taxonomy): Eukaryota > Metazoa > Chordata > Mammalia > Didelphimorphia > Didelphidae > Gracilinanus > Gracilinanus agilis. The sequence goes on from NC_058133.1 coordinate 475,720,982, forward strand.
AACAAAACTGAAGCAAAAGGCTCATGCTGGGGAGAATTGTCAGGTAAAGGGAGACAAAGGGAGACAGCCCAGGGAGGACCATGAAAACCAAAGTAAGGAACGGTGAGTAAGCAGGAAAGAGGAAAGAAGGAAGCATTTACATAGCACCTACTATGTGTACAGGAGGCAGTTGCTATTATTATCTTCACTTTACAGTTGAGGAAACTGAGGCTAATAGAGGTTAAGTGACTTGTCCACTGGCTGCCCCCCATGGTGATTAGTTGGAAAACCTAGACTACTATCCTGCTACCAGTGAAATGGGAGCAGTCTATTGATAACTGAACAAAAACCTGAAGACCTTAGTGTTTTTCCCAACTACGGAGTTTTTGGTGACACCTCCTATCACCTTCATTCTTTACTCTATAGATAACGATGGCAAGGTAGGAACAGATAAAAGGACCTTCAAGGAACTCTTTTAACTGGTGTGCTTCCTGGACAGCTGGGTTCAACAATCTAACAGCCTTTACTGTGCAGAGCTCTGAGGGTACAATGATGAAACAGGACAATTGATTCTCCTAAGAGCTTAGTTTAAGGAGGAGAAGAAACTGCATTGCATTTGGGCATAACAGATTATAAGCAACAGTCCCTAAGATTTTCCCATTTTGTAGGGGATAGAGAATGGACCTGTGAATTCACTGATCTAGAGACCACTCAGAAAAGGAAAATCCCATTAACAGAGCAGGTTGAGACCTTTTCTGTAACTCAAGAGCTGCCTAAATCACCGAAAGTTTAAGGGATTTGCCCATGATTCCAAAGCCAATAAGTGTGAAATATAGGACTTGAACCAGGGCTTCCCGATTCCAAGGTCAGTACTGTTCACTATACCATACTGCCTAGCTTTGCTTTCATTCTTGCTTGTTGCTTAAAAGTTATGGTATCCTGGGTGATCCATTAGCCTTCACCATGTCTCTGCTAGCCTGTCAATGCAGCTTTTCGAGATTGAATAAAAGGAAAAACATGATATTTTATCTACTCAGATTCCTCCACTTGCCTTTTAAGTGGAAACTTTGCTGATAAAATGAGGTGAAGGAGGAGATAATGGAAGTGAATTTTTTTTCAGCTGGGTCTCCTGGGTAGAACTTGCAGAACCTGTTGCCAAGAGGATATCCTTCCCCTCTTATCTCTTCAGTTGTGATTAGAAGAGTTAGCCATTTCCTCCTGTAGCCTTCTTTTTAACTTGAAGCCCATTAGAGCATCCAACTTCTTCAACTGCTCTAACTTATGGAACCCTCAGATGGAGAGGACCCTTAGTGGTCACCTGGTGTCACTTCCTGGTGTACAAACGCTCTCTAAAACATCCCAGACAAATGGCTGCCCTCTCCCTGCCTGCACATTTCTTGTGAGGGAGGTGGGGTGGGAGAAGACTTACTAGCTCATTATAAGGCCTCCATTTCAATTCTGGACAGATCTTTCGAGAGGGGGTGAGGAATAGACCTCTAACTTCCAACAGTGATCTCCGTTCCATCTTCTGGATCCATGTAGAATTAAGACTAAAATTTTTTCTGATTACAATTCTTCAAATACTTGAAGATAGTGGTCATTCCCTTCTCAATAAGCTCCCCATAGACTTCCTTGAGTCTGGAACCAAACGTAAGCTTCTCTGGCATTTAAAGCCCTTCACAATTTGGCTCCAAGCTCATTCTCTCCCCACCACACACACCTCCTAGGATTCAGTCAAACTCAGCATCCTGCTGCTCCTCTAACTCATTCTAGCCATTCCTATGCCTCTGCAAAGGCCAATCTCCAGACGTGGGATGCACCTGCTTCTCTCCCCACTGCCTCTACAAAGCTCAGGTCAGGTTCCACTAGCAGACCTCCTCAGATTCCCCTGCATCTGTTTTTGTAAACTTGAATATTTTACCCCTGACAGAATGTAAGCTCCCTGAAGTGGCAATTCTTTCAGCACCTAATAGAGGGCCTTCCGCATAGCAGATGATGCTAAAGTCTGTTGACTGCTTGAAGGCAGCTCTCCTGTTTCCCCAAAAAGCTTCTCTTCTCCATGCTAAACATGACTAGTTTCTTTAGCTATCTTATCATGTGACATAATTTTAAGTCTTTTTACCAGCTTAAAAAAAAAACCCAAATCCATACCTTCTATCTTAGAATCAATACTATGTATTGATTCTAAGGCAGAAAAGCAGTAAGGGCTAGGCAATGGGGGTTAAGTGACTTGTCTAGGACCCAGCTAGGAAGTGTCTAAGGCCAGACTTGAACCCATCTCTAGGCCTGGTTCTCTACTCACGGAGTCACCTAGTGGCCCCTCTCCCCGCCTTTTCCATCTTGGTCTATTTTGGATGCCTTCCAAATCAAATGTGACTCTTTTCTAATGTGGCACTCAGAACAGAAAACAATATTCCACATGTTCTAACCATGACAATGGGACCATCTTTTGGACATTACTTTAGATAATGGCTTTAAGTTTCCAAACTGAATTTTAGCTTTGTCTTAAGGTCTCCCACCACAGGTTAGCATGTTAAGTCATTAAACGCCAGAGCAAACTGTGTTGAGTAAGAGAGTCTTTTTAATATCAACACCCAATGTTGATGATAGTTGTGCAATGAGTAGCCAGGGAATGAGAAAATTCAAGATCATGAACATTCAGTAAGAAAAGCAGAGCAAGGACAGCAGATAGAGAACTGATCCCAGAGTGGGGAGGAAGTGCTGATCCTAATATTGCCTCAAACACATCCCAGGGGTATGATTCTGACCAAGTCAGTGCTCCCAGGAGCTCTTTAAGACTAGAAATTGTAGAGTGGTGACTGATGTGCATTTATGGGGGATTCCTTGATGGGGAATTCCGTACTCCAAAAAAAAAAATCACAGATCTAGATCAAAAAAGAGGAGTGAGACTATATCTGAAAAACACACATTAGCATTGATTCGGTCTCCAGTAGAGCCGTTATGCTGCCTAATTTGTTCACACTAAATAAAGATGAAAAATAATAATACTTAGCATGTAAACAGAATCCTTAACATAATTCCATGGCATATAGTGATGAAGGGTCCCCAAGTTGGGAACCTGTGAATTAGAGCCACAACAGCCTAGGACAAATGACTTGTGAAAGATTGCTGTGGAGGATTTATATCTTTATTGCTTAATAAAACATATGATAAGCCATTAGATAACATGAAGCTACCTCGAGGCATAAAATTCTTGGAAGTCCTACTAAGAATGAACAAGCTTCAACAGTTCCCTTGGCTTAGGAAGAAGAGCAAAGAGAGGTGACTGATGCTGTCTTTGGAGGCAGGACAGCTTTAATAATACAGTGGCAGGAGTAAAGTGGCCCACCAAGTTTCTAGACTCAACAATCATATTATCATAAGAAGGGAAAGGAAAGGAAAATAAGCATTTAGTAAGTCCTGCTGTGTGCCAAGCATTGTGCAGAGAGTTTTACAAATGTTATCTCATTTGTAAATGAGATAAAATCCTTTGAAGGTAATATTATTCTCATTTTACAGTGGAGCAAAGGGAGGCAAACAGGTGAAGTAACTTGCCTAGGATTACACAGCCAGTAAACATCTGAGGCCAGATTTGAAATCAGGTCTTCCTGACTCTAGGCCCAGTGTTCTAAATTCTCAACTGCTGCCAAAACACAAAGAAGATGAGACTTTTCTTCACTGTCAAAGTTAGATCTAGAAGAGAGCTGGTACGTTTTTGGAAAAGTTCATTTGAACTATATTCTATATATAAAATAAGATTTTAGAATTTCAAGCTATCAGGCCAAATAATAAATGATCTTTTTGTTTTATGTCATAGGTCCAATGAAATTTTTAAAAAATAATTCTATGGAGCTTAAAAACCAAATGGCAGAACTCCACAGCCCATGCAAAACAACTTGAACAAGCTTGTATGATACATTAGCCCAATAACACAAGCCATTTTAATCTGTGAGAGGCCTTATTCACTATGTTCAACTAAAGAATTAAAAGGATAAACCAGGCAGAATATCAGATTTTAATTTAATAGTTAAACATCTTTGAAAGGATAAAGTTCAATTGTCTTATAATATCAGAAATTAAATTATATTGAAGAATCTAACCTTCAGAAAGGGGTTATATTTCATTCTTTCCAAGAGGGTATTTGGATGATTGACAAAGATTGGCTGAAAGATTTTTTTAAGTGATCTGATGCACAAAAAACCTAACCATCTGAGACTTTCTAAGCAAAAAGGCTTTTAACAAGAGGTAGTAAATAGCTTGGTTAAGAATAATGTCAAGGCAGGGGCATCATATTCAAAATTTTAAATAAAATTCTTATCCTGTCTGATTTCTTTCATCATTAATTTATATCATTTTTTAAACCCTTACCTTCTATCTGAGAATCAATACTAATTATTGGTTCCAAGGCCAAAAAGTGGTAAGGGCTGGGCAAAGGAAGTTGTGACTTGCCCAGGGTCACACAATTAGGAAGCGTCTTGAGGCTACATTTGAATCCATAACCTTCTGTCTCCAGGCTGGTTCACTATCCACTGAGCCACCTAACAGCTCCAATTATTTATTTTTCATATTCTCCAACAGTTTAAACATAACATTTTTTTTACCACCTTTAAATCAAATTTCATTGATGTCTTTTGTTCTTACATCACATTTATTTCATGTATCTCTCCCTCTATTCAATGAGGCTTTTAGGGTTATAAAGGTTAAAAAACAAGCAAACAAAAACCCAACATCTGTTCAATACAGCTGACAGATAGAATGACCACATTTGATAGCCTGCACTACATTCCACACTCAAGAGTTCTTAATTTCTTCAAAAATGTTTATCATTTTTCTATGAGCAAGGCTAGTCATTAAAAAGATAACGCATTCAATTAAAATTTTAAAAAAGAATATTCCTGCTATCAAGTCTCATTTGGGATTTGGTTTTTTAAAAATGTCTATTACCTTCCAGAATACAGACATCTTTGAAAACCTGTGACTATTCCATTTGCAAGACAATGAATGAATAGCTATGTTAACATACTATACTTCCAGTGAGCAAGAAAGGAAATTAAACATGGTGACTTGCATGTGGGAGGGCTCAACACATTTTTGTTATATTAATGAAATTACAAATGAATGGCCAATCCAGATACTGTGATCGCAAGAGATTCTTTTAAGAATTCTCCCCAAAACGAATGCAACCTACTTCCAGAGAAAGAACTGTTGAGGTAGGAATGCAGATGAAACAGATGATTTATTACTTGTTTATTGGGTATATGATTTGGGATTTTATTTTCATAAGATTATTCACTTATAAAAATGATTATGAAATCCATTTTGTGTGATAATATTTGTATAACAATCCAGTGGAATTACCTGTCAGCTCTGGAATGGGAAAGGGAAGAAGGGAGGGAGACAATCTGGGTCATATAACTTTGGAAAACTTATGTGGAAATTTTTTATTAAAATAAAATAAAGATTAAAGAAACAATTTTAAAAAAGAATTCTCTCCAAAGATCAGGAGGACAAGAGAATTCACTTAACTGTTATTACAGGTAACTTTAGAGCTGGAAAATATAGATCTAAATTATCAGTAAAAAAACCGCAGTCGTTCATGACTAAACATCAGTGAGCCAATAAAGGTAGAATTATCAAGATTTCTTAACAAAGGCAATATTGACAATTCAACAAGATCCTGGTTTCAACAGGAAACAAGTCTATTTTATGTTGCCAGGTAGGTGCTCAGGTTCAATGCTCTCAACTGCTGCCAAGAACTGTTTGTCTAAGGTATACCAAAACTTTTAAATATGTTTTTCTATGGGTTTGAACTTCCCAACATATCATAATGGAATTTATATTCCCTTCCCCCCACCCCCCGAAGTTGTATTTTCAAGGAAAGCTGTGGCCCAGCTTCTAAACTAGAGATTTCTAAGAAAAGAGAAGACAGCCATCTTCCTGTGATATTTGGAATATAATCTATTTAGGACAGGGGCTGGCAATGTATGGCTCTCAAGCCATATCTGGCTCTTTTGAGGGCCAGATATGGCTCTTTCTGCAGCAGCCATAAAGTCCATTTTTTTCAGGCGCTGTTACAGGAGCGGCACTGTGAGCACTGTACGGCTCTCACGAAATTTTATTTTAAAAAATGTGGCATTTATGGCTCTCACGGCCAAAAAGGTTGCCGACCCCTGATTTAGGAGATAGCTGAATGAATTAACCACTTGAAACGGGGTCTTCTTTAACATCTACAGTTATCTAAAATATTTGTCTTCTAGGCTTTTAAAATATAGGTCTGAATTCAATTGAATAATTCTAGTGAAATTAAATAACATTGTTTCTAATTCTGACCAGAGTAATATGGAAATTGTGAGCAATATTATCTTAAGGTTAGAGTTAGTTTTTCACAGAAAGAAACAATTTCATATTTGCTCAAGTATGTGACTGATAAAGACAGTGAGATATATAGTAGCTTGGACACCCAGAAAGGCTTGAATTCAAGGCCTTCAAGACTCTTACTGAGAGTATAAGCTTTCCCCTCAATGCTTTAGGAAGCCCTCCAAACTACAGACTGGGACAAAACATTGATGGTCTGCAAGTGGCAGAGGAATTTTTTTATACCAATGAAACCACAGGTCTTTCTCTATCCTTACATGATGGATACCAAATACCCAACACCACATGGCCAGTTGCTTTGGCCAAAGAGAATTGAACATAGAATAATAAACCTGAATGGTTGGATTTGGCTAAAGAGCTTAAATGAACTTCTAATTTAACCATGGTGTTCTCATGCTTAAAAAGCTTCACTCACCATCCCTATTCTCTTATAGAATAAAGTCCAAAAGTCTCACTGTTAAGTTCATCAAATATTGCTGAATATTGAATATATTTATAATGTGGAAGACCAGTAAAAAAAGTGCAGATCTAATGTATGTGTTTTCAGAGAGGAAAGACAGAATTGCTAAAGTTACATATATTAGAATATTTCTTCTTAAATGCTCAGATTCAAAAATGCCTATGTTTTTCTTGTATTTCCTGTGATACAAGTTAAATAAGGAAAATTATTTTTCCTTAATTATCAACTTCCTTTTGAAAGAAAAATAAAGCAACCTAAAAGGCTGCTAATTCAATTCCTCAGATATTTAACTGCCACATTGAAAGCACTGTGTACTTAACAGAGCTTGTTAGAGGTTGGATGATCATTAATTAGGGATAGGCTGTTCTGAAGAAAGGATTTCTGCATAGAGAAGGAAAGTATGAGTAGGTGACAGGATATTCATATTGTGAACACAAAATACTAATCGATGATTACCAGATTTTAACAGGCCATCTAGTCTAACCTCTCACTTTACAAATTAGGAAACTGAGGCCTAGAGGGATTAAGTGACTTGTCCAAATCACACAAGTACCAAGTGGCAGAAGCAGGATTTAAATCCAGGTCTACTGATTATAAATCTGGCACTTTCCCAAATGACCTCTTAGGTATACAGTCTATGAATTTCTTTCCATTATTTCTCATCCTTTTTTAAAAAAAAACTTTATTTATTTATAAAATATTTTTTCCATGCTGACATGATTCATTTTCTCTCCCTCCCTCCCTTTCCTCCCCCTCCCAGAGCATTTCCCATTCTTTTGAACAGGCTTCTCACCTCTCTAGGCCTTTGTTTCTCCATTAGTTAAATGGAAGATGTCTTGTAGGGCCCCTCCCAACTTTAAATCTATGATCATCAGTTGGTATTTGTATTTACAATATTATATACAGTACAAAATTTTTTTAATGTTTTATTGATACTTTTAAAAATATTACTTCCCTAGAAAGCAGATGAAAGCATGTGATTTTTCATTTGTTTATTTGGGTTTATGTTTTGGGGTTTTGGTTTTATAAGATTACTCACAAAAATGAACAATATGAAACTGTTTTGCAAGATAATTCAGATCGCCTGCTAGCACTGGGAGAGGGAAAGGAAGGGAAGGGAGGGAGATAAGTTCTGTCCTATAACTTAGGAAAATTTGTGTGGAAATTTATTAATATATGTGATTAGTAAAAATTTTTTAAAAAAGTATTAAAAGATTACTTCTCCTTCCAACTAATCTCACTGTCCTACAAAACAAAAGTTGTGTCGTATAAGGCACTTTTATCCCATCTTATAAAATGCCTCCTATTAATATCTGTGTAAAAGACACACAAAGAAAAGATCGGCGCCTGAATCTGAGCATCTATAGGTTAGCAGGAAACTAATCACACCAAGCAGAGCAGAAGCCAGCCTGGCACACAGGTAGTGAACAAATCGCTTCAGGATTCTCCTTTCCGTACTTGGTGAGAAGTGTTCTGGCCATTCCACTAAGAGATTCCAGGAACGAGATCTCCACCCAATCCTAACCTGTGCTCTGAATACCCTTCCCAATCATTGCTTTGCTCACTTAATTTGTTCTTTAAAATTTTCTTAAATAATACAAGAGCCCGACCCAACTTCCTTGGCTAACTCTAATAACACAACAGAGTTTTGCTTTGCTCTCTCAATAAATTCAAGTGGAATATTTCACTAGTAATACAAATATCCAATTCAACTTTCTCAACTAACCTGGAGGGAAAAGAAAGAGGTACCTGGAGATTTAAATGAAGAACTCCTTTGTGGATACAATGAACAAGCCTATAATTTTATTTAAGGAAAAGCCTATAAACTGCCCACAGGGCAGAGAATTCCCCACAAGCCTTTTTATGTACGCCCTCTGTATATGTATGGGGCACTTGTCTAACATTAAGTGAACAACTTTCTATGAGGGAGGTCCGAAGCTTCCCTCAAGAAATTAGAAGCAAGGGGAGTATATGTAATTCTAAGCCAAAGACCGAACAAGAGCTCGTCCCACTTATACCAAAGAATCTAAGGCAAGGGAGAGGCGATGATCACTTGGTACCTTTCCCCAAGTACCCTGAGACACTCCACTATTGGTCATGATGTCTTTCAGCTCAAATCAAATAGCAATATTGTTTTTTTTAATAAGGTAAATTTAATATTTTTATATGAGGAAATACTTTTACTCTAAGAAATTTTCAACATCTCTATGAATAATAATAATAATGATTTCTTGTCTTAATATAGGATACTAAAATGTTTTTTGTATGTTCCTCTACAAAGGGAAAGAAAGTACCTGTAGAAAATGAGTCATAGAAAAAAAGCCAAATGACTAATATAGGGTAAAATGTACAATTGACAGGAAGAATCTCTTAGAACCTAAGACTTGACATCTTAAAGCAATTATATAATAAATGTTCTCAAGATAAAGGAAAATGCAGCAGGAAGAGCTGTTTTAAAAATTATTTCTATGTATATATAGAAATAATTAATAAAAAATGAAACATGATATTAAGTAAGAATTTAAGGAATTAAGTTTAAATTGTTTTTTAAAAAATCCAATTCCTCTTCAAATGAGAGTACTTAAATTTAATTAAATGAGGTCAGAAGAGAAGAATCCATTGTATTCCAAATGCTATAGGGCTCCACCTATTCTTTACATTGTAAAACAAGTCATCACACACCTCTTCCTTGTTTCAAAGCAAGAAGTTTCCTGCAGAACAGAAGAAATAATCCATACAAAGGTAGCTATCAATAAAACAGGTAGTTACTTCTGGCAGGTGAAAGGTAAAAATAGTTTCATCAACAGTTTTTCTTCTCCTACAAAATCGAAATCTTTGGAGGAGTTTCTAGTTATTTATCCCTCTAGGTCTCACCCTACAGGCCTCAGTCATCCCCAGAGGTTACTGGAACTCCAAAACTGTGGAGCATAAAATTCATGCTTTACCAAAAAAGAAAAAAAGAAAGGAAATCTCATGAATTTTACTTCTCTCAAAACTTGCCAGTACTAATATGACAAATATATATCATGCACTCAGAGAGCTATATCTCCTTTATTAGACTCCATTACCTCCTTATCCTTCAGGCCCAGGAGCAACACCTCTTCCATAAGGTTGAGGCGGATATCCTTAGAATCCCCGGAGTCATCCGCATCCAGACATCTATCTTGGTGGGAGTCCTCTTCACCTTCCAACTCCTTTTCAGAGTTCTTGCCAACCTCAGCACCCCGCCGCCGGCCTCGGTGAGTCAAAGATGACATTCTCACCTGTTCCAGGGGAGGTTGGATAAGAACATATATATACATATGTAATATAATGTACATATATAGAAAGTTATACATACATATATATGTATTGATATGTATACACAATTAGAAGCGTATGTATTTAGAAATATTTAGAAATGTAAGTTGAAAATAGAACAGAAGGGAAACCTAGAACAACGAAATAGAAAAATCCTCTTTTGCTTTCAAAAGGGCAATGACCCAGTTTCTTTATGTAATGATGTCAAATCAAACTCTGAAGCTTACTGCTCAACTAGATAATATCTCTATGATTAATATATCATCCTTCCTGTCAATTGCTTAAGTGTGAACTTTCCACAACCTAATGTAAAATATCCTCTCCGCCCCATACCTCCAAGGCAAAAAGGATGGGCAGTTTGCTTTATTCACACAGTTCATTCATTCTTTGAATATACCCCGATTAGACACCTGTGTGCCAGATACTGGGCCAGACCCAAAAATAAATGAGAAACACATTTGTCTTCAAGGAGCCAGCACTCTAGTAGAGGAGATAAAACATGTACTCAAATAACTACAACTCAAAATAGGATATTAAAAGCATGTAAAAGAGCCTAAGAGAAAAGGTTCTATGAGATTTATTTGGAGGAAAATTTCACTTTAGTATAGACAGAACCATGGAAAAGGCTTTAAGAAGGAGGTGATTGAGCTTTTTTCAAGGGGCAAAGATGAAGAAGTGAGCAAGAAAAGGAAAGTGGAGGAATGGGAAGGTAGAGGATACATTCTATTATTTTATTTTTTAAACCCTTACCTTCTGTCTTAGAATCAATACAAAGTATTGATTATTGATATTATTGATGTCAAATCAAACTCTGAAGCTTACTGCTCAACTAGATAATATCTCTATGATTAATATATCATCCTTCCTGTCAATTGCTTAAGTGTGAACTTTCCACAACCTTACAAAGTATTGATTCTAAGACAGAAGAGCAGTAAAGGCTAGGCAATGGGGGTTAAGTGATTTGCCCAGGGTCACCCAGCTAGGAGGTGTCTGAGACCTGATTTGAACTTCTAGGCCTGGCTCTCAATTCACTGAGCCACCCAGCTGTCCCCTAGAACAGTGACGGGCAAACTTTTTAAAGAGGGGGCCAAAGGAAAGGAAATGCTCTTCTGTCAGTCTGTTTCTAAGGCAACTCTTTCGAAGTTTCATTGTATTGTATCCTACTCACTGTATTTGTCAGATTAGGAATAATGTTTCGGATGGAACATTTCAGGGGGCTGCATCTGGCCTGCAGGCAGTAGTTTGCCCATCACTGCCCTAGAGGATGCATTCTAGAGGTGGACAAGCAGCACAGTTTGGACAATGGTTAGAATAGGGTGTAATGTGAGATAAAGTTGATTGCAAATAGCCAAGCTACTTTGGGGGTTTGAACTTCATTTGAAAGACAATGGGAACCTATGAAAGGTTTCTAATGTGTGAAATACAATGATCAGAGTTGTGAATTAGGAAGGTTAGTCTGGAAGTAATGTACAGGATGAACTGAGGAAAGGAAAGAATAGAGGCAGAGACACAAAAGGCTATTGCAACAGTCTAGGCAAGAGATGAGGAGGGCCAGAGCTAGGGCGATGGCAGTAGGGAATGGTCAAGAGGCAGTAGATTGTAGAAATTTTTGATGGTAGAATACATAGGATTTGACCATTTATCAGATATGGGAGATAAAGGAGAGAAGAGGCAAAGAAGTGTTTGAGGCTGCAAGCAGGGGTTATCATAAGAACTGTAGAGCCTATATAGTATTAAAGCCTAGGTTATACTTTTTTTTTTTTAACTCTTACCTTCTTCCTAGTAACACTTCTAAGACAGAAGGACAAGGGCTAAGTAATTGGGGTTAAATGATTTGCCCACAAAGGCCAGATTTGAAAGCTCCAGACTCTAAGCCCGGCGTTCCATCTTCAAGGAAACTAGTCAATTTTGTTCTGTTCCATGGCTAGTGAACACTTAATGTTAGTCAGTTAGGCAACACATATTTACTAAACACCTACTATGTCCCAGGCACCATGCTAAAGCAGTGGCTACACTAACCTTAGTCAACTATCCATTTGGTAAATGCCTAGAGTTGGCCACAAGAGAAAGTGGCCCGGGGATGTGGACAGATTCACTCTGTTGAGGGCATTATCAGAGTCACTCAGTTTGGTAACTTCACTCATCCATGACTCTTTCCTCTCACTCACTACTAATATCCAACCAATTAGATTCTATCTCCATAATCTCTCTCCCATTTATCCCCTTCCCTCTACTCAGAGCCACTCACCTAACTCAGGACCTCCTGACTCTCACCTGACAGCAAGTCTCTCTGTTTCTAGTTCTTCCATCTTCAACCTAAATCGGACTACTACTCTTCTCTTAAATTTCAACCTCTACCCTGATTGCATCTGCACAAGTTATCCCCAGTTCTGAAAATGTACTCTCTCTTCCTGGCCACTTTCAGAGATCAGCCTTGGGCCACCTCCTTCCAAAAGACTTTCTTTGACCTCCCTAGCTGCTAGTGCTTGTTCTTGCTTCAAATAATTTTGTATTATACTTGGATACATGCTGTATCTATCCCAAACAATATAAGATCAAAGAACAGGAATTGTTTCATTTTTTGTCTATTCCCAATGCCTTGTGCATGGTAGAATTTGGTTATTGTTTGATGTTGGATCAGTACAAATCTTTTTCTGAGACCTCAAAATATGGGGGCAGCTATGTGGCTCAAGTGGATTGAGAACCAGGCCTAGAGACTGCAAAGTGCTGGGTTCAGATCTGGTCTCAGACACTTCCTAGCTGGGTGATCCTGGGCAAGTCACTTAACCCCCATTGCCTAGCCCTCACAGCTCTGTTTTGGAACCAACACATGGTATTGACTTTAAGAGGGAAAGGAAGGGTTAAAAAAAACAACACTTCAAAATACATGGTCTCTCTGGTGGTGACATTTCAAGTCCATAAGAAAGTGCAGCATCAAACAGAAAAATAAAGGAGTAAGGAGTAAAGAGTAATGAAAGCTAGGCCATTCACAAAGAAGTATGTTATTGAGACTCCCCAAGAAAGGAGAATTAACAGAGCTGCAAGTCAGGCACTAGAAATATTTCTTTAGTTGAAGGTCAAAAGAAAGTGCGCTAGAAAATATGTCTTAAAAGAGTTAGACCAGCCCCCTTCTAGTGATAGCTAGTCCAAAGGCTTCATTTTACAGATGGAGGTAACTGAAACTCCAAGAAAGGTAGAGACTTGCTAAGGTCACATAATTAATAGTAACAGCAGGCGTGTCATTTATACATCCTTTGTTCTTTCAATACATTACCCCATTAGAGGCAACAATCGTGGGAGGTGGAGATTAGGAGGAAATTGAGGCTGACCTAAGTGATGTGCCCACGTGTCAGAAGTTAGATTTGGGGGGAGACCCCTGATTTCCAGGTTTATTCAGCACCTTACCCCAGGACCCAGTCCTTTCTTAAGGGACACTATATGTAAAATAGCCACACCGTGCTTCGGTGGAAAGGTAAATGCTGGCTATACAGAAGGAAAATTTAAAACCAACAGTTATTTAAAGGGGGAAAAGATGTAAGGTCGAATCCCTCAAGATAACAGTATTTTATGTAAATAATGTTCTGAGTAGACACCCTCGTGGGTCGTAGCATACTTGGAGGAAGAGAAAGAGGAGGAGGAAGAAGAGGAGGATAAATGCTTGGATCTGGCACTGCAGGAAGCCGGAGGCATACGTCCTGCCCGCCCCAGAGCCAAGAAACTTTAAGCTCCGCGAGACCGTGACCAAGAAGGAGAACATCCCGGACGGAATCGTGCGGGGGCCACGTCCTCGGCAGTAATGCAATCGCGAGAGCCGCTCAGGGGCAGCCAACAGGTACCCCCATCCAGCACCTGCTCCCTCGCAGGGAAAGGACAGCGCAGCAGGCCGGGCCGCGGGCAGAGGCCGCGGACTCACCTGGCGTCGCGACGGCAGCAGCTGCTCGCGGTGCGGGCCCGGACGGCTGCGGGCTTCTCCAGGCGCAGAACACCTGTTCACCCTCGAATCCTCAGGCTGAGAAAGTTCGCCAACGCCGAGGAAGCACCAACTTTACTTCCTGGTTCTCTCCTGCAAACCGGGTCTAACACATCAGCTTCCTCGGCGATCGCTAGGCAACCTAGCTTGGTGTTTCTCCCTTCGGCCAATCAGGAACCGCCAGGGCGGCGCTCTATCCAATAGGCGGCAGCGAGGGGAGGACCTCCCTCCGCTATTGTGTTGCCGTCCAGACAAACACAACGAAAAGGAGGCAGGTTGGGGCCCCGGCTGACAGCTGGTCAGCCCAATGACGGACCCCTGACGACGAAGATATAGAAGGCAGCCCACCCTCCGGGCCGAGGGAAGGGCGTGACCTGGAACACTAGTAGCAGGTGTTCTGCACTGGGTCGTGTTGGGACGGGGAGGAAGGTGGGGGAGGGGGAGAAGGAGGTGCGGCAGGGAGTGAAGCTGGTCCTTTTGGGGTGGGACCAGAACGTGTGACGTCATGTGGCCGGGCCTGAGGGCCATAAAAGCCTGAGTATAAATAAACGGTGCACAATTTATGGGGCTGATGCTTTCAGACTCTGAATAGTTGAAAATCAGTCTCTCTCCATCTCACCTTCCATCTTAGAATCAATACTAAATATAGGTTCCTAGGCAGAAGGCACTAGGCAATTGGAGTTCCACAACTAAGTGTCTGATGTCATTTTTGAACTCAGGTCCTCCCCTCCCCAGCCCTGGCTCTGTGTCCACTGTCCCATCTACTATCCCAAACTCTGCTTTACTAAGAAATATAAAAGCCAAATTGGTCAGGTGGGCCTAGACCTGGAACTGGTGGATCTCTATTGAAGACCACTGAGCCTAGTGGAAAGCAGTTGATGGCCCTTAAGCCTGAGTTTGAATCCTACTCTGTCCAAGTTAGGTTTCTGTGGGACTCTATAGGCATGCTATTTATTTTAACCTTAAAGAGAATTTCAGACCCCTCTGCAAAAGGGGAATAATCCTTGCTTTGCCCATTTCTCCAGGATGTAGTGAGGAAATTCTTTGCAAACTTTAGAGTGGTGAATGTGAGTATCCTCCACTCTTTAACTGTTAAAAGTACTGTATACATATTTTGTTTCAAAATAACATATGTTGAGAGCTCATTTTCTTTTACTTAAAAATTAGAAGCCACGAATAGTCATACAATACAGTAAATGTTTGTAAATGTTTTATTTGTTGTTGGAAACGCTATACAGTGCTTCAAATTACTAATAAAACCAAATCAAAACAACCCTGAGGATTCATCATATGTCCTGAAAATTAGCAGAAATCATAATGGCAATATTAGAAGGGTTGTAGGAAGAGGCACACTAATAGTTTGTTAGTGGAGCTATGAAAAGATACAACCATTCTGTAAAGCAATTCAGAATTATGTAAATAAAATGAACAAAAAGTCCATAACTCCATTATCAGGTTATACCCCAAGGAAACTATCTAGCAGAAGAAAATCCTCATACATTCCAGAATATTTATAGCAGCACTTTTTGTGAGAGCTATGAGTTGAAAAAAACTGGGGAATGGCTAAACAAACTATGGTGCATAAATGTAATGAAATCTTACTGCCTTGTAAGAAATGATGTGTGATGAATACAGAGAAGCATGGAATAATCTCTGTGAACTGATGCAGAGTGAAATACGCAGAACCAAGAAAACAACATAACAACTAAATACAACATCGTAAATGTTGGAATGGAAAAAAACAACACCCAAAATCAAAAGTAAATGTAACAAAATTATTAAGATCAAACAGAACTCAAATTAAGAACTATGAAAAGGTAACTCCCAATCTACTTCTTTGTGGAGATGGAAGGTCCACAGATCTTATATTGCATGTTTTCAGACTTTTTAAATGTATTGATCATTGTGCTGACTTTACTTTTCTGCTCTAAAAAATACTATTTGTCATAAGGGAAGGTTCTCTGGGAGAGGGAGGAAAAGGATACACAGGGATACTCTGGTGATGTAAGAAACAGAAAATATCAATAAAAACTTATTTTTTAAAAAATAAAAATGTCATATAGTAAAATCTTGCTGCATTAAATTTGTAAAAAATATTTTAAAATATTTGCAATAAATTATAGATCATCATTTTAATGCACTAAATAGTACTGAAGAACATTGTTTTAATAATAAAACAAAATGACAGTCACAATTTAGATGATAAAAGTCAAACATACATATACATATAATTGTGAATCCACCAAATGTTAATACCTCAATATGTATTATTTCAAAAAGTCATTGTATCAAAGTAAATTAAAAATTAGTGGATATATTTCTAAATGAATGATCTACCAAATATAGGTCAGTGCTAATTGGCAAATGAGGTACTAGACTTGACAATTTTATTTGCCTCTGTCTCACAGACTAAACCTCAGAATTTTTTCAGAGTAGATCAAAATTTGGTTTTTACTTCATAATATTTTAAGCCGTAGTCAATTCTGAAATGTATAGACAAATGTATAGACTGTTTGAAGGTTATATACATAAAATTTCAAGTTTCTGGGGGTTGGGCGTGGGAACAGGGGAGGAGATGCAACCTTAAAATATATTACTGCTCTGTAATATCATTGTTACTATTCAATTTAGATAGTGATGTTAAGAAGAACTTTACAAATAATCATAAAGAAAAATTATCTCTATATGAAAGTCTTTGGTTCACTAAATTTTCTCCTTTTCGGTACTGAGTCTTGACCACTGGAATGTTCAAAGGATTGGAGGACCTGTCCAAAAAAAAAAATAAGGAAGGATCCACTGTAACAATCTTCATTGTGAATTTAAGCCTTTTTTTGTTCACTTGCTATTTTAGACAAAGAGTGGGGCTTTACTTTGATTTTCAGTGATATAAGAACTCACATTTTCTTTAAAAGTATGTTAATATTATTAATGGGTCCATTTCCTGTTGGTTGCTGAAACAGTACCCATTTGTACTAAGGAATTTCAGATTAAAAAGCATCATACTCAACAAATAGGCAATTTTTATCTCTTTAATATTTCATATTACTGCTCTTCATGAACTCTATACTAAACCACACTGCACTACAAACAAAGCTGTTCCTAAAGGGTTGGCTTAACAGCTACTTCTAGAAAATGTTCAATCATTTTCAATCATGTCTGACTCTTTGTGATCCCATTTGGGATTTTCTTGGCAAAGATACTGGAGTATTTTACCATTTTTTTCTCCAGCTCATTTTTAGAGATGAGAAACTTGGTTCAGGGTTCACAGGGCTTACTTACTAAGTGTCTGAGATCAGATTTGAATTCAGAAAGAGTCTTCCTGACTCCAAGCCCAGCACTCTATCCACAGTGCCATGCAGCTGCCCATTCATTACAATATCTGCAGCCAATGCTCCCCTCCAACTATATAAAATCAATGTTTTAAAGATATGTATAGAAAATGACACAATTTTAAAAATTAATAGTATTTCAACGTATCTCAGTCTCTCCTTGCCCTCCTCACACCATAGAAGGCATCATCCTGCAAACAAATATGTATATATAGATTATGTCTTTCGTGTTTCCATTTTATTTATCTATTTAATTTTTTTTAGAGCCTTTAACTTCTGTGTATTGCCTCACAGGTGGAAGAGTTGTAAGGGTGGGCAATGGGGGTTCAAGTAACTTGCCCAGGGTCACACAGCTGGGGAAGTGGCTGAGGCAGGATTTAAACCTAGGACCTCCCATCTCTAGACCTGACTCTCAATCCACTGAGCTACCCAGTTGCCCCCTCATGTTTCCATTTTAAAGTTCATTCTTTAGAGGTAAATATTCACAAGTTATTCTTTAAATATTAAATTTATAGCTATATATAATGTTCTCTTGATTGTACTTGTTTTATTAATTTATTATTATATAATAAATATATAACATGTTATATATTTATATATTATTATATATTAAATTATTAATACTCTTTATTATCTCATGTAGTTCTTTCCAAGGTCTTAAAATAATTAATCTGCTCATTTCTTCCAGTATAGTAGTATTCTATCACAATTTGTTTCGTCATTTCCCAATTAATGGACATGCCCTTAATTTTCAGTTCTTTGTCACCTCAGAGTACTGCTAAAAATATTTTGGAACATAAAAGATTCTTTTTTTTCCCACAATTTCCTTTGGAAATAGACCCAGCAACCTTCCCAGGCTTTAAAAAAATAGAAAGAAAAAAAAATTAAAAAACCTAAATCAAAGAGGGAGTAGGCCCCTTCATTCCTACTCTGGCTTCATGACCAAAGATTCCCTGACCCTCTCCCTCAAAAAATAGTTCTCTGTGGGGGCAGCTGGGTAGCTCAGTGGATTGAGAGCCAGGCCTAGAGACGGGAGGTCCTAGGTTCAAATCTGACCTCAGCCACTTCCCAGCCATGTGATCCTGGGCAAGTCACTTGACCCCCATTGCCTACTCTTACCACTCTTCTGCCTTGGAGCCAATACACAGTATTGACTCCAAGACAGAAGGTAAGGGTTTTTAAAAAAAATAGTTCTCTGGGAGTAATTCCAAATTGTTCATCAATATAGTTGCATCAGTGTTCACAGTTCTACCAACAATATTTTAAGTGTCCCCACTTCTCCACATACCCTCTAACATTTGTCATTTTGCCCTTTTGTCATTTTAGCCAATCAGATTGTTTTAGTTTGCATGTCCCTAATCAGTAAGTGATTTGAAACAGTTTTTCATATACCTCTGTATGGCTTTGATTTCTTCATCCAAAAACTGTCTGTTTATATGAGATGGCTCTCATTTCTACAAATCTGACAAAGTTCTCTATATATTTTCAACATGAGACCTTTATCTGAAAGACTGAAATTCACTCCCCCAAATTTTCTGCTTTCTTTCTAATCTTGGCAACATTTGTTTTATTTTATTTGCACAAAAACTTTTCAATTTAATGTACTTGGAATTACCAATTTTACATTTCAAAATGCTCTCCATCTCTTGTTTACTCATAAATTTTTATCCTACCCATAAATAGGTAATATGTTCCCTGTTTGTTTAGATCTTGTATCCATTTTGACCTTATCTCAGTGAACAGTACTATCCAGTTGTCCTTTTTTTTAAACCGAGAGTGAATTCTTATTCTAATAGCCTAGCTAGAGCTATGCTTTTGTCAAATACAAGGTTACTATAATCTTTTACTACTGTTTGTTGTTATGTCTGTTCTATTCCACTAATCTACCTTTCTATTTTGTAACCAGTACTAGTTTTGATAATTATTGCTTTATAATACAGCTTAAAATCTAGTTAAAAATTGCTGTTAAGTTGAATTGCTTGTCAGCTCAGGGAGGGAGGAGGGAAGAGGAAGGGAAAGAACAGGAATCATGGAACCATGGAATATTCTAAATAAATTAATTTTTAAAATTACTGTTAAACCTCCTTTTTCATTTTTTATGGATTATTTTAATATTCTTGATCTTTTGTTCTTCCAAATGATTTCTGCTATTATTTTTTCTATTCATGGGCATATATGCATATATGTTTATATGGGTGTATATAATGTATTCTGTCTCTTAGAATTAAGCTATTTGAGGTTAAGGTTTGGATCATTTTTTATCTTTGTAATTCCAGTACCTAGCACAGTACAATTAACATAGTAAATATTTAATAAATGTCTAACTCAACTGAGTCGCAGAAAAGAGATGACTGCTTTAAAATAAGTGTATGATAAATGCAAAAATGACTTTCCATTGGAGTTGCATAAGATTAAAATCAGGGCATCATTAACAAGATTTCCTGAGCTTATATATGAGGGAAAAAACCCATCAGTATAGATTGCAATTCAGGTTGTTAAGAATTTCACTGGAAGGAATTGGGAGGCCCATATTCTGATTTTACTACAAGATGTTTGAAAACTTTAATTAGTTCTTTGGGAAAGGTATTATATAAATCCAAGTTAATGTGAAGTACTTAAAATAATCTGTTATTTTAAAATAAAAGTAGTTATGAGATGTTTGTTTTCCTAAATACTTGAAATAAGAATTTTATGCTTTAAGATTAAAAAATTTTCATGTAGTATGAAACCTTTTCTAAAGTCTTACTCAGAAACCTTACTGTGTTAAAAAAGTGACTCTAGAAGTTCTGAAAGACCATGTCAGCAAAGCACAGTTGTGGCAGGGTCTACCAGGCCAGAATGGTTCTGAGCACTGAACTAGTAACAGACTATATGTCTGGTGTCTCAGGACCAGGCTACCAAAATCTGGAAAAGTGATGAAATTTCTGACCACAGCAACTAAGACCATGATGGTTGTTCAGTGGAATGAATACTCTCCCTGACAAAATCGTGACTTGTCAAAGTACACACGCAAATAATGAAGCAAAAGAATTTTTGACATAAATCACTGAAATAAATCATCTGATTTGGTAGAACAAGTTCTAATTTTATTATAAGTGGTATGTAAACAAGATACCTTATTAAAGAATTACTTCACTTTTAAAATCAATGTACAAATAAAGAATTGAATATCAAAAATATCCTAATTACCCTAGTGAAAAGCTCACCATTTTTAATGTTAATTTGTGGAGATATTAAAATAGTTCATATTTTATACAACATATATACCACAGCAATGAATTTTCTATAATCAACAAATTTACCTTTCTCCCTGATTCAGATCGATTCCTCTTCTTATTTTCTTTAGAAGTCTTCACTGACTGATTTCCATGAATCTGAATCAAGATAGAATAATTGATTACTTTTCAAAGTAATGAAAATGGGTGCAGCTAGGTGGTTTAGTGGATTGAAAGCCAGGCCTGGAGATGGGAGATCCTGGGTTCAAATTTGACCTCTGACACTTCCTAGCTGTTTTACCCTGGGCAAGTCACTTAACCCCCATTGCCTAGCCCTTAGCACTTTTCTTCCTTGGAACCAATACACAGTATTTATTCCAAGACAAGGCAAGAGTTTTAAAAAAAAAAGTAATGAAAAGGAATTATTTGGCCATATGTAGAGTTGACTATTTTTGTCACATCCAACCACATATTTAAAATGACTATGGAAACTTCTGAGTTATGAAAAAGAAGTTAGTTAGTAGTTACTCTATTCTTCCCTGGAGGAAAGCTTTTAAAAATTAGATAATTATAATTTTTATTTCCATGATAGAAATATTGCTGCAGAACCATACATAGATACAAATATTGCTATGTATAGCAATAACACTGAAAGCTAGTTGTGAAGATAATTGTGAACATTTGACAATTCATTTGGCAAACATCGTGTACTAGGTCTAAAACATTATGCTAAATACTTGGGATACAAAGAAATATGCTCAAGGAGTTGATAGTCTACTAGAAGATACAACATCCAACATATATACAGAGAAAGAATGAGGTAATTTGAGCAGAAAGCACCAATAATTGGAGGGAATCCAGAAGGGCTTCAAGGAGAAGGTGATACCTGAAATGACCCTTGAGCAAAATAAATTATTTCAAACAGTGAAGTTATCTTTCAGTCTAGTCATGGAAGACAGCATGTTCAAAGTCATGGAACAGATGACTGGAGTAGAGATATCAAGTTCTGGTATTGACAAGTAGGCCAATTTGGTGGAAATAAAGTGTTTGAAGGAAAGCAATTCAGAAAGGTAGGTTGAAGCCAGATTTTGAGGAGCTTTTAAATGTCAGGTGGAAAGGTTTGCTACTTTCTAGAAGTATAATGGCAGAAGAAAATTACTTGAACATTAAAATAACATGACCAAGACTGCGCCTTAAAACTTATTTTGACATCCGTGTGAAAACTGGATTAAAGGGGAAGAGAAGTCAGAATGCAGGGAAATGAGGAGGCTGCAATAATCCAATCCAAAAACAGGGAAGAGCCTAGACCAGTGGTTCCCAAACTTTTTTGGCCTACAGCCCCCTTTCCAGAAAAAATATTACTTAGCCCCCTGGAAATTAATTTTTAAAAAATTTTGATAGCAATTAATACGAAAGCTAAATGCACCTGTGGCCATCACCACTGCCCCTGGATTGCGGCAGCACCCACCAGGGGGCGGCAGTGCCCACATTGGGAATCACTGCCCTAGACTAAGGCTTCAGTTTGAGTGGAGAGGAGTAATTTATGAAATGATAAAGGCAGAATAAATAAGCCTGGGTTATAGACAGATTAGATATGGAGGATGAACAAGTTAAAGTAAAAGGTGTTTCTAAGGTTATAAAGATGGATGTCTGCAGGAGACAGGTTTAATGAGAAAAATACCCAGGTCCATTGTAGAACTGTAGAATCTGAGAAGCTTTTGGGATGCCCCAGTGGGAAATATCCTACATACAGTTGGTAATAAAACAGCTGGAGTTCAGGAAAGATGTTGAGGTGAGCTCATTATTATAGTTTTTTTTAGCCATTTATGCAGAGTTGGTAATATTGTTCATATATTTTGTCATATAGTTCTTGATATGTTTTCTGTATATTTTCATGACAAACTATTACTGTGATATGTGAATTCAGACCCTATTTACTTGTTGAAACAGTTTCACTACCTTTAGGACTCTGAGGATTCTAGAAGAATCATGATGGTGTGAAAAGGAAGTGCTTTGGAAAGACTAAGGGGCATGTGCAACAGGGTTGTGCTGACAAATGTTTAACAAATGGCTCTCCAAAAATATGTATATGATATGCCATTAAGCTTAATCTACATTCTTATGATTTTCTCTTATCACTTTCTTAAGTCTAGACAATCAGAAAAACAATACATCAAACCCAGATTTGTTATGGTTATCCTTTTCCAAGATGTAAATATTCACAGCAAAAATTTAATAATTAGCTTTTGCAAGGTGTAATAAGGTGGCTCCAGAACACCGCTGCATTTATTTAGACATAATATAAGTGGTTGGTAAGAACCTTTTTTCAATTGTTTGCATAGCCAGGACAGTTGGCATCTTCTAGAAGGCCTGTGTCAACTCTGGTTCCCTCTTTTTGCTTCATTTATGTTTAAGGGAGCTCATGATGAAAGACCATGCTGTAAAAAGGAAAGGACTTTGTGGCCTTCTTCCCCTCTGAGGCCATAGAACCCCTTAGAGACCAGACACTGTATTTGGCTTTTTTGTTTATTCTTTTCCATTCTAGGGGTGGAGAATAAAGTCTTCAACTTGGCCAGAAGAGTGAGCTATAGGAACATGAGAATCAGTATTGAGGATCAGTATATGCTGCCACCAGCCTCACATCAATGCCCCAAAGAGTGTTTTGGAGTAACCTCTGGGTCTCCCAGCAATGATGCCACATCTGGGCCTTGGATAGGTGAATGGTAACTGATCTAAACTTTGAGCTTCTTTTCCCCTTGTCATCCCTGCCACTCTCCCCTCCACTACCACCCTAAGATTGAAATGGTATATCTCTGAGGCATTAGGGGAAATATTTTTACATTTGTTATATCTGTGAGGTAAATATTCCTTTATAAAGCTAGTTGATTTTAATGGTAAGGAGAAATATCTCTATTCCTCAAAGTGTCCCTTAGAATCCTATAGCAAGTCACACTCTGGAAAGGGAACCATCCTTGTGACACGTGCAATATGAGCAATAAAACCTTGATTAAGGGTGGATGAGGATGTAGGGGAGGAGAGTATAGTGAGAAGTTGTCAGGTTCTTTGTGACAAGGCAGGCTAAGACCTGTTAACTATCATTTAGTGAAATTTTCAACATGGAGAAAATTTTTTTTTCAGTTGTTTGTCAAGTACCATTAAGTAAACATTATTACTGCTTCTGGCCTGGGACTCTAGGTTTCCCGTTGTAACCCCAAATTATGGAAGTGCTTCAGATCATACCATAAGCAGGAAAATTCCTTGTATTGACCCTGGACATCAAAGACTAAAGACCTTTGAGAGAATTATCCCCCTTGGATTCTCCCCTAGGTTTTTTTTTTTTTTTTAAAGGTAATAGGAAACCATTGGAATTTATTAAGTAGGCTTACACTTTTTTTTTTTAACCCTTGTACTTCGGTGTATTGTCTCATAGGTAGAAGAGTGGTAAGGGTGGGCAATGGGGGTCAAGTGACTTGCCCAGGGTCACACAGCTGGGAAGTGGCTGAGGCCAGGCTTGAACCTAGGACCTCTCGTCTCTAGGCCTGACTCTCACTCCACTGAGCTACCCAGCTACCCCTCTCCCCTAGGTTTTGAGATATACGTATTCTGATTATGTCCTGATACCATCAGGTTGTAATCTAGGACATCTACTTGCCCCCAAACTATACCCAGCCAAGCCTATGTCTTTGGGACATCAAACAACGCTCTGACCCCGAATTCTTAATTTAAAAAATGGAACACTAGTGGATGATAGCAAGACCAAAGGGGTAAACATCCCTCTGTCCAGTTGAGTTGAAGTGAAAGGGAGGAGTAGGGTATTTGGGAAAGCAATATATTTGTTAGTAGATTATCTAGTATGGAGGCAAGATTTGGAGTAGAGAGTGAGCTAGGCAATGAACTCGTTGAGAAAAAGGGAGGAAAGTCCTAAAAGGGATGGGGAGATCAGGGCAAGTAAATAATGGCAACAAATAAAGTCATCAGGAACTGAAATGAATAATAAGTTTGGATAGAATAAACCTCAAACAAGGAAAGGTAATTGAGTAGTGACCAAGAGTATAGAAGTAGCAATATGAAACAAAGAATAATCCTACTTCCTGGAGGCCACTGAGTTGGAGAGTATATGAGAAGGTGCAAGAAGTACTGAATAGGGTTGCCAAATATACAATGGGGTGTGAGGTCTCAGCTATAGCCAGAAAATGGAAAAAATATTACAGGAAGAAGCCTGTGAAGAAGTGCTGCTTATTAATTATAGAAAGTTCCAGAGGGCACAACAGAAGAGGCCTACAAACATGGAATTGAGGTGGACGGTGAAGAGAAAGCAACCAGGGTTTGGGAAAGTGCATTCTTTTTAAGTCAGGAATCTACTAGGGCAGGAACTAGGAAAGTAAAAATGGGTTAGTTTGCTAACTAATGGAAAATGATACAATTAGTGGCTGGAAGAAGCTCCAGTAAGGAAGACAGGTGAGTAGAGTATTCATGATAACAGTGCAACTTTGTAAGAAGAGGAAAACAAGAGAGATCAGAACAAGGATATGTTCTGGGGGAACTGGGACTGGTAAAGGGACTAAAGGTCACAGAGCAAGAGGAGCAATGATAGGGCAAGAATTGACAATCAAAAAATATCAAAGTTTGCACAATTATGGGTGATACTATGCACATTTCTATGGGTAGCTAAAGTAGAATGAAGATAGAGTTTCCAGGAATTTAGAAGGTTTATGAATTGGGCAGCCAGAGAACCAGAGTGATTGAGGAGACATAAATGTATATAATGACATTCCAGAGTATAATATAATGGATAGGGGAGAGAAAATAATTCTGAGAAAAAGGGAGAAACATCTAAAGTTTTGTGGATGATAAAAAAATGACAACATTGAACTAAGTTACCTGACTTGAGAGATGTCTTTTTTCTTCCAATCAGTCTATCAATATTTGGCATTTCCCTGATCCATACATGTAGGCCTAGATTATCACCTGAGCTCCAATCCCACATCACTGATTATTGAATATTTCACATTAGTTGATTCACATTATCCCTTGGATATCTCAACTTTGATGACAAAACTTAACATTTTCCCCTCAAAAACCACCCATCTTCTGAATTTCTATTTCTGTCAACAATAGACTATACTTCTCATCATACAGATTCACAATTCTTTATACCACATATCTATTCAGTTGCCTAGAGTCTTTAATTATATCTCAACATCTCTTATATTTGATCCCTTACCATTATTTATATAGCCCTTCTTACTGCCCAAGTCCTTTGTAACCTCCTCATTCAAATGCTTTCTCCAGAGTTACTAGGGTTATCTCTTTTCAAAACTGATGGCTTTCCCCCCATTTTAATCCTTTAAAAAAAAATCTCTGCTGCATTTAAATATTACTGATCACCTTTTTCTCCCAGGCACTCTTTCCTTTATAGGTATTCATAGCTCTAATTTCTCCTGTTTTTGTTTTTTTCCTCACATATCTGACTGCTTGGAGATGAATAAGGCTATGTTTTACAAACATATTTTTTTTTTGTTCAAACAAAAAGAAAGGACTCACACTCAAGCCAAGAGTCAAAAAACTTTCCCACTTCCCATAGGTACCTAAATATTCCTTTTACTTTATGGAGTTCTATTATATGTAATTTATGGTTGCTAAACAGTTGACATTCATTTGGATCTAAATCCTCTAGATCCTCATGATCTCTAGGATTCAGTCACCAGGAGTCTTCTTCAAAGGAAGGGCAAGAAGCTTACACGATTCCTCTCAAATCATACCTGCTATATGTTAAAAAAGCTAAAAGTAGATCCCTCCAAGTCCCTGATTCATTGCATTAGTACCTTTCACATCTCCATTCACTACATTTTATAACATATTTTCCTTCTCAACCCTGTAATTCAGATGTAAACTTTTTAAATAAAATTTTTGAATATGAAAAATAAAAATGATTGTTATATTTTGTATTCAATGCTTAAGGGGATGCAAGTTAAGAAGAATATACTCCTAGAATTTGGGGAAATGGTCAGAAGCCGAAACAAAATGAAAATGAATATAAGATTAGCCATTTGCAGAAATTAACTACTCTACAACATATTTGCAAATTTGATGCCAACAAGACTAAGGTGTCTCCCAAATCACATCAGGGAATATTAATGAAAATGTAATTAATTTAAAATAACAATGATTATAGGATAGCTTAAAGTGTGCAGGCTTGTTACTAATTATGTTGGTGTGTGACAGGCAGGATTTTATAACAAAGAAGTTGAATTGTGCAGAAACCTCAGATACAACACTGCCTGTACTCCAGACTTTGACTGTTCTTATCTTTTCTTTATCCATTCTTTGCTATGGAAAATGAAAATGCCATGCCTCATACCTGTATATCTTCCGTGGAACTTCCTTGAAAGAACTGTCTAAAATGGGATTCATAAGGAGTTAAACAGACTAATAAAAATATTTTAACTCCAAGTCAGAGAAAGGTCTGGAACAGAGAGCAATACTGTCAGGAGGAAAAAAAAAAAAAAGACTAGATGCTTGTGGTTACAACTAGCTGGCTGTTGGACTTGTCCAAAAAACTTACTTAGCCCCTTGAGCAGAGAGACCACTTTCATAAGTTCTTAACCTTTTCTGTGTCCTAGACCCCTCTGGAAGTCAGTCTGGTGAAGCTTAGAAACTCCTTGGAATCATGTTTTTAAATGCTTAGAATGCATGAGATTACAAAGGAAACCAATTCTATCCAAAAGGTTATCAAAGCATTTTTTAACCCCAAGTTAAGTTCCCCTGATTCAGTGTATCTAGGTAGAGGTTCTGCCTTTCCAGAAGAACTTAAGTTTTTTCCTTTGTACTTTAAGCTAAAAAAGAGCCAAGGTACTCATGCTTATGCTCATCCCTTTGCTGAGAAGAGGTAGTACCTTAGCTGCAGGCAGATGAGAAAACAGCCCAGAAGAGAGACACAGGGGAGCAGAGATGTGATATTGGAGGGAGCAGGGAAGAAAGGCTACACTGATAGCATATATGATCTGGCCACCCATGTTCCTTATGTGTGCCTTTCCATGGGTGTGCCCCATACATGTGTCTATTCTTCCCAATAGTGGTGAATTTATTTGTTGGATTGGGGGGGGCCCATTTTTTTGGTGCCCCAAAATATGTTATTTTTTGGGTGGGAAGAATATTGCTATAATATTATTTCATGAGATGACTCTGAATTCACTCTGGCTGAAGAGCAAAGAAAAGCTTAATTAGTAGGCATCTGTGTGGACTCAAAGTTTAATATCCTAAAATTGGTATAGTTTTTCTGGGGGAG
The DNA here is from genome assembly GCF_016433145.1 of Gracilinanus agilis. Taxonomy (NCBI): domain Eukaryota; kingdom Metazoa; phylum Chordata; class Mammalia; order Didelphimorphia; family Didelphidae; genus Gracilinanus; species Gracilinanus agilis. The sequence goes on from NC_058133.1 coordinate 475,748,898, forward strand.
TCTTCATGGGATAAGGGGGTCCTGGCTTATACATTGTAAGAATGGTAACCTATCTCTCCTGAGACAGTAACGTGACAAAAATATGTGATGGCTAACCTAGAATCTAAAAAATTGTTATCATGAGATTTGTTGATTATCCAGGACTGTTTAAGGGAGAAGCATTATATATCTTGTAGAGTCAACCATTTTGATCACTAGCACATTGTTCTCTGGTGGGAAAGATAAGTTCTCTAGGTATTTGCTGGGTAAAGTATGGCAGAGAGGAATGAGCACTACTGAACTGGGTACCTGGTTCAAATCTTGTCTCTACACATCCTAGGTGATCATTCCCAGTTTGGGCAAGTCATTTAACTTCTTTCACCTGTTTCCTCATCTGTAAAATGGAAGCAGTGCTATCCAAGACTAACTAAATCAGGATTTATCTAAGGAATGCAAATTCCAAACTACAGAGCACTGTGTAACATGGGCAGAGATTGCTTCAGCATAATGGGGGCTCTCAGTTCTAGGTACCCTGTGGTACTAGAGATAGCTCCAGGGTGTTGGGGATAGAGTAGGGATTGTAGGGATTGAGTCAGGGTGCACAAACATGATGCAAAAAAGAAGAGAGGAGAAGCTGCAAGGAAAAGAAAAGGAAGAGATGGGAAGTGGTCTGGGCCAAGCTTTTGGGCTAGAGTCTGAGTCAGAGCTGAGGGATGGAAGGGCAAATGCATGGAGTGGCACTGCCATGATGTATATTTCCAAGTTCTGACCCCAGAGCCAACCTGAGATACTTCAATAGAATCTGGCCTGCCTTAAGAGATTGGCATTTCTCCATATATATTACTGCGGACATGCTGAGAGGAGAATGATCACCAATCACCAGTTTCCCATTCTGTGTTAAGTTTTCCTCAAGAGACTTCTTTGCCATCTCACATCTGAGGAAGAGTAGGAAACTGCATATATTTGTGAATGAGGCAGAGAACAATTATATGATTTTCCCTTGTTATTTACATTGCTTTTATAGGTTTTATTAAATGTTACTACTTTAGGATAGACAATTTTTAATGGTCTACTAATAGAGTGTCATACTGAATGATAGCTTAGACATTCATTATTTATAGAATTGTTCCAAATAACTCTATCAAAACTGGGAAAAGTAGAAAGGAAAAGTGTTATCAAATATTTCAGGGTCCCAGTCGTTGCAATAAATCAAAAAGCATTTATTAAGCCCTACTATGTATCAAACATTGTGCTGCTCTCTGGGGAATAAATGCAAAGAATTAAACAATTCCTACCTTCCAGGCACATATAAATCTAATGGGGTAGACAAATACATATAGTATGCCAAATATAACAAGTATAAACTGAAAAAATGTATAAGAGGAAGGACAGAAACCCTCATCCCAAATGATATAAATATGGAAAGCCCAAACAAGTTTGATTGATTCAATAAATAAAAAGTACAAATTAGGTACAAACAAGTCTATGATCAATTTGATCTGTGATAGTAAGGAATAGATCAGATGGGGACTTATGAGTGACAGTATTAGATTAAAAAACCCCAAACACCTCAGGGTTATTCCTAGACTCTGAGGAGAAGAATAGTCAGTTGTCCTCTGGGAACCCAACCTACCAACAGGAATAGGCTTTGGGGTAAGTAACCCTAGAAGAAGTACTACAAATATAAAGAGAATAATTACCAACAAATATAAGGAAGATCAGATACAAAGTACATATAACTATTTAAGAGGCAGAAATGAGGAAGGAGCACATTCCATGTATGGGGGACAAAGTCACAGAGATGGGAAAAGTAGGGTCATATTTTAAAAAGAGCAAGTAAGCCAGTGTAGCTGAACCATAGAGTTTATGGAAAAATTCTAACGTTAGAATGAAAAGTAGAAAAGGGGCCAGAAGGCAAAAGTTTTTAAACGACAGAGAGAGAACTTTATGTTTGATCCTAGAAGGTACCAAGAAGCCACTGGAATTTACTGAGGTTAATCCTATGTTTCAGGAAAATCACTTTGGAATCTAATACTTTGGAGAGAGAACAGACACGAAATAGGAAGACCTATTTGGACAATATTGAAATGAACCAAACAAGAAGTGATGGTAGCTAGGATGATGGCTGTAAGTAGATAAGGGATGAATGGGAGAAATGATGTAAAAGTAGAAGAGATAAGATTTAGGAGCAGCTGGGTGGATAGAGATCCACGTTTGGAGGTGGGAGGTCCTGGGTTCAAATTTGGCCTCATACACTTCCTAGCTGTGTGATCTTTGGCAAGTCACTTAATCCTCATTGCCCTAGCCCTTAATGCTCTTCTGCCTTAGAACCAGAACTTAGTATTGATTCTAAGAAGGAAGGTAAGAGCTTAAAAAAAGTGATAAGATTTAGTAAAAATGAGTATGTAGGATGAATGAGAATAAAGAATCTACAATGACACCGAGGTTGCAAGTCTTAGTAACTGGGAGAACAGTAGTACTCTGGACAGTAACAGGGAAGCTCAAGACAGGAGAGAGTTTGGGCAAGAAAAATTTGGAGCTTTGCTCTGAACATCTCTTCACGATACTAATGGAAAATCCAATTTGGAGCTCAGGAGAGAGTCTAGGACTGGATATATGGAACTGGGAATTAACTGATTTAACTATAAATAAATTGGCTTTTTGTTTGATATGAGTTTGCATGAACTAGCATGATCACTCCTGGGTATACTGGTAAAGCTGGGTTTCTAAAACAACAAAGCTAAATACCATATCAATTTGTGCTGTCTCCTCTAAGGTAAAGACACCCCATAAATTTCAGGCTGAGCAGTTGGCCACATGCTCTTACTTTAATACCATTCTAAACCATAAGATAATTCGCTATGATTCAGATAACAAAATAAAAACAAACCAGTTGTATTATATACAGTTCATTCTGAGTAAGTACTCACAATGTTGCTCTGAAAAACCTTCCCACTTCTTGTTCTGCTTTCAGACACATCAAGTTCTGATGTCTTGCAGATCAACTGTTCAACCTAAAATGGAGGATATTTACTGCCACAGTTCAAAACCACACATTATATGCAAAAAATACATTTAAGGAACTTTTTGATCTGAGAAAAACAGGGACAAGTATTAGTGTTACTAAAGGAGTACTAGTATAAATATAAAAGCACTTGGCTGAGACCAGGGAAACCTGCTAATTTTGACATTGTGTGACCTTGGACAAGTCACATTAACTTTATAGGTCTCAATTTCCCCACCAAAAGAAGGGGATTGGTCTATAACAACAACTAGCATTTATATAGCACTTTAAGGCTTACTAAACAGTTTACCAACATTATCTCATTTTATACTCAAAACAACCTTAGAAGGGTATTCTTTTATTATCCTTTTATATAAACATGAGGAAATTGAGGCAGATGGTGCTTAAATGATTTGTGCAGGGTCATATAACTAATAAGTATCTGAGGCTGCATTGAACTCAGCTCTTCCTGACTCCAGATCATATCATTAAAGACCCTTCCTGCTATAGCATTCTGTGAACCATATATAAAATAATAAGAGTTATGATTGTATACCTATGAATTTCCTTTTAGATTAGCCTATGACCCATGGAAGTGATTTCTTCTTATAATCATAAAAGAACTCTCTTATTGATCAAAGCAAAGAGGTTCTACCAGTCCTTGAGAGAAGTGGACTAAGAAGGAATTAAGTAGTGAACATTGAGCTCAAACTGCATTTTAACTTATTATGACATTATCCTAACTCAAGATTCCTATAAGGGAGCAGAGCTAAGACAGCTGAGAAAAGGTGGGAACTTCCTTGAACTTTCCCATAATTCCCTCTAAACAACTTTAAAATAATGTTTTAAAAAGATTTCTGGGGTGACAGAACTCCCAAAAGGGCAGGGTGAAGCAATTTTGCATCCAGGACAACTCAGAAGGGCAGGAAAGGTTTATCTCACTAGGGTGAGAGTAGAGTGTAATACAGGGCAGGCAGTACCCAGGCAATCCAGCAGCAGGCCTTGAGGGCAATTGAATTAGCAGCAGTAGCTTTCAGATGGTAACTGGTCAGAAGGAAATTACAGGCATTTCCTGCCTGGCACTAGATGCAGGACTCTGTTATATTACCCATATGCAGATCTGGCTCTCAGGCCCCCCAAAAATTACTATAAGAGCTCAAAAAAAATTTTTTTAATCAAATAAGTGGGTAGAGGGAAAATAAATGAGCCTGAGGCAAGAAAATCATGAAAAAAAGAGTCAACAGTTTGGTAATGAGATTACAAAGAAGATAACACAAACCAAAAATAAATAATTCAAATGTCATAGAGCCAGTCAGGATCACACAAGATTTAGCAGCTTCTACATTAACGGATCAGAAGGCATGGAACATATTTTAGAAGGCAAAAGAGCTAGGTTACAACTAAGAATCACCTCCCAGCAAAACAGTATAATCCATTAGGGCGGAAAAATGGATATTTAATCAAACCGAAGACTTTCAGACATTCCTGAGGAAAAGACCAGAGCTGAATAGAAAATTTGACTACTTTCAAATACAAGACTCAAGAGAAGCACAAAAAGGTAAACATGAAAGAGAAAATCATAAGGGATTCAATAAGGGGGAATGCATTAAGATAAGGAGAAAGGGAGAGGTAGAATGGGGTAAATATATCATGTAAAAGAGGCAGGAGGAGTAGCTGGGTAGCTTATTTGATAGAGAGTCAGGCTTGGAGACAGGAGGGCCTGCGTTCAAATCTGACTTCAGATACTTCCTAGCTGTGGGCAAGTCACTTAACCACCCTTGCCTATCCATCCCTTATTGCTCTTCTGCTTTAAAACCAATAAATGGTATTAATTCTAAGACAAAAGGCAAGGGTTTTTTGTTTTTGTTTTTTAAGAGCCTTTTTTAGTGAGGGGAAAAGGAGAAGTAGGGAATAACATACCCATTCAATTGGGCATAGAAATCTATCTAACCCTATAGGAAAATAGGAGGGGAAGGAGATAAGAGGAGAGAAAGATAGAAGGGAGCACAGGCTGGAGGCGGTGGTAGTTAGAAGCAAAACACTTTAGAGGATTGACAGAGTTAGAGTAGGCTAAACAGAGGAAATTAGGATGGAGAGAAATACACAGCAATTATAACTGTGAAAAAAAAAACAATAGCAAGTTTTTCAAATAAAGGCTTCATTCCTCAAATATATAGTCATTCCCTAATTGATAAATGGTAAAAGGATATGAACAGGCAGTTTTCAGGTAAAATAATCAGTTATCTAGTCATGAAAAATGCTCTAAAATTACTATTGATTAGAGAAATAGAAATGAAAACAATTCTCAAGTACCACCCCACACCTATCAGATTAGTTAATATAACAGAAAAGGAAAATGACAAATGTTGAAGAATATGAAGGAAAACTGAAATACTAATGCATCTGTTCCTTCTGTGGAGGTAGATATCCTTTTTTGTCATGAGTCCCTTGGAGTTTTCCTGGTTCCTTGCCTTGTTGATAATATCTAAGTCATTCACAGTTGATCATCATACATTGTTGTTGCTATTGTATACAATACTCTCCTGATTCTGGTTGCTTCACTTTGCATCACTTTGTATAAGTCTTCCCAGGTTTTTTTGATCATCTTGTTTGTCATTTCTTATGGCACAATAGAATTCCATTACAATCATATACCACAGCTTGTTCAGCCATTCTCCAATTGATGGGTATCTCTGAAATTTCCAGTTCTTTGCCACCACAAAAAGAGCTGCTATAAATATTTTTGTACAGGTAGGTTCTTTCCCCCTATATTGAATCTCTTTGGATATGGACTTAGTAGTATAGCAGCAATACAATGATCTGAGACAATTCTGAAGGATTTAGGATGAAAAATGCTATCCACTTCCAGAGAAAGAACTGATAGAGTCTGAATACAAATCAAAGCATACTTTTTTAAACTTTATTTTTCTTGTTGTTGGGGTTTTTTTGGTCTGTTTTCTTTCACAAAATGACCAATATGGAAATATGAAAAAATAAATCTCTTCTAGCAAATCTTCTATGATTATATATGAAAGGCACAAAGATTATTGTTAAGTGAACTTATAGCTATTAAAGATTTTTTGGCAACTGTTATTAAAGTAACAAATTCAAATATTATTTTTGAAGAACTGAAAATAAGCAAATAAAATATAAAACACCTCTTTATTCTTGGGAAATACAATCTTTTGCTTTATTAAATTAAATTTTAAAAATTAACCCACACCTGCCCTCTCTCTCTCTTTCTCTCTCTTCCACCTTTCTTCCCATTCTGATTGAAAAAGGAAAACAGAGCCCTTGTAACAAACATGGCCATGTCCAAAACAATATGTCTCTCTGCACCCTGAGTCTGTTTCTTCTCTGTAAGATGGGTAATTTGTTTCAACAGCTCTCTTGGAATCGTAATTGGTCATTTTGTTGATCAGAGCTCTTTGGTCTGCCAAAGTTTTTTCTTTATAATACTGTTGTTATTTTATGAATTATTCTCCTGACTGCTTCTTTTTCTCTGTATCAGTTCATTTGTGTCCCCAGGTTTCTCTGAAACTATTGCTTTCATCATTTCTTACAGAATACTATTCCATTATATTCATGTAATACAATTTGCTCCGCCATTTTCCAAATAATGTGTATTCCTTTAGTTTCTAGTTCTTTTCCATTATAAAAAGAACTGCTATAAATATTCTTGAATGTTTGGGTCCCTGTCCTCTTTTATTCATCTTTTGGAAGCTTAGGCCTTAGTAGTGGTTTTGCCAAGTCAAAGGATATGCACAGTTTATTAACATTTTGGGTTGAGTTCTAAATTGCTTTTCAGAATGGACCGATTCACAGTTCTAACACCAGTAAATTAATGTATGTTTTTTCCCATAACTCTTTAAACATCTATCATTTCCCTTTTTTCATCAACTTTGCCAAATCTGAGTATTATAAGATAGAACCTCAAAGTTGATTTAATTTGAATTTCCTTAATTATTAATCATTTGAGCATTTTTTTGTATAGCTATTTGGTAGGTTGGATTTCTTCCTACAAAAATGAAAGACAATCTTTTAAAAGTGAAATTTAAGATCTTTTTATACCTGAGAAGGAGAGATGGAATGATCTGGACTTTCTTCAGACCTCATAATCTCATCTTCTTCACAAGCTAAACTTAATTCTGTAAAAATAGTAAGATTAAAATGACATATAATGGAAATTAAGAAGGTAAATTAATCTACATTTTATAAACTTACCTTCAAATTCTAAAGGCTCATGATTTTTTTCCTGCTCTCTCATTTTATCACTAGTGACGAAATCTTCCTATATAGAAAGCACATAAAGAAAACTGGAATAAAATGTATATACTTCTGAGAGACACAAAAACAGCTAGGTAGAAGTATTTACTGCCATGAAAATACTTTTTTTTTAATTCAAATGTTAATTTTTACTCTAAATCTAAAATCAAATAAAATGAGAATTTCCATATGATTTGTAGTACCAGAGAAGATTGTACATAAAACTGAAATTTCATTGTATAGAACTTGTTTTTCTTTTAAGATACATAATACATTTAACATCTTTATAATGCTATATAAATGTCAGTGATTATTACCTGCCACTACATTTTGAAATTCTCTAAGCAAAATGGACTACTTAAGTCCTTATGTATATGACTCTTGTTTGCCTATTCCTCTTCATTATGAGACACCTAGGCAGTAAGGTCAAATTAGATCTAGAATTAGGGGAATTTGAATTCAAATCCTGCCTCAAATGTATGAACTATCTGACTCTAGGCAAGGCACATGCTCTCTGTGCCAATCTACTGCATAGCACTCTACCAGTTGAATTCCTAATAACCTTTTATAAAACCAATTCAAGTATTATTTATAGGACTACAGATTTAGAGCTAGAAGAGACTTTGGAGATCCATTAGTCCAATCCCTTAAACTTTATAAATGAAGAAAAAGATAAAGAACTTTGGAAACATAGAGAGTGCTTAATAAATGTTTCATTCGTTCACAAGGCAGTATTATTGTAGAAGCCAAAAAGCTAATACAGGAAACAGCCAATTGGCTTTTTTGGATTGAGTCAGCTGAGATGAGAGGTCTGGATTCAAGTCTGACCATGACCCTGGGCAAGCCACTTAACCCCAACTAATATACAATATTGATTTTAAGATGGAAGGTAAGGGTTCATAATTTTAAAAAAACACCAAAAAAATCCAATATACTTTTGGGTTGTATTATAAGGAAGAGTTTTTCCAGGAATAGTTAGAAAACAGTCCCAGTGTAATCTGCTGGAGTATTGTGTCCAATTCGGGGAGCTATCATTTGAAAAGGTCAGTGAAAAACTGGACATTGTTCAGACAAAGGCAACTCCATATAGTATTATATTGTATCTAGCATTTACATGGTGCTTTTTAAGTTTGTATTTTCCATATGTTATCTTATTTGTAACTATAACTCTGAGAGGCAAGAGATATTACTATCCCCATTTTACAGATAAACAGGCAGAAAGAGGTTAAGTGACTTGCTCAGGGTTATAAGGCTGGTATCTGAAATTGGAATTGAACTTGAATCTTTCTGATTCCAAGTTCAGCACTTTGTCTACCACCCACCCCACTTTGCTGCCTCTTTCACAGTCTTAGCCAAAGTCCATTATTTTTTATCCTCCAGTCTCATCTTGATTTTTCCTATCTTTTGTCTTTGCTCATTCAATCCTCCATGACTAAGTGTCTTTATACTCCTCCCAATTCCATAATTTGAAGTGTCTCTCTTCCTCCAAGGCTCACTCAGGTGCCACCTACTTCTGCAGCTGAAAATGATCTTTTTCAAATTACTCAAAACACTCTTCCTAGACTGCTCTTTAGCATTTATCACATTCTTTCTTATATGGGTATATCTGTATATATTCCCCCACTCAAGGTTCTAAGATCTTTAAGAACATCATTCCTGTTGCTATTTTGGGTACTTCCAGTTACATAGGCTTATAGTGCCTTGGGCACTGTAGTAAATAGTGTCATGGACAAACAGACACTGATAAAGGGCAGACTATATCAAATATAAATCAAATAAATATTTGTCAAAATGAATATTAGCATCACTGGGGGCACTGAGCCTTATATCATCACTTAGCAAATCACTTCTGACAGAACTTAAATTTTTCCCTAGGTCAAAGGCTGCAAGTTACAGAACAGTATGAACAACAACTTTTTTTCCCTATAATGTAAAAAATATAACTGTTTTTTCCTCTGAGGGAAATTTTAAGATTAGATGCAATGAACATATTTCAAATAAACTTGGAGCATTTCAAAAGAAATGTTCTATGTAACCTATCATTAATAAAGCAAAATTATTAGAGGAAGAAATATATTTTTTCCTCCCAATTTGAATTACCTTTCTCTCAAAAGTGTTATAACAGCTAGCATTTACATAGTAATATATTGTGCATTTAACATATTTAATATTTAAGTTTTACAAAGTATTTTACAAATACTATCTCATTTTGTCCTTACAACAACCCTGGGAAGTAGGTGCTTTTATTATCTCTACTTCACAGACAAAGAAACTGAAGCAGACGGATTAAATGACCTGCACAAAGTCACAGAGCTAGTAAGTATCTAAGGCAGGATTTGAATTCAGGTCTTCCTGACTCCAGGTCCAGTCCTCTGTCCAACATAGTACTTAGACTGTACTAAATGAAGTTCGCAGGAGGTTAATGATTCTTCTCATACCTCCACCCCTAGAGTTAAGAGTAAAACAATAGGGGCTATCATCTATTCTAAGCCCTTACTAATTCTTACATTCATGAACTCTTCCTCTGCTTCTAGATCTTCTCTGTCCATCAGGATTTTCTGTAGTGGGGTTTTTAACTGTTTCTGTGTTAGTATGGCTTTATCTATGTTCTCCATTCGTTCTTTCTCAGTTGTCACTTTCACTTTCAGAGTATGAAAAGGTGTTGGAACTTCCCCCACATTTAGGTACATGGGTTCCCCATCAAATATTACTCCTTCACAATCACCTTCCTTGAAACCAGGAGGTTGGTAATTTGATGGTGTTACTACCAAAAAAAAAAAAAAGATTAAAAACTATTTTTATCACCTCAAAGAAAAATCAACAGTACAACTCACAGAGCCTTACCCAGGTTCTGAATGTATTATATAACAAATAACTCAGTCAGATAAAGTATATATGTTAAGAGATAAGAGCCCCTAAAATAAATTCTTGTCACCAGAGAAATATATACAGCACTAACATTTTATATAGTTAAATTATTCCAAGTCGTTTTCTCAAATATTGACATGAAATGGGAAGTTTCCTAAAGTTTGTAAGTGGAATGTATGTAAGACTATATAGCTAAATAATAGTTAAACCCAAATGTTTCAACAACAATAAAACTGCATATATTTGCTAAAACGAAATGCAATGTAAATAATACCTTCATCATAGTAAAAAAGTTTCATCGTCAGACAGACATCATTAGGTAAAGGTCCCATATTCTGCATCAGAATGTAAATCTTGCGAATTAAGAGAATACTTGCTTTCTTTGTATCAGATGATGAGAGGTTGGCATTACTGCCTTTGTTTTTACTAAGAAAGAACAAAATATTAGAGAAATTATTGTAACAGTTTACATATCAAATTTAATGTTTTAAAACATATTCAAGAATATCACAACAATAAATCATTCTGGTAAAAACCGTTATAACGTGAAAATAAACATTTATTTTCAAAGAGCTTTACTAACATTTAATATTTAGGTTAATCACTTCTCATCCTAATTTTAAACATATTAAGATGCCTTCATAATCTTGTTTTTTATAGAAATAGTCAAAGAAATTAGCATTGGAACTTTACCAAGTGATTCCAAACCCCAAACAAAAAATAGTTAAGTAATTACAATTCTTTTCTATTCTTTGTTCATATCGTCAACAAAACTATCATCCTGAGACACAATTATGGCATAGTGCTAAAGTATACTGAGATAGTGGTAAAAAAGAATGACAATTCTAACAGGCTTAGGTTAATGAGTTAGATGAGGTATCGTGAATAGCTTCAGAGAGCACTCTTAAATTAGTTTTATTAACATAAATAAGTAGAACTTGGTAAAGAAGAAACTATAACAGAATACCTTGTGAAATCCATAACTGGTCCATTGCCGGTATACTTGAATTTAAACTGATAACATTCTGAAATTGTCTTAAATACAAATAAAACATTATAATTATGAATCTAACATAGAATGCTAGTTTTTAAACATTTACTTGCTGCTTTGATTTGATTATTAAAATATAAAGATTGCAAATTCAATAGAACAGAGAAAACCAAAAACCAGCTATATCATATTTACATTGACTATTTTAAAAAGTATACAGACAGATAACAGGCAAATCCTCTATGGATAATGGAATATTTTAAACTGTGTTTGAAAATTAGTCTCTAGGCTTTAGGTATTGTTTTTTTTTTTAATTTTTAAACTAGGCATAAAAAATACTTACTCTACCTATTCTCATAGAGTTGTTGTGGAAATTAGTTAAATAACATTTAAATCACTTTATAAACTGTTATACCCAAATATCCTACATAATAAACATAGGGTATTATTTTAAATTTTTTAAAATTATAAATACATTTGGACATTTTATATTAGTTTGTTTTATTGTTTGATTTACCATCACTATATTAGGAATTGATAATTTCAACTACTCTTTGTCTTTGTAGATAATCTTCATGTAATGCAAGTGACTAAAAATATTCATTACCTGGTGCCCAACTTCTAGAACTGATGGTCTACTAAGTTATGTAAGCTAGTCTGGCCAACAGATACACTGACCCCAAGACCTTATTTAAAGCTTGGCAGCACCTGGCAGAGTTTGTGTTTCAATGGTGTATTTTCTTTAAGAACCCATAGTTGGGCCATCTAGGTAGCTCAGTGAATAGGAAGCCAGGTTTGGAGTCAGGAGATCTTGGGTTCAAATATGGCCTCAGACACTTCCTAGCTATATGACCCTGGGCAAGTCACTTAACCTCAACTGACTAGCTCTTGCTGCTTTTTCTGCTTTGGAACAGATACTTAGTATAGATTCTAGGATAGAAGATAAGGATTTAAATTAAAAAAAAAAAAAAAAGAAAACTTAGTCACTGCCACACCATGATGAGGCACTGGATTAAGGCTTTACCATCAAGTTTTAGGAAAATTATATATTTAATTCGATCTTTTCCTCCCAGTCACACAAGGCCCAATTTCTGCCCAGCCTCTCATCAACTCAAAAGAGCTGTCAATCCAAATTGCCTGTGGAGAATGAGGATAAGTGATATATTCTATCATTTTCAATATAAATTTATTTCAACATAAACCCCCCAGTTTATAGTGTTTTATGATTAATATGGCTAATGATGTGTATTTTCATTTAGATACCAAAGAGAATCAGAAAAATATACATTCCCTTCCCTTCCTGCACCCCACCTCTGACCCCCCCAAAATCTTGATGTTTTATCCTTTTCTGCAGAACCCAGGACTTTAAATTGAGAGGCCTTTATTCTTATTATTTTATTACTTTGGCTCTACCCTCACTTCAGAGTGGTATAAGTATTTCTGGAACTTCTCTTTAGTTTTATTCTTGTTTTTCTTCCTTTCCTTTCCTCCACTTTTTTCCTTGGATGTGTTTCAAACCCCAAATGGTATGATCAGGACTAAGGATGCTTATTCATTATATGAAGGTAAGAGGAAACATTTTCATTTCTTCTTTGCCTGGCCTCAAGTTCATTAGAGATTCATCAGTATTTTATAGAGCCAATATGGCATACAAAAAGTGCTGGATTCACAATCACCATTCTAGAGGCATCGATGCAACTTGACATCACTCTACTGAATGGAATGGTTTATTTTTTGAATTCTCCTCCTTGAGCTTTCTGCAGATGTGATATTATTAATCATTTCTTTCAACCAGATTATCTTTCCTTCCATTTTCAGAGGTTCCACACTTTTCTGGTCCTTTTTTCTTAAAAGCTCCTAATCTTTTACCAATCTCTTAATGTTTGTCTTTAGTTCTCTTTTCTTCTATTTATCTCTATACCCTCTTGAGATGGCAATCATTTATTTCCAGGGTTTCAATTACTTCCTCTATGCATCAGCTCCCAAATCTCAATCATAACTCTATGAGATTTCATAATAGGCAGGAAGGTTAAAAATCTTATAATCTAATCTCTTTATTTTACGAATAAGAAAATTAAGGCAAACAGAGGTTAACTTAACTTGCTCATCTCTTCAACTTTTAGCTCTCTTCTTAACAATGGACCATCTCTCTCCAATTACTTATCAGTTTTATTATCAGTGACTCAAAACTCAGACATGTCCAAAGCCAATCTCTTTATCTTCCCACCTAAACCTATCTATGACATTATTATTTAAATCATTTTCCATGTTCAAAGGCTTTATTTTTCTCTCTCTTATCAAATCAGTGATGAGAGGCAGCACAGCCTAGTAAATGTCCTGGAAGCCAAAAAGTCCTGGATTGAAGTCTGGCCTGTGACACCTACTTGGCTGTATGACCCTAGGCAAACCACTTAAATCTCCCTGGGCAACTCTCTAAAATTTGAAGCTAACAAAAGGGAGTTCCCTTACTCAGGAATTCTTTATGCCAAGGCACATTATATCATTATAGTCATGAGTCCAAACTTTATTACTGATGACTCCACCATCCCAATGTCTCTTACATTTCTCTCCCTTTCTCTCCCTCCCTCCCTTCTGTCTATTTCAACACAAGGGTTGCATACAGACCTTCATTGTGACCCACCAACTTTTTAGCCTTCTTAAGTCTTTTTGCCTTCCAAACTCTCCCAAAGGTTGCTTTCAGAATAATCCTCCTTGCACATGCAGCTGGGAACATCATTCCTTTGCTCAAAACCATTTAAATGTTTCCTTGTTGTCAACTGAATCAAGTTCAGCGTACTCTGCTTGGCATTCAAGACCTTCTATTCAGCCTCATTTAATGCTCTCCCTGGTGAACTCTCTATTCCCAGCCGACCTTTCCTTCCTCTCTGTCAAAGTTCATCCCACTCACTTGCTCATACTTCTCTGTGCTGGAATGCCTTTAGTCTCCCTCTTCTCTGCGCATGTGTGAAATTCCAAACCAACCTTTAATGCCCACTTGTGTGCCAGGTCATTGACAGCTTCTCTGATGTCCCCGGCCAGATGGGCCCTCTGGGGGCTTCCAGAGCAATGCACCCCCTTGCACCACCCCCCCAGTAGGTCCTTCACCAGCATTTGCTGTTCTCTATTATGCCATCACTATTGAGCATCATCATGACCCTGCATATCAGTCACTTAACATTAATGAACCTCAGCTTCCTCATCTAATGAAGAAGTATGTAAAAGCTTCTGAAAAGCCAAAAAGTTCTATGATCTCTCTTGTGTTACATCACAAATTGAAAAAAAAGTTTTTAGATATTAAAAGTATTGCAATAATTTACTAGGTCAATCACACTTACCTGGGGGTCTTCTGGATTGCTGTACACCTATTTAAAAATAATGAAAAGTTATTTAAGATTAAGCCTACCAAACTGTCTGTTTAAATTAAATTCATAAGGGAAATTCAACAAAAGAAGCAACTGATTAACATACTTTTAGTTTTCATATCATTTAGACAAAGCCATATTCAATTATTTTGAGAAGAATAAAAGACTCAAAAATACTTACAGCCAGAACAACCATCCTTAGCTGAAATACCAAAAAAAAATTCTAATTAAAAAAATATATTTTAACATGGATCATAACATGTTTAACCTACAATTTCACTATTCCCAATAGGAAATTACTATGGCATAGGGTGAACTACATAAACAGATGCCTTAGACAAGTCCTATAGTACCCCAATAATGACTTTATCAAACACAAAAATTTCAGAAGAATTGTGAATAACAATAGTGAGGTTTTTTGGGGGATTAAATCAAATAAGAACTTTGAAAGTTTTTTTTAATAAATACTCTTAAAATTTTTTAATGTTAAGATATCAATAATTGACACTTCTCTATGAATAATATGGCTGCTCCTTTCCTGGGAGCTAGTTTTTATGAAAGGAAAAGTAGAGCATGAATGTCTAAAGAAAATAGGAAAGTAGGAGTCCACAAAAAAAGATTTTGGAGGAGTCCTAAAAAGGGAGATGAAAACCTGTAAATAAATAGCTTATTTCACAATTTTTTCTAGAGCTA
Organism: Gracilinanus agilis; assembly: GCF_016433145.1. NCBI lineage: Eukaryota > Metazoa > Chordata > Mammalia > Didelphimorphia > Didelphidae > Gracilinanus > Gracilinanus agilis. Next base: position 475,764,061 of record NC_058133.1, read on the forward strand.
AACTCTATATAAGTGTAAATATACCCTCATGATTTATGTTATATCAAATTTTTGTTAAGTTAGTATATTAGAAGTCTGTAGTTAATCTTCATGAATGCGCATTCTATTAATTTATTTTATATGGTTCTGGTACACCATGATACTGTATATGGATTAAGAGTATGCTAAGTAAATTATAAAAAAAGAAAGACTGTAGAAAGAATATTAATCCACATAAAGTTGCTTTTTTCAGACTTTAATATACTGTTAATAAACATTAATTATAAAAAAGAGTCTTCATTCATTAAAACAAGTCTGTTAGGACTTAGGAATACTTGCTTAGTATTCATTCCAAAATTAATAAAAGATAACTTAAAGAAACATGGCTATTTATAAAAATTCTCTAATTCAAAGTTCTAATTAGTTATCCATTAACATGATAAAAACTATATCTGCAGATTATAAAAGGTAAAGAAATAAATGACAAGGGAAGACTTACATATTTTTTCTGCAAAGCATCATAGCATCCTAGCATCCTAAAAAAAACAAATATTATCAAATCTTAACTCTGCATTCTTGAATTTATTTCCAGAAAATTAAATTCTTTGCATAAATCTTCATGCTAGCCCATTACAAAAGTGATTTTAAAATGGCTTCATTTTTTTAGGTTAACTAGAATATTTTATAAATTATGAAAGAAAAAAATTATAGCAGGAGATAGGGAATGAGATAAGAGGGAATATTATAAAGGCAAAAATACAGGTTTTGGCAGCTACTGGGGAAAGGAGAACTGAGAGGTAATTAAGAAGTTGGACACATTATTGTTAGAGGACCTGAGTAAAATAGAAACGTGAATATAAAAATTAAAAGGAGTCTTGAAGAAACATTGTGAGGATGTAAGGGCTAAAGGGTCACTAAAATTCAGTTATACAATTTATAGCTGAAACAAAGTCAACCAAAAATTCCTATGATTTTAAACTTTAGGTATTTTTACTCTTACCATTTCACCAGCTGAGTGGCTCCTGGACAGTTTTTGTCTTCTCTCAGAATTTTGACACAAAGATCTAAACGTAAAAATATAGGGAAGATGGGTAGTGCAGTTTTGCTTGTTGGGGGGGAAAAAAGTAAAAATCTAGAAATAATAAATGAATTTGTATTTCTTTATGAAATACAGGTACAAAATGGAATTGTAAATTCTTTAGTTATATCTGAGGTTTTTTTGGTTGTTCAGTCATTTTCAGTCATGTCCAACTCCTCCTGAACCTATTTAAGGTTTTTTCTGTAAAGATACTGGTATGGTTTGCCATTTTCTTCTTCAGATCATTTGATGATGAGGAAATTGAGGCAAACAGCATTAAGTGACTTGCCCAGGGTGGCATGGCTAAGCCAGATTTGAACTTGAGAAGATGAGTTCCTGACTGCAGCCCCACTATTCTATCCACTGGCCACCTAGCTACACCACATCATGGGTTAAGTTTACATATTGTTGAATTTTTGTAATGAATTTCCATTTAGTAAATATTATTCTTATCTAAATATTTTAAATAGAAAAAATGTGAACATATCATGTTACTAACATTATTACAATATGATATAAAGATTACTATGTAATCTAAAAATAATGAAAAAAACCACATTCTGTCATATTCACCAGAGTATTTGCTAAGAATCCATTTGCAAAATATATTGTGGATTCAAAGGACCAAGAAGTTAACAGGCTAAAAGCATAGTAGTATACCATGTCCACATTATTTTCACTTTAAATGAGCACAAGAACAGAGACAAGGCTCTACAACATACTGCTTTGTTCACTGTATTGTATAGTGGTAGTTAGAAATAATTCAAACCAGGCAAAATGCTCAAGGACAGGACAATCTTTACTGCCCTTCAAAAGTTGAAGCAGAGGAGACATTTTTTAAAAATTGAAATATCAATAAATTAAAGCTAAATTAAAGTTTTAAAACAGAAAAAATAAAATAACATATATCTTTAAAAGGTCTTCAAAAATTATGTTACCATCTAAATATCTTGTTCCATAGGCACATTCTGGAAATATTCCTCGCAAGTATGTTATGCAGGATACAGAAACAGCTAGGAGTCTCTTCACCAATACTAAAGATTGTTGTTCAGTTGAAATCTTATTGGGAAATATCACTGCACTCTAAAATTTAAGGAGAATTAAAACTTTTTCCAATAGTCATTGTAAAAAAATGGAGCTAACAAAAATAATGCAATAACACTTTTGATTATATCTAGTTGCTTCTTTCTACTAATCTTTTAAGTGTTATGGGGCCCTGGAAAGGAGGAAACCCCAGAGAGTAAAACATCTTGGGGTTGGGGGCAATGTGCTAAAGGTGGGAACTTTTTGAAACTGAAATTTATATCAGTGAATACAAGACATTAAACATATTAATTCGGTAGAGCAACTATATGCGAGTTTACAATACTTATGGCCATGTTCTTTTTTGACTGTTTTGAGAGAAATAGATACAAGCTTCTTCTATCATAGAAGAAAACCACTGATATGTGTGTCTTTGTGAGAATAGCCTCCTTTTCCAGAGAAATGGTCTGAAGCTGCTAAACTTAAGATTCTATAAGGTCATTATAATAGCAACTTTCATTAAGATCCAGTACAGAATGAATTTGAACTATCTAAAGCAAAAAAAAAAAAAATCCTTAAATCTACTAGCATTTTAGTATATTTTCAAACATGTCACAAATTTGCTAATTTATCATTATTTCATGGGAAACATAATGTATTTACATAATAAGAGGCCTAAATACAAAATATTTCATTGCAATTTTTTTTGGTTTAAAAATCCTTACCTTCTATCTCAGAATCAATAATATGTATTGGTTCCAAGGCAGAAGGATGGTAAGGCCGAGGCAATAGGGGTTAAGTGACTTGGCCAGGCTCATTGCTAGAAGGGCCTGAGGACAAATTTGAACCCCAGACCTCCTATCTCCAGGTCTGGTAATTATTTTTTAAATGTAAAAATTCATTTTAAAGTATTTGGAGCTCAGAAGGTCCCACTAAGAGACTTCTTGGTTTGTTTTGGGGGATAAAGTATAATATTCATATAAAGAGAATCATACCATACAATTCCTGTGCATCTGAGCAGTAGCCATTTTTCTTCAAAAAAGTGTCCAATTTATTCCAACCTTGTGAAAAAAAAATACAACAAAATTTTAACTCTAGACTTGATTTTTATCTCCACCACTCTATAATTTCATCTTTATACATAGACAAGAATTTTTCCATCAAGAAGAGATGAACTCATAGAAAGTTTTCACTGCCCCAAGTGAAATAACTTTATAAAAATCTTCCTTTGTATAATTTTCTCATTTTTTATTCCTAATTTTGACTGGCAAGAATCATTATATAGGAGTAAGAAGCCTAATTTCTTTTAGCAGTTTATTAAATTAGACAGGTAAGTAAAAATTAATTTGTAAAAACTTTAAAAAAAGATAATAGCCTGTTGTTTCTTTTCTGTGTATTCTTTTTTGGTCCAGCTAGCAAATCTCAAAGTATGATGAATAAAAGTTTTCACTCCATTACCTCTTCATGCCACCCCCAGCTCCAACCCCATCCCATTTCTCATTTGTCTTGTTTTCGGTCTGCTATTATTTTTCCTTTATTGGAAATAAAACACTGTACCAAACTTAACTAGGGTAATAACTTTCTCAAAGCCAGCAAAGGTAAGCCAAGCACATGCATTTCAAGTCTCCCAATATATTTAGCAAATCTTTTGGTAGTTTTGCATGGTTTGTGGCCTTTTGCTTTTAACTTTCGGCGCGGGAATGGATAAACAGTGCTCGCGCACGTTTGGGCCGCCTCAATTGGCCCTGTTCAAGGCCCGGACACAGCATTCTCCTGCAAAAAGTTGTTAGAGACCTTTTTAGTTCGTTTTGAAAATATTTAAACATTCTGCCATTCAAATAATGAAGTAAGCATTAAAGATCTGGCCTGAGTAACTGGAAGTTGGGGAATAACGAGGAAAATACATATTTTACAGGATTCCTGGGAAGCAGACGGCCTCGCGAAGAACGACGACAGCTTCTCCGGCGCCACCGGGTTCTGCGCTCTGCGCACGCGCCAGCCTCTGCCAGGTCCCACCCAAGCGGTTAACGCCCAGGGCACGAGGACCCGGCGGACCAACCACGAGGCCGCTTTTCCCGCCTAATAAACCTAGTCTGCAGCCTGCCTGGAGAGCGACAAAGCGACGCGGATTAATCTTCAGATCAAAGAAAAGCCCGCCTTTGAGCTGAGCCGCCTATCTCGTGCCTCCTACCCCCCCCTTTCTGAAACGTGCGTTGCCTCCATCTTCAGCGTCCGTCTCGCGCGGCCCTAGGGTGCTCGGGAGCCTGAGCGTAGTCGCAGCGCCCCCTGGCGGGCTCCCATTTCTTCTCCAGAATCTGTAGTTTGGGTATTCACCGTGGGGGAGGGGGAGG